>NC_134403.1:201048855-201358855 GCF_038048845.1 Mixophyes fleayi
TAGAGTCTCCATAATTTTTTCAAGGCACTCCTCCAAAATAATTACTGAGCAGTCCTGTTTTAGAAGTAGTTAGGTCAAAAAAATGTAATAAGTATTTAGGTCAGGACAGAAATACTTATTTAGTTGTATGCAAAAATGCCCCTTCTACATCCAGACACACTGCCCCCTCTGCATTCAGTCACTCTGACCCCTCTCATGCTGCCGCCTCTGCCCCCTCTCCCACTGCCCCCTCTGCCCTCTCTCACACTGCCCCCCTCCTCTGCCCTCTCTCACACTGTCCCCCTCCTCTGGCCTCTGTCCCCCTCCTCTGGCCTCTGTCACACTGTCCCCCTCCTTTGCCCTCTGTCCCCCTCCTCTGCCCTCTGGCACACTGTCCCCCTCCTCTGCCCTCTGCCACTCTGTCCCCCTCCTCTGGCCTCTGTCCCCTCTCCTCTGTCCTCTGTCATGCTGTCTCCCTCCTCTCGCCTCTGTCCCCTCTCCTCTGTCCTCTGTCACATGTCCCCCTCCTCTGCCCTCTGTCCCCCTCCTCTGCCCTCTGTCACACTGTCCCCCTCCTCTGCCCTCTGTCACGCTGAACCCCTCCTCTGGCCTCTGTCCCCTCTCCTCTGCCCTCTGTCACGCTGTTCCCTCCTCTGTCCTCTTTCCCCCTCCTCTGTCCTCTGTCCTCTGTCACGCTGTCCCCTCCTCTGGCCTCTGTCCCCCTCTTCTGGCCTCTGTCACACTGTCCCCCTCCTCTCGCCTCTGTCCCCTCTCCTCTGTCCTCTGTCACATGTCCCCCTCCTCTGCCCTCTGTCCCCCTCCTCTGCCCTCTGTCACACTGTCCCCCTCCTCTGCCCTCTGTCACGCTGAACCCCTCCTCTGGCCTCTGTCCCCTCTCCTCTGCCCTCTGTCACGCTGTTCCCTCCTCTGTCCTTTTCCCCCTCCTCTGTCCTCTGTCCTCTGTCACGCTGTCCCCTCCTCTGGCCTCTGTCCCCCTCTTCTGGCCTCTGTCACGCTGTCACCCTCCTCTGCCCTCTGTCCCCCTCCTCTCCCTCTGTCACGCTGTTCCCTCCTCTGGCCTCTGTCACGCTGTCCCCTCTCCTCTGCCACGCTCCCTCTCACTCTGTCCCCTCTGCCGCGGGAAAGCCAGAAAAAAACAAAACAAAACATAAACTCACCAATCCGAGCGGCGCCGGACTTAGCATTCTCCCTCTCTCTTACGCAGCTGTCATAGTGACAGCTGCGTGAGAGAGGAGGATGCTGGGTCCTGGCACCGCGCGGATAGGTGAGTTTATGTTTTGTTTTTTTCTGAATTTCTCGCGGCACCCCTGTGACAGCGCCGCGGCACCCTTGGGAGCCGCGGCGCACACTTTGGGAACCGCTGCTCTGGACCGCACTCGACCCAAGAAAACTCACTCTACACAATCCAGAGATTCGACAAGACTGAAAACACAATTACATTTGCATAATCTATATGACGCTTGGCGTCTGTCATATCCCTCTTCTAGATCATATACACACTATTCACCTCCTCATGACCTGTACACGAGAATTGACTACTTTTCTGATCACGACGCGGTGGAATTGACACTTCATATTCCTCAACAAAACGACACTCGCCCAAAATAGAGACTTAATGAAACACTTCTGCTTAAACAAGATCATATCTCAAAAATAACACAAGCAATTACAGAATATGTTTCCCTTAATTCTTCTCCAGATATATCTCAAGCTATTCTGTGGGAGGCACATAAGGCCACAATACGAGGTACTATTATTAGTATGTCATCAAAACAAAAAAAAGAGGAAAACGACCGTATAAAATCCTTAGAATTAGACATCCACCGTACCACACTTCTCCACCAGCAGCACCCTAAGAGACGTATTTATTTAAAATTGTTATCTCTTAAAGGCCAATTGAATCAAATCCTTTCGAAAAAGGCAGCCAAAACCTTGCTATGGCTGAAACAAAAACATTATGGGAAGGGTGATAAGGCAGATTCTATTTAAGTGCGCAAATTAAAAGCTAGGCGAACGCAGAATAGAATCTCTTCTATAAAATCGTCTACAGGCTCATTACTATATAACCCAAAACATATAGCACACAGATTTCGAGAATATTATGAATCCTTATATAATATCATCCCAGACATCACAGACCCCCTTCTCCTAAAATCCAACATAAAAAAATACCTCCAATCGTGTCATCTCCCTAAAATAACTCATGCGCAGCTTGCCTCCCTCAACGCAGAGATCACGACAGAAGAAATCATTGACGTTATTAAATCTCTGAAACGTCAGTCTGCACCCGGACCAGATGGATTCACATCACTTTATTATAAGAAATTCATTAATCCCCTGGCACCCATGCTCTCTGGGTTGTTTAACTTCATATTATCTGGGGGCAAATTCGACGGGGCGACCACTGGCCAGGGATTGTAGTCATTCCCACAGAGGTAGGAAGTTACCGCCCCATCTCCCTCTTAAATGTTGGTTTAAAAATCTTTGCTAAGGTTCTTGCCAATAGACTGAGCCCAGTACTACCCTCAATAGTTCACCCGGACCAGGTGGGTTTCGTCCCGGGTAGACAGTCTTCGGACAACACTAGCTAATACGGACGCTCTCCCTGCTCTGGTGGTCGCCTTAGACGCCGAAAAGGCCTTTGATAGGGTCGCTTGGCCTTTCATGCAACAAACATAAGTTTCTATGGGAATTCAGGGAGACTTCTGTCGTGGTATCTCAGCACTATACCGTAACCCAACAGCCTCAGTATTAGCCAATGGCTTCACCTCTACTCCTTTTACAATACACAATGGCACCAGACAGGGATGCCCTCTCTTTCCCCTCATATTTGCCCTCATAATGGAGCCCCTTGCAGCCCGCATATGAAACAATCCTGATATTACGGGTATACCAACCTCCTCTAGAGACCATAAAATAGCTTTGTACGCTGATGATGTCATTTTATCACTGACTAATCCTTATATTACGCTCCCGAATCTTATTAAAGAAATTGACACATACAGCTCCCTATCCAACTATAAGATTAATGCTGACAAATCCGAGATTTTGAGTTTAAATTTTGCACCCGCGGAAACTCAGATACTCAAAACTAACTTCAAATTTAGGTGGCAATCTAAACAACTCAAATATCTAGGTGTATACCTAACTAAATCTTACTCCCAACTTTATGCTGCTAATTTCCCAAAGCTCATTAACACAATAAAAGCTGACCTCACACAGTGGTATAAACTTACGGTCTCCTGGTTCGGCGGTATAGCCACTATAAAAATGAATATATTACCCCGCCTCCTTTATTTATGGCAGACCCTCCCCATTCATGTCCCCACCCATGTTCTTAAAGACCTACAGCAATCCCTGTCAAAATTCATATGGGCCGGTCGTAAACCAAGAATCCGTCTTCGCTTTCATTCAAGCACCAAAATTTAGGAGGCCTAGGCTTACCCAATATAACAAAATACTATCAAGCCACTCATTTAGTCCAATGCATCCTTTGGCACTCTTCCCCAAATAGGCGTGTCTGGACACATATAGAAGCTGATTTACTTAACCTATACTCGCCCTCCTTGTTACATTGGACCAAGCCCCAACACAGAACTAAACACTTAAACCATATCCCCACAGCTAAATTCTCATTAGCCATTTGGGACCGAGTGACACAAACTTATGAACTTCGTTCTCAACACCCACTGTTCGTCCCATTATGGAATTCCTCTGTATTCCTCCCAGGGAAAAATCATAAAGCCTTCCATTACTGGACTCACCATCATCTTTTATTTCCATGGGACATTGCTTGCATGAATATCTTCCCTACATTTGCGGAACTTAAAAAAAGATACAATTTCCCCAATTCAATATTTTATCAGTACCTACAAATTAGACATTTCTACAACTCCCTACCTAAACCAACCCTCACAGATCAGTGCTTTCCCCTAGAATCTCTCTGCAAACACTAAATCTCAAAGAGAGGCCTCATATAGACATTATACCAATTAATAAATATTTTTGGCCTACCATCTAAAGAACCACATGAACTTGCGTTGGAGAAAGACGCAGGAGAAACTATAGATCCTAAAGAATGGACCAAAATTAGAACTAATCTGGCTAAAACCTCTATTTCCGTTCGAATCAAAGAAAACTCATTTAAAATATATAGTAGATGGCATCTGGTTCCATCGCGTCTTCATACTATGTTCCCAGCCTTCCCGGACAGATGTTGGAGGGAGTGTGGTTGTAGAGGCTCCCTGCTGCACGTTTGGTGGTCGTGTCCCAAAATAATTTCATACTGGCAACAAGTCCATAAGTTGATATGCTCCATTACACATATTCAAATTCCTGATACGCCTCTCTTCTCACTGCTCCCTAGACCTCTCCCTAATATATCCCGCCCAACCCAAAATCTAATTAGACATATACTGAATGCAGCTAACTGCCTGATTGCTTAGCACTGGAAGAGTTCGATCCCACCCTCACTTACTGCGACCGTAAATTCTATCTGGTCAACATACCGCTTGGAAAGTATAACCGCCACCCTCAACGATACTCCAATTCAATTCAAAGCTGTGTGGAACCCTTGGACATCCTTTTACGAAGCTGAATCGCCCCTATCTACCGTTTGACATTCTACTATTTTAACTTTTTATCTGCATACTTCTTTTTGATTGCAGATGACTCACTAAATATACCAACCTCTTGTTCCAGCGACCATAGACAAATTCTTTTATCTATTTCTTTTCCTCCTCAGATTCCTCCCCTCTCTTTCCCTTCTAACCCTTGTTCGTCTACCCTCACCGACAAGTTTGTTTTTCTTTGAACTATATGCACCAAAACTACATTTGGATATTGCTTCATTCTGTCTATTATGCGTTTTCAAATGTTGTTAACATTGTATCCTCATGTATTTACGTTTTATGACACTTATACAATCACTTGCTGATTTTGCATACGTGTAAATTTGTTTAAATAAACAATAAAAAAATTTGATTAAAAAAAAAAAAAGATACATTCTCCAGTGAGTGAAAATCTCAGAAGGATCTTTGGAGCATAAACAGACAAAAATAAGAAATCCAACACTGACCATCAGAGAATCTAATCCTGGATGCTGTCCCTATGCTAAAGAGGACTGGCCTTCACTATGTTTACTCCAATTGATGTCAGGGATTTTTATTGTGAGAAAGCATTTTCAGCGGATTCTACTATCACGTCTTTGGACTTTTAGCAATCCCATTGCCCTCTGCTCCGGGATCCCATGGTGTGGTCACCTGTCCAGATGTAGGCTGATATGTGGATCTGCTGTAGTTTAGAAGATTGAGACAAGAAGTTTTAAGTCTGCATGGGAAGTTTGCCTGAAAGCATTGCAACCGAGTAAAGCAAAGAGAGAAGATGGAGGGAAAGTACAAGAGAAACTCTTTATTATCATCTGCCAACTCATATGCACTGGATCCTTAAGCAGTCATCAAGAAGTGTTAAATATTTTTAGATTAATGCTTGTGTTTTTAAGAAATTGCTTCAAGCTTACTTCATTTCTCATCCCGCATCCTTGAAGTTTGTCAAAACTTGTAAAACTCATTTGAGCACCCTTACATTTCTCTTCAGGCCTAGAAAAGGAAACATTTTAATGCAACCTGTTATCATTTGGCAAATTGTTTATGTGCATTGATGCAATCTGCATCCCCTATTTTTGGCTGAAATTGCACTGGAAGAGGATGGAAAAGTCAGGAATTTTATTTTGAGAAAAGATTTCCATTGACATTTTCTCTCATGACTTTGCAGATCCTCTCATTCCTTTTCCAGCTTGAAGGGACAAATGTTTCAATAAAAGCTGGTAAACTTTCAGGAGACTGGCTACTTCAACACTAGGAATACGTCAACTAAATCCAATTCTCATGCCTAAACAGTTAAGTGAAACGCAACTTTTACTGTTTCTTTGATATTACTGGAATGAACATTAGTTAAATCTATAACAAGCAGACTGCTACCAACATATACAGCCATGACATCTTATTTATACTCTTTGACGGTTTTTCACAATGTGTCCACGAAGTAGACAGTCTAAATAACCTTAAAATGTTTGGTCCGTACAGGGATCGAACTCGCAACCTTGGCGTTATTAGCATCATGCTACCACCAGCTGAGCTAACCGGCCCATGTTTTACTACTGATTACATGTTCTGCTGAGCAGGATTTCATACACATCATGGTGATCGCTAAGATACGTTCTTCAGTGAGTGAAAATCTCAGAAGGATCTTTGGAGCGTAAACAGACAAAAATGAGAAATCCAAAACTCACCATCAGGGAATCTAACCCTGGATGCTGTCCCTATGCTAAAGAGGACTGTGTCTACTCCAATTGATGTCAGGGATTTTCATTGTCAGAAAGCATTTTCAGCGGTTTCTACTATCACGTCTTTGGACTTTCAGCAATCCCATTGCCCTTTGCTCCGGGATCCTATGGTGTGGTCACCTGTCCAGATGTAGGCTGATATGTGGATCTGCTGTAGTTTAGAAGATTGAGACAAGAAGTTTTAAGTCTGCATGGGAAGATTGCCTGAAAGCGTTGCAACTGTGTAAAGCAAAGAGAGAAGATGGAGGGAAAGTATGAGAGGAACTCTTTATTATCATCTGCCAAACTCATGTGCACTGGATCCTTAAGCAGTCATCAAGAAGGGTTAAACATCTTTAGATTAATGCTTGTGTTTTTAAGGAATTGCTTCAAGCTAACTTTATTTCTCATCCCGTATCCTTGAAGTTTGTCAAAACGTGTAAAAATCATTGGAGCACCCTTATATTTCTCTTCAGGCTTGCAAAGAGAAACATTTTAATGCAACCTGGTATAATTTGGCAAATTGTTCATATGCAGTGAAGCAATCTGATTCCCCTATTTTTTGCTAAAATTGCACTGGGTGACGATGGAGAGGTCAGGAACTTTAGTTTGAGAAAAGATTTCCATTGACATTTTCTCTCTTAACTTTGCAGATCCTCAAATTCCTTTTCCAGCTTGAAGGGACAAAGGTTTTTACTAAAAGCTGGTAAACTTTCAGGAGACTGGCTACTTCAACTCTAGGAATACGTCAACTAAATCCAATTCTTATGCCTAAACAGTTAAGTGAAACGCAACTTTTGCTGTTCCTTTGATATTACTGGAATGAACATTAGTTAAATCTATAACAAGCAAACAGCTTCACTGTTTTTTCTGTAATGGTGCTGTGTATATCAACAACACATTTCAATACTTCTAATTTATACTCTCTGACGGTTTTTCACATTGTGTCTACGAGTAGACAGTCTGAATAACCTTAAAATGTTTGGCACGTACGGGGATCGAACCCGCGACCTTGGCGTTTTTAGCACCACACTCTAACCAGCTGAGCTAACCGGCCCATGTTTTACTACTGGTTACATGTTCTGCTGAGCAGGGTTTCATACACATCATTGTGATCGCTCAGATACGTTCTCCAGTGAGTGAAAATGTCAGAAGGATCTTTTGAACGTAAACAGACAAAAATTAGAAATCCAACACTCACCATCAGGGAATATAACCCTGGATGCTGTCCCTATGCTAAAGAGGACTAGCCTTCACTATGTCTGCTCCAAATGATGTCAGGGATTTTCATTGTGAGAAAGCATTTTCAGCGGTTTCTACTATCACGTCTTTGGACTTTCAGCAATCCCATTGCCCTCTGCTCCGGGATCCCATGGTGTGGTCACCTGTCCAGATGTAGGCTGATATGTGGATCTGCTGTAGTTTAGAAGATTGAGACAAGAAGTTTTAAGTCTGCATGGGAAGTTTGCCTGAAAGCTTTGTGACTGTGTAAAGCAAAGAGAGAAGATGATGGGAAAGTATGAGAGGAACTCTTTATTATCATCTGCCAAACTCATGTGCACTGGATCCTTAAGCAGTCATCAAGAAGGGTTAAACGTCTTTAGATTAATGCTTGTGTTTTTAAGGAATTGCTTCAAGCTACCTTCATTTCTCATCCCGCATCCATGAAGTTTGTCAAAACTTGTAAAAATCATCGGAGCACTTGTGGGGTCTAGGTTCATAGTTTCATATAAATGATGGAAAAGTTATCTTATTATTTAGGGCCCTTAAGCTATAATCATAAACTAAGCTAACCAGACATAAGTTTTAAGGTATTAACAAATATAATGCTATGTGTGCTCTTAACATATCCAATATTTTCTGTCAGATCAATTAAAGATGGTTTGTGTTCTTTAAGTCAAATTCAGATATTTCGTGTTAATTTCCTGTCCGGATAAAACAGACAACCGCAAAACATCTACGTCAGCGAAAAGTCTGCAAAAAACAAGAAGTGTACGAACCTCAAAAATTCCAGATTAAAGAAATAAATGGCGAATCTGAGGATATTGAGAAATATCAGAAATCACCATGCTGACGGAAACAGTATTTTATGCTTATACTTCAAAGTCCTATAGAAGCTTGCAACAGTTTTAAATAACATTATACACTGATGTAATTAATTAATTATTTTCCAGTGACGTGATTATGACGTAATTTTGTTATAAATATGAGCTATTTTGAATGAGTAAACCAGTTCAATTTGGAAACCAGACAGGGTTGTGTGGTCTCTTTTTCTGAGCTCTGATCGATCATATACATCACATTGCTGATACAGCATTATACATATTAGCTTTGGCTTGTCAATTGCAGGTTAAATATACCTCTGTATAGCAATACAGGAGTTCAACCCTAACATTTTGGTGCCGAAACCCGAGAATCTCACATCACCTGTCAGGAGTACAGAACTTTCCATAACGATCCACAACAACTGACTACAGAATGCATGGTGAGTAATTAATTTCTTTGTGATTTACACCTTTGATTACTCAATATTCAGTACTTGTGGTTCATGGAAATACTTCTTTCTAGTTGATTTGTGGAGTTCCACGAACCCAATCGATGAGTCATATTTTTAACTAGAATTGTAAAGTTTTTGTTTTTAGGTTAAAAGTTCAGTCTAATTGCTAAGATATTGCTAAGATATAAGTTTATTGTGTATGCAAAATGTGGTAAAAATGGGATATAATTATTTGGTTAGAACAACTGTTTATCCTCATTGTTATATCTGTGTTGGGAAAAAAGAAAAAGAAAGTTTTTTATTTTTTGTTGTTGTTTTTCTTCTCTTTCTTTCTTTCCTTAATTACTGTACTGTTTAGTTATTTGACAGTATATGGGGCAAGGAACGTGCAATTATTGTAAGTGTTGTGTAATTTTGAGAAAGTTAAGTATATTTAAAGGGCCATATGTAGAAGCTGTAACAAGTAAGGGAGTACAATTTGGTTATGTAGCAAATGGGTCAGAATACTATGCTACATTAGGCTGTCACTTAAATCCAGAATATTTAAAGGATCAATTGGAAAAGGATTGATCAGATATAATCCTTGAGTGGCCCCATAATTATTTTCCCAAAGATCATAGAGCCCTTTGTTTGCACAGCTTAAAGATATTACCAAAAGGTCCTGAAAGGGAAATAATAATTAAAGGTTATCCTGTAGATCGTTGTAAGAGGGATAGCAGATGGTTAAGATATTGAGTGGATAATAATATTGAATTGTAAAGTGAATGGTTGATGGATCAATTGATTGAGTTGAGTTGTAGAGATTGTTCAGGTTGCATTGTGTTTCAGTCAAGGGAAGATCGCTTACTCACATTAACTGGGATACCTCAAATAGCACACACAGGAATATATTGGGGATTAAATTCAGACTCCTGGGAAAATTTGACAATTATAGTGGGAACTCACGTTGAAGATTTTGATTATTTACATCATGTTCGAGGAAACATTGTGAATCCTATTGTGTGTCCCTGCAGTAATTTTAGACAGACTCTAAATCAGATTGCAGAAAGAAGAGGTTTTGTTTATTTTTTTATGAGTCAGATTGTTGGAATGAGGAACTTCTTGGGTTAATGAAAAGAAACTGAAAGTGCTGTGACTAAGTAAAGTAGCCTGTACTAGGATATCAATGTCTAGAATTTTTCACTCATACAGAGAGAAGTGGGGTTGTGAATATTGAACAGCTGAAGTTGTGTGGTATTGCAAAACATATGCTCCCGAATATATTATAGTTGCTTCTGTGAATTATTGTCAATTAAAGTTAGGTCTTACAAAAGGGATAGATCATAGACTGCAACTGAATTTCACACCAATAGTACTGCTTGTAAAGTAAGCTACGGACAGACATATCCTAAAGTAGTTAAAATCTTTCATTCAGGACCAAAAGCAGAGAGTCCATTTTGCCCTAATTCAGATCTTCATTGTATGTTACCCTTTACGGTATAACTGAAGGATAAAGCTTGAATCCTATGAGAAATGGACCCCACTTTACCCTGGAAAAGACACAACTATTGCAATATGTGGACGATTTACTCCTTGCATTAGAAGGCATGGAAGAATGCCAACAAGAGACTGAACACCTGTTAATTTTCTTGGCAGAAGAGGATTGTAGAGTCTCTAAAAATAAAATACAACAAGTTCGTGAGACAGTAAAATTTTTGGGACATTGCATCTCTCAAGGGATGAAACACCTCACACCACAAAGAATAAAGGTGATAATGGAGGCAAAAGTACCTGAAACACAAAGACAAATCAGAGGACTGTTGGGAATAAAATCCATTGTGCAATCATTGTATGTCTTAAACATAGAATCCTCTGTACAAGAAGAAGTCACGACAAAAGACCTGGCAAAAATGCAGGACCATTGGAGCATGCCAGTTGGGAAAAACGTTGAACTAAGGAATCATGCACAGGCCTCTGGACCAAGGAAAACCTTGTTTGCCTGCCACGAGCCTTATATACTCCTATGATACAAATAGCACATGGTCTGGACCATAAAGGCAAGGGACAGACAGCAGCACAAATACTTCAACATTGGATAGCGCCAGGCATTCACACAGCAGCCGACGCATTTGTGAAGCAGTGTTGGATCTGTGCAGAAAACAATTCAGGACAAAGAGTAAAAACACCAATCGGAAATACTCCAAGAGCCAAATACCCCTTCCAAAGACTACAGATTGACTATATTCAGTTACCCAAATGTGGCACATATGAATATGTCTTAGTTTGTACAGACATATTCAGTCGATGGCCTGAAAGTTGAGCGGTTAGCAAAGCCACAGCAAAAAACGCTGCAAAAAGGTGATAGCAGAAATAGTCTGCAGATACGGGATTCCTGAAGTGATTGAGTCAGACAGAGGAGCTCATTTTACGGGAGAAGTCATGCAGAATATAATGTCAGATCTAAAGATCACCCAGGCGTTTCCCCTGTACCGACCCCAGGCCAGCGGAAGAGTAGAGAGGCTAAATGGTACATTAAAATTAAAAATCCAGAAAGCCATGAGAGAAACAGGGAAAACATAGGTAGAATGTTTGCCTATAGCCTTATTCGCTGTTAGAACCACACCATTGAAAAAACTGAAGTTAAGCCCCTATAAAATATTGTTTGGGTCAGTACCAAAAACAGGTTGTTATTTTCCCCAAGAGTTACAGCATAAGCATGGGGACTTAACAGGGTATCTGTTATATGTTGTATTTCACAAAACAACTTACTAATTTGCATGCACAAGTATTCTCATCTCTTCCTGATTCAGGTTCCCTGAGTAACCCTCACCAACTGAAAATTGGGACTGGGTGTATCTCAAAAAGCACGTAAGTGGAACCCTTGAACCCAGATATACGGGACCGTATCAAGTTGTGTTAACGACCCCCACATCAGTCAAGATTCTGGGAAGAGACACCTGGATACATGCATCTCATTGCAAAAAGACCAAAATAACGATTGAACCTCCGGCAGAAAAATGAGATGTTATATCTTTTTGTGTGTTGCAATAATATACATAAGTCCTACAGGTGAACAGGAAAATGGGTCAATACAGTTGTACTCAGAGATATGAAACACTCAAAAGAGTGGAGATATGTTGGTTATACATGTGTCCCCCCATAGTAGAAGTGAGAAATCAATGCATGAAAGATTGTTGCAAAAATTTATCCATGGTCCCAATATTAACTCTCGAGACCGCCCATAGAATTAAAAGACAAATGCTAAATGAGGGTTGTGAACACCTGCCCCCTATTCCCAAATGCATCTGCAAATATTGTAGAGCGCCTCCAGAGGAAATATGCATCAGGTGGTGTAACTCTCCAAAATGGCATCCAGAGAACTTATTTTTATACATGCACGAGTCAATCAGTAGAATGACAAATCAGTCAGATTACTGGGTATGCTCTCATTCCCCTGTTTCAGCAAATACAATGGCTTGGATGTTTCTCCCCATAACATGGGAAGTATGGGTCACGTATGATTTTAATGACACTTACAGCCCAGAAGATGCAAACAGATATGTTTTCAAAGCCCCTCCTAAAATAAAAGTTAAGTTACTCAATCGGAATACATCCTTTTGTATTACCATTAAACCCCAACCCATAACGTGAAAGCATGTGAGATATAATTCCTATAAAAAGATATTTAGGAGGAACACAGTGCAAAGAAGTTATGATCAGGGTAGGTAAATGGTCACCCCCTGGAAGATACCATAACCACAGTTCCATAAATCCAACGTACAGAGTACGCTGGAATAATAGAACATTGACATGGGTAGGGCTCTGGGTAAAGGGAGAATTGCACTACTGAATGAATATGACAGGAAGCAATAAAACAATACTTTATGTAAACGCCACCATAGCAAGACAGGGAATACAGAACATTAAAGGGATATGTATGGGAACGCCCCCTTTGTTGCCAGATGGACTTTATTTTCTATGCGGTAGCTATGCCTACAAATGGCTTCCCTATGGTAGATATGGTAATTGTACAGTGGAACGAGTGGTGCCAGCAGCATATATAATATCACATCAGAAATTATTACAGAAATTTAAACCCACTAAAAGTGGCCGTAACACACATCACTCTATTCAAAAAAAGGGAAATCAAAATAGTAAGACAGAAACATGTCCCATTATTGGAAATATCAAAAGCCCATAAAGTAGCAATCGGTCTTGATAATATAATAACTTTTGGAACATGGAACTACGTCCAACTATAATATGATAATAAAGTTAGCAAACTTGTTGGACAATATCACTGAAATCTATGATGAAACTTTCAGATATGTGGGTAAAGAACTACAAGCTTTAAAAACGCAGCTTGCACAACACCAACTGGTCTTAGACTATCTGACAGCACAGTCAGGAGGGTATTGTCTTACATTAGAGACAGAGTTTGGAACACACTGTTGTAATTTCATTCCCAATATCACTGATGAAAATCCTGAAGACACCATATAGACCAGATTGAAAAGTTGAAGGAAGAATTTAGAAAAACTAATTATGACCCTGATGTTGTAAATGATACATGGTGGGAAAAAGCATTTGGATGGATGAATCCAGCTAATTGGTTCTCTGGTCCGAGTGGTTGGATTGCTGCAGTTCTCACTTTTCTGGCAAAATTAATGAGTATTCTACTGATCTGTTATTTACTCTGTAAACTAGGAGTCTGCTGTGTAACTAGCTATAAGAAAGCGAAAAGAAAAAGAATTTTACAAAGATGGGCGCAGGCAAGAAGGAGGACAATGGATAACATTTACGAGAGATGGGGACTAACTAGAGATGAAAGGAGAATACCTGAGGAAAAAGTTTATGAGACATATGAAGAGACCCCACTTGATGATAGAGTCATAGAAGGTTGTGATTAGGTTACAGCGGCGGGGTGTTGAATGGCCATTAGCCTTTGCTCTGATGGTAGGACAAGCCTACGCGTCTTTGCAAAATATATTCATCAACAAACCGCTTTAACCTCTTCTCTTATTACCTGTTAGGCAGGAAAGTTTAGCCCTAATTAATATGATAAAGAACAGGGACTTTGGGGTCTAGGTTCATAGGTTCATATAAATGATGGAAAAGTTATCTTATTATTTAGGGCCCTTAAGCTATAATCATAAACTAAGCTAATCGGACATAAGTTTTAAGGTATTAACAAATATAATGCTATCTATGCTCTTAACATATCCAATGTTTTCTGTCAGATCAATTAAAGATGGTTTGTGTTCTTTAAGTCAAATTCAGATATTTTGTGTTAATTTCCTGTCCGGATAAAACAGACAACCGCAAAACATCTACGTCAGCGAAAAGTCTGCAAAAAACAAGACATGTACCAACCTCAAAAATTCCAGATTAAAGAAATAAATGGCAAATCGGAGGATATTGAGAAATATCAGAAATCACCATGATGACGGAAACAGTATTTTATGCTTATACTTCAAAGTTCTATAGAATTTTGCAACAGTATATGTAGGAAGAACATCAAGACCATTAAAAATTCGTATAAGTGAACACGTAAGAAACATCAAGAAGGGGTTAATTATACATTCTGTTTCTCAACATTTTAAAAATATTCATAACTGTTCACCATCTGAATTAACATTTTTTATGGCCATAGACTCTATACAGAGCAATTGGAAAATCAGAGATATAGATAATTTACTGGCAAGAACAGAAATGTCCTGGATTTATAAATTAGATACTTTAATCCCTAAAGGACTTAATAAAGATTTTGAGTTGAAGTGTTTTTTAGTTTAAATTACTTCTTTTATGTATGATGGTAAAACATTATTTTGGTTTCTGATTTTACATCTTATATGTATCATACATATATCTCTTTCTGTTTTCATGACAACCGATGTATATCACATGACATCAAGAATCTCCACTCTGTACTACGATACTACCAGAACGAAAAATCGGAATTTCCGGAATGTTGTTACTTGGATATTCTGTATATGTTGATTATGTACACATGATTCTTTACCTGTTCTGTATTTATCTGTTCTGTATATTTTTCAATGTTTAGTAAGTTCGATATATATCGCCAAACCGGATGCAGTGTCACTATGTGTATACACCAGAAGTGACATTGCGCGATTTATCCAGTTAATTTTAATTAAAAAAAGTCTTGTCCTTTATATCTATTGGATGCTTTCTATTACGTTGTATATCATGAAAAAACCCTGATTCATATATTTATATATTCCACCTTGTACCACATATCCAGGCTCACTGTCCAGCTAAATCGGAAGTGATGTAGTGTCATTATGTATTCTGCATTTGATATGTATAGTGAGATTGGAGAGCCTTTCCTTATGTTTTCTGTATGTACCCTGTTGGACTTATATTGTTGGTAGTCATATTTTCTATTAATAACTTTATGTTAGAAAATCACCAAACCGGATATGATGTCACTTTGTTTTAAAACCGGAAGTGACATCGCACATAATAAATGTCTTTAATTTCAGAAAAGAAAGGCTTTGTATATGGAATATGAATTGTTCACTGCGATTCCTATACTATATGTAAAGGAATTACATTGAAAATATTAGAATTATTGATGTTTCACTCCTTTGTTGAAAATCGCTAAAACCGGATATGATGTCATCGTGTTCCAAAACCGGAAGTGACATCGCGCAAGTTAGATGTTTTATTTAGAAATGTTTGTTACTTCTGAATTTTGATAAGAAAGGTCTGTAAAGGTTTTGTATATGTATTATGAACTGCTCATTGTGATTTCTATATAACTTGTAAAGGAATTATATTAAGAAGATTAGAATTTGAGATGTTTCACCAGCTCTATTGAAAGAAATGCCCTGATTGGAGGGTTTCAATATAAATTGCCCACAGGAGGGTTCAGTCCACTATGCACCTTGAGAAAGACCATTCCAGGTCGAAACATGTTGGAGCTTGTTGACTGATGATTTTATCTCCTCCACTTCATTGGTGTTTTTTTCTGGCTGTTCTACATTGTTACCTACTTGGAAGCCTTGTGAACTTATACCAACTGCCTGAATATATCATCTGTCTGGTAGGAGTAGATATACATTGTTTTTATTGTTTTATATTATATCTTTGTGAATATATGAATAAATTTTATCAAAGCAATATCACACTATATATATTTTATTATTATTTTTCTGGTGAAACTCACATGATGATTTTCAATGGAATTGACTTACGGACCTAGATCCAGTGAAGAGTAAAGAAAAAGAAAAACTACAATTTGATGGGCTTATATTTCATCTAACTCTTGTGAGTACCCCACTAAAGGGGGCGTCCACAATTAAAGAAGATTTTCTGTTTTAATTTGAAATTCTAGTCTAATTGATATATGTATCTTTTTGACTGTATTACACTATTTTGCTCTTCTCTCTTTGTTCTATGAATATATGAACAACCTGTGAGAAATAAGAATTGGAGGATTACCAACATATAATTTAAGTATTTTTCCATTCTATACTTTATAGAGAATATTTATTAGCGCCTGTAGGTTTTCTATATATTGTTGACATTTTATTATCTGTTGGGAATTTTGTGTATATTCCCCTTGAATTCCAGCGGGCAGCTGATAAAAGTGAAGCGCTGTTTGGGATTTCACTTATTTTTTATACTATATTATACATATTAGCTTTGGCTTGTCAATTGCAGGTTAAATATACCTCTGTATAGCAATACAGGAGTTCAGCCCTAACACACCCTTATATTTCTCTTCAGGCTTGCAAAGGGAAACATTTTAATGCAACCTGGTATCATTTGGCAAATTGTTCATGTGCAGTGGAGCAATCTGAATCCCCTATTTTTGGCTAAAATTGCACTGGGTGAGGATGGAGAGGTCAGGAATTTTAGTTTGAGAAAAGTTTTCCATTGACATTTTCTCTCATGACTTTGCAGATCCTCACATTCCTTTTCCAGCTTGAAGGGACAAATGTTTTAATAAAAGCTAGTAAACTTTCAGGAGACTGGCTACTTCAACTCTAGGAATACTTTAACTAAATCCAATTCTCATGCCTAAACAGTTAAGTGAAACGCAACTTAGCACCTTTTGCTGTTTTCTTGATATTACTGGAATGAACATTAGTTAAATCTATAACAAGCAGACAAGCAAACTGCTTCACAATTTTTTCTGTAATGGTGCTGTGTATTCCAACACATACAGCATGACTTCTGTGAGGGAATAAAACAATTAATAGTTATTAAGATGTACAAATATATGTGTGAAATGCCTTAAAAACTATACTACAGATGCAGAAAAACAAATGTTTCCTATGGAACAGACAATAGCAGGATGCCAGACTGAAGGAAACGGCCGAGAGGAAAAGCACGAAATGCTAAACAAAGGATGTTGCCTTATATGTATTGTTGTTGCAAAGAAATATTTGCTGAGCTAAAGAGATTTCCTTATATGTACTTGTTAATCAGTTAATGATGGACCCTAGGTATAAATAAAGGGCCAGCCTGCAAAGACCCTCAGAGCTGATTTTGAAACTGCAACACCATGTTTATGTTTCACTTCTTCACTCTCCTGTTAACAGTATTTTACCAAATAGAAAATCAGGTTATCAGAGATCGATAATGAGGGCACCATGCCTTGGTACCCCGACATTTACTGGGGACTTCATCTGGGATACTCAACATACCAGCCCAGGACTGACCAGAGACCTCCTCAATCTTCAGGAACAGCAGACAAATCCGTGCGGTGAGTAGTTGAAGTTTTGTGCATTTGCACCTCTCTATTCTTATCTGCTCTTCCTGTAAGATATAAGGTGGGGTTCAGTAGAGGATGGTATAATGGGTATTTGAACAATTACTGAATAACCTGTTTTCCTGACATATTTGTTTTTTGTGAAAACTAGATAAGTGAATATATGTGTTTGTGTCGATACAGGATGTATATAAAAGAATGCAAATACATAACTTATTAATTGACCTCGATAATCAAAAGCATTCCTCTATACTTGTTGCCTTGTTCTGTGTAGATGATTGTCCTTGGGTTTGAGAGGTCATTATAAGAATCCTTAGCTCCTGTAAAGATTGAGTGATGTTGTACTGATAAGAGATGTATAAGGGGACAACATAACCTTGAAAAGACTGATCTGATCAAAGACTGTACCTTGCACATGCAACTGAGGCTTGACCTTGTTTTATAAAACGTGCGATCACTGGGCCAGTTATCAGTCTACAAGGGTCCTCAGCTCTCTTAGAGGTTGAAAGAAGTAACAACTGAGTAACACGGTAAAAGTGCAGAAAGGTTGCTCACTGATTCTGGAAAGGGTCCTCCGCATTTCCTTGTAGGTACCTCTGTTAAGGGGCGCCTGAGGTCGGAGGATAGGTCTGTCTACTTTCCACTGTCTACTATCTATTGTCTATTGTCTACTGTCTATTGTCTTAAGAAAGATTAGATGACACTTTTAGAAGAAATAGCTGAGTGTATTGGTGGAATTATTTTAATAGTAACAATTGTACTAGTATTAATATATTGTTTCATAAAAACATCAAAGGGAGCTGAGGGAATCAGAGACATGCTGTGGGGAGTATAAATGTCAGAAAATAATCTTAGTTGTCCAGACTGTAAATGTGTTGTTATAATTCAAAAGGCATTGATGATACAAACTAGTAAATTGATAGCGGTGATAGGAACTGACACTGATCGTTCAGTAACATATGGTAAACATAACGAGGTAATTTTTAATCCAACGATATATGCAGCAATATTTGGAAGACACGGTTGTCCAGACCCAAATAGGATTGGGATGGTGGCAAATATGTCATTTTTTACCAGAAAACATTAGAAGGATAGGGCCACTTACATGTCCATTAATTATTAAAATATCAGGAAAGTATTTAACCAAGTTGATCAAGCAATCCATAACAGGATTTAATTGTAAAGGTGTATAAAATTAGAATAACAGTCACTTCTCAGGCACACTAGGGGCCGGTAATCTCAAAACTGCAGTAATGGGGGCCCAGGGCAGTAAAGGTATGATGGTACAGATATCATACACTCCTGCGGATCTAGTTAAGGAAAGAGAAGGTATTGTGGCTGTTAGAGAAATCCATATCATCTTTAGGAAGGCAGTAATGCCAGATGTTCAGAAAGAACATGCTATATGGATTACTAGGAATAATAAAGAACACCAAGTATCAGCATGGGTAAGGGCATGTAAACAAATAGAACAAGAACAAATGGTAAAGGAGGAGATGTTAGGAGACATCCAGGGACATACAACTGTAAACTTGCCTCCTACTCAGCCACCCCCAAGTGCATCATCAGACCCACATAGTCACCCATTAGAAGGGACGTCAGGGCAACTACCCCCTGTAAAAGAAATTATGATATTTTTAGTTAAGCAATATATAGCTTTCATAGTTAATGTAGAAGTCAATTAGTTAAAAATGACTAACTACAGACCTATAAAGAAATTCCAATTAGATTAACAGATTTAAAGGACGAGCGGTTATGCTTCAAAAACTTAGATATAACTCACTTTCAGTAAAGATAAGCAAGACAAGCTGTCTGTCTTGCTCTTAGTGAGAAAGATTTACAGATGTCTTTGTTCAATTGATTGCAGGCCATAACTACAATTTAAAGGATTTTGTTTATTATTATAGTATGTAACCACAAGAGGGTATGCCATGTTTTATGTATAAATATTAGTATACCAGTTTCAGTAAACTGATTAATCCAGACAACAGTGTGAGTCTCAGATCAATTCTCCAGTGTGCACCGTACACCTGAATTAGAAGGGATTTTACTGGTGGCAAAAGGTCTATTGCCTTTAACATACTTAGAGGCCACAGTGAGCTTCAAAAATCTTCCTGAAAAACTGCGAAGGAGTCGGGGAGAGGCAGAACTAGGAACGACAAAACCGCGGTGTGTAGAAGTTTTATTCTGCTCTAAAAAGGTTGTTGCTATTTCTGTGTCTTCTAAGATTCATCAGTTTGATGTGAAGGTTCAAGAATACTCACCCTTTTAGTTCTGGTAAGATTCATTGTTTGTATTTGTTATATGTTGACATATTGCTTTATATGTGTGTTGTTAAAGAAAAGTGTACAATAATATTTAAATTAGCCACTGAAGGATTTAGAGTAAACAGTATTTGTGCTGGTAAAAATTCGAGAAAGCCTTTTAAATTCAGAGGGTCATTCTTTTTGGCTATTGGAACTTGAGAATTGCACTGGACTATTCTTTTTGTGCTTGTGTATTTATTGTGGGAATTCACTATCCCACGTCTAGCTGCAGTCTTATTTTTCATTTATTCTCTTTTGCGCCAGATATAATGCTTTTTGTATTGGTTGTACAAAATGAATTAGGAAAAAGAAAAGACAAATTACACATTGTGCATATTTTTTAGTTTTTTGTTTTGTTTCTGTCTTACTACCTGTGAGTGAGAGAAAGAGAATGGAATGTCTTCCCCTTCCTAATCTGTGTAAAAGACTTCAGTGTGTTGAGAAAGGGAGGGGGGATATGAGCAGAGGTGGAATGAAGTTGCAGATTCTCTCCCCAGTTTGTTCAGTGTTCAGTGTGAAAGAGAAGGATTTATTTGACAATATATGTGGTTGATAGAAAAGAAGTTTACACGTGTGCTTCAGTAATTCAAGAGTAATTGAAATATCTTGGCAGTGGTAACAACCTAATTGAAGCTAATTGAATGCTGGGACTTGTAGTTCCACAACTGTATGCTGTAACATATCAGTTATATTTATCTTTTTCTTCTGTTTTAGCAAGAAAGAGAGTGTTTTGTGGATTACTGAATGAATAATCTTTTCTGCTTTTCCATTTTTAAACTTGTATTAGTATAATTTTACCACATTTCTGGATATTAATTTAAAGGGATTTTTGTTAGTAATTTGACTTGTGGTACAATGTTAGGATTCCAGCTAGGTCGTTTAGGTCTATTGTAGATGTAAATGATTTCTTTTTTGGTGTTTTCTCTATGGATAATTGTATGCATGCTGAAAGTATATTCAGTTGAGAGAATGTTAGGTGAACATTTGTGTGTGATTTAATGTCAGACCCCTAGACCAGGTGAATTGAAACCAAAAGAACCTCCTGCCCCACCTGCATACAACGATATGTTGGATGCAGCAGCAGGAGATTCAGTGACACAGGCTATTTCACAGATTCAAATAAATTAAGTAGCTGGTTCCGCTAGAGTAGCAGGAAAAAAACAAAAACTGTAGGTTCTGGGGATTTGTGGTTACAGAGGTGTTTAATACATTGTACAAAATTACTAGAACAGGCTCCAGCAGCTGTTGAATAAAAACAAGATACTCTTCTAATATGTAGATGACTTATTAACATGTTGTCAAACGAATGAGGGGTGTCAGGAAGAGACTACATGATTAATTAACCTTTTAGGGCAGCAACATTGCAAGGTACCAGACACCTCACACATAACAGGATAACTGCAATCCAGTAGGTAAAGCCACCACAGAATACCAAGGAATTAAGGGCGTTGGCAGTTGCAGCTTTGCTAAAAGATAAAGTGGCAGACATAGTACTAGACCATCCATTAACCATACAGGTCCCACATGCAGTTACAGAAATACTAAACCAAGCAAGAACAAAGCGTCTGTCCACAGCAAGGCTCACTAAGTACAAGGTGTCATTACTAAGTCCCGCACATGTAACAATTAAAAAGTGCACAGTTTTTAATTCTGCTACACTGTTCCCAGTTAAAGCAGATTCAACAGAGGGGAGAGAGGTGGGTGGGGACCTACCCACCCTTGATGAATCAGAAAGGGAGGAATGTATCAGTACCAGACAAAATACACACAAAGTTTTTCCATTTTCTGAGTCACATGACTGTGCTGAACTAAGGAAACTAGAAATGAAGGAGTTAGAAAATGTGACAGATATCCCTATACATAATGCAGATTGGAACTTATTTGTTGAAGGTTCCAGGTATTATTATAAAGGGTCACCACACACAGGGTATGCTGTGACCACCCTGGAAGAGACTTTGATACAACAACCACTCTCACCTTTCTGCTCAGCGCAGGAGGCGGAGTTGCATGCACTCACTGAGGCATGTATAATGGCAGAAAACCAAACAGCTATCATATACACAGACTCCAGGTACGCATATGGCGTGGCCCATGACTTTGGGCCAATATGGAAGAGCAGGGATTTTGTGGGGTCAGCAGGAAAACCTATTAAGCATGCAGAACAGATAAGGGCTGTTTAGAGCTCTGCAGCTACCCAGAAAGGTAGCTATATTGAAAGTCCATGCACACACTAAAGAAAAGACTAGGGAGGCTATGGGAAATGCCAAGGCAGATGCTGCTGCTAAACAGGCAGCCCTTATGCCCAGCGTGCAGGTCTGTCATGTGACACAGGGTGAAAACTCTGTAGAGCCTGTAACCCTTGATATACTGCAGAAGTTCCAGGAACAAGTCTCCTCAATAGACATAAAAGCCTGGGAAAAGGAAGGTGCTACATGTCAGGGAGGGCTCTGGAGAACAGATAATAAGTATTGTCTGCCCAGAAGCCTATACCCCATGATGACTCAATTGGCACATGGCCTGGTCCACAATTCTAAATAAGTTATGACCAATATTGTCTTAGGACATTGGATAGCACCAGGATTCAATGCTGCAGCTACAGCATATGCAGCAGCCTGTGTGATATGCAGAAAATACAATCCAGGTCAGGTAGTGAAAACACCACAGAAGAACACACCAAAGCCATTGTACCCATTTCAGAGATTGCAGATTGACTATATACAGCGACCTACAGATTGACTATATACAGCTAGGGTCGGAACATAGGAGTATGTCTTTGTGTGTAAAGATCTATTCTCAAATTGGCCAGAGATCTGGGCATTGGCTAAGGCAACAGCTAAAAACACTGCCAAGAAACTGATAAGTGAATTAATTTGCAGGTATGGAATACCTGAAACAATAGAATCAGATCGAGGATCGCATTTTATGGGGGAAGTAATGCAAAATATAATGAAGGATATGGGGATACAGAAAGCCTTTCATACCCCGCTTTAGGCCTCAGGCAAGTGGAAAAGTGGAAAGATTGAATGGCACATTAAAGTTAAAAATTCAGAAAATGATTGCAGAAACAGGAAAAATCTGGGTAGATTGTATACCTTTAGCTCTATATTCAGTTATAACAATACCAGGAAAGAAGCATAAGTTGCTCCCTTATGAAATATTGTTTGGGGGAGCCCCCAAGAGAGGGTCTTATTTTCCTCAGCAATTGCAACGTAATTATGCAGATCTAACTGATTATTTAGTACAGCTTACAAAGATAATGACTAATGTGCACTCTCAAGTTTTCTCCTCCATTCCAGATCCAAATAACGATACAGGAACACATGCCTTGCAACCAGGTGATTGGGTCTACCTAAAAAGGCACATGAGGAAAATTTTGGAACCCAGATTTCATGGTCCATATTCCATTTCTGTTAAGTTAGGAGGAAGAGACACCTGGGTCCACGCGTCTCACTGAAAAAAAAACTGACTGTGGAAATTGAAGCACCATGAATCCTTTTCTTGTGATAATGTGCACTAGTAACAGTAAATGACTAACAATGAACTGGTATATAGAAATATGTTTAATGTAACTACGCAGTTATAGATCCAAACTGATAGAATGGGTGTGAAGTGTACAGAAAACTGGTGCATAGGAAGTTTTTAGACATACAGTATTCTGAGGACCAAGATAATGTGTAAATTCCTCATATTGCCTGTCCCACTCTATGCCCAGGTCGGTTGAACACAATTATGGACCACGCAGATAAAAGGGGAGTATATAGATGATAAAAACAACACACATAACTCGGGATTGTGTTCAAGTACATACAATGGAATAGTGTGCTCTAAAAAAACCTTAAGTTTATGAACCTTGTAAATTAGAACATCCAACTAGTGTCTGTAATTGGGAGCTCCATGATAGGAGAAATGATATGTTTATAGAAGTAGCACCACAAATAGTGTGCTTAGTAACCCATTATAAACAAACTATAGAAATGTATAACTTGACTAATCCATTTTCAGGATGTATCCAAGATGTTACTCATCTAATATGGAGAAATGAGACTTATATATTCTATAAGGATAGGAAAGACAATATATATCAGCAAATGATCCCAATTCAACAACCCTCTTATAACTTGACTATTAATCTTAAGGGGATAATCAATGCTATAAACAACACCTAGCACCTGGCAGAACATTTGGCACAAGTAAACTATTCAGCTAATCATGCACAAATGCAGACAATGATAGAAGCACAGGAATTAAAATATGTAGCTCATCAATTAAAAGATAATCTGCAACACCATTGATGGAATGTGTTCACAGGTAATTCCCCCACTGCAACAGGTATTTTTAAGGTAATGCTCCATCCAATACTGGTAATAATAGGGGTTTTAATCCTGTTGATTTTATGGAATTGTTATTTGTCCTGTAAGTTTAGAAAAATGGTTAATCAGGCCATGACTCCGGTACCAACATATTTTAATCAAACTCAAAAAGTATGTACCTCATGTAAACGGAATAACCCCTATCAAGCAAAAATGACATGTGTATACTGCAGTGGAATACTGCTAGGGAAAGAATAAATGATGTGAGGATACTTTCTCTTGTGAATGATTAATTCTCTATCCACATGGAGACTTTAGGTCAAAATCTGGGTAAATGTAGCTTGAGAACCAGGTAGCCCTGAATCATGACAAGATAGGAAGGGTCAGGAAACACATGTATATTTGTTTAATGTAATAAAAAGAGGGGATTATGAGGGTATAAAACAATTAATAGTTATTAAGATGTACAAATATATGTGTGAAATGCCTTAAAAACTATACTACAGATGCCGGACTACGCCTTGAAGTAAAACAAATATTTCCTATGGAACAGACAATAGCAGGATGCCAGACTAAAGGAAACGGCCGAGAGGAAAAGCACGTAATGCTGAACAAAGGATGTTGCCTTATATGTATTTTTGTTGCAAAGAAATATTTGCTGAGCTAAAGAGATTTCCTTATATGTACTTGTTAACGAGTTAATGATGGACCCTAGGTATAAATAAAGGGCCAGCCTGCAAAGACCCTCAGAGCTGATTGTGAAACTGAAACACCATGTTTGTGTTTCACTTCTTCACTCTCCTGTTAACAGTATTTTACCAATTAGGAAATCAGGTTATCAGAGATCGATAATGAGGGCACCATGCCTTGGTACCCCGACACTTCTAATTTATACTCTTTGACGGTTTTTCACAATGTGTCCACAAAGTAGACAGTCTGAATAACCTTAAAATATTTGGCCCATACGGGGATCGAACCTGCGACCTTGGCGTTATTCAGGGCTGGATTAACCCGAGGTCTAACTGGGCTATAGCCCAGGGGCCTTGGGCATCCAGGGGGCCCTTCAAAGTCCTCAGCAGCATTATTGATCGGTCCGGGGGCGTGGGCGCCCCCAGCCTGATCAATGCTGCTGATTACTCAGCGCTCAGTACTCTGCTTACTGAGGAGATCTCGCGAGTGAACTCTCGCGAGATCTCCTCAGTAAAGAGTTTACAGCGCGCCGGGGACGGAGGACTGGACTGACAGGTAAGCGCTTGGGGGAAGGGGGACCCTCACGGGGGGCGGCGGGTGGCTCACATTGGGGGCCTCACAGGGGAATGGAGGCGCCCTTAACCCAGGGGCCTCCATTCCCTTAATCCGGCCCTGGCGTTATTAGCACCACACTCTAACCAGCTGAGATAAAAGGCCTATGTGTTTCTACTGCTTGCATGTTTTGCTTAACAGGGTTTCATTCACATCATGGTGATCGCTAAGAAATGTTCTCCAGTGAGTGAAAATACCAGAAGGATCTTTGGAGCGTAAACAGAAAAAAATGAGAAATCCAACACTCACCATCAGGGATTCTAACCCTGGATGCTGTCCCTATGCTAAAGAGGACTGGCCTTCACTATGTTTACTCCAATTGATGTCAGGGATTTTCATTGTGAGAAAGCATTTTCAGCAGTTTCTACTATCATGTCTTTGGACTTTCAGCAATCCCATTGCCCTCTGCTCCGGGATCCCATGGTGTGGTCACCTGTCCAGATGTAGGCTGATATGTGGATCTGCTGTAGTTTAGAAGATTGAGACAAGAAGTTTTAAGTCTGCATGGGAAGTTTGCCTGAAAACGTTGCAACTGTGTAAAGCAAAGAGAGGAGATGGAGGGAAAGTACGAGAGGAACTCTTTATTATCATCTGCCAAACTCATGTGCACTGGATCCTTAAGCAGTCATCAAGAAGGGTTAAACATCTTTAAATTAATGCTTGTGTTTTTATGGAATTGCTTCAAGCTTACACCATTTCTCATCCCGCATCCTTGAAGTTTGTCAAAACTTGTAAAAATCATTCTAGCACCCTTACATTTCTCTTCAGGCTTAGAAAAGGAAACATTTTAATGCAACCTGTTATCATTTGGCAAATTGTTCATGTGCAGTGACGCAATCTGCATCCCCTATTTTTGGCTGAAATTGCACTGGGTGAGGATGGAGAGGTCAGAAATTTTAGTTTGAAAAAAGATTTCCATTGACATTTTCTCTCATGACTTTGCAGATCCTCACATTCCTTTTCCAGCTTGAAGGGACAAATGTTTTAATGAAAGCTTGTAAACTTTCAGGAGACTGGCTACTTCAACTCTAGGAATACGTCAACTAAATCCAATTCTTGTGCCTAAACAGTTAAGTGAAACGCAACTTTTGCAGTTTCTTTGATATTACTGGAATAAACATTAGTTAAATCTATAACAAGCAGACAAGCAAACTGCTTCATGGTTTTTTCTGTAATGGTGCTGTGTATATCAACACATACAGCCATGACTTTTAATTTATACTCTTTGACTTTTTTTCACAATATGTCCACAAAGTAGACAGTCTGAATAACCTTATAATGTTTGGCCTGTATGGAGATCAAACCCACGACCTTGGCATTATTAGCACCACGCTCTAACCAGCTGAGCTAACCGGCCCATGTTTTACTGTTGGTTATATGTTCTGCTGAGCAGGGTTTCATTAACATCATCGTGATTGCTAAGATATGTTCTCCAGTGAGTGAAAATCTCAGAAGGATCTTTTGAGCGTAAACAGACAAAAATGAGAAATCCAACACTCACCATCAGTGAATCTAACCCTGGATGCTGTCCCTATGCTAAAGAGGACTGGCCTTCACTATGTCTACTCCAATTGATGTCAGGGATTTTCATTGTGAGAAAGCATTTTCAGCGGTTTCTACTGTCACGTTGTCAGGATTGGAGACGAAGGATGAGTGAGATCCTGCTCTCTCAGGTGGCATTTGCTAGACTCACCCAGAGGCGTGGAGTCTAACAGAGCGGAAGGTATTCACCAGGGATTCCCACAAGGAGATTTGGGCTTTAACGGCTTCCACAATGCAGGTTGCGGCCCCCTAGGGACGTTCCCAGTGAGACAGAACAGAGAGTTGACTTTAAGAGGCAACTTGACACTGAGGAGTAAACCCAATGAAGAGCAGATACATGAGTAGAAGACTAGAGAGGAGATGATGAGCCCGACAGGGCAATCCACGGTGAGGTGGCTAGGCAGAGATCAGCAGAGACCAGGAATGTAGTGGACGATGAACCTCAGCTATACCACTTGGAAATAGAAGGAACCAGCGGTGTATAAAGAGTAAGTAGCGGGCGTTGATCACAGTGATCACTAATGAGTGAAGTAAGTCGGTGCATGCAGAGTAGATAGTGGGCGTTGATCACAGTGATTACCACTACCAGTGGAACAGGTGAGTAGAGATCAGCGGTATACAGGATATGCAGCAGTGGGTGTATCACAGCTATTACCACTTGGAGGTGGAACGGATCAGCGGAGGTCATCGGTGCATGCAGAGTAAGTAGCGGGTGTTGATCACAGCGATTACCACTAACGAGTGGGACAGGTAGGCAGAGACCAGTGGTATACAGTATATGCAGCAGACGGTGAATCACAGCTATTACCACTTGGAGGTGGAACGGATCAGCGGAGGTCATCGGTGCATGCAAAATAGGTAGCAGGGGTAGATGACAACGGAGAGAAGGAAGCTGCTTCAGGCCAGGTGAAGACTCGAAAGAACCAGCACTGAAAGGTGAAGGGAGGAGCCTTATAAAGGAGTACTGACCAATGGCTAGATAGGCCAGGTAACACAGGTGAAGCATAGCACAGGTGCAGACTGCTGGTGACAGCATGCACAATGAGGAGAATTAAGATGAGGGCAGGTGTGCCGATGCTTGAGTTGAGATACCCGGAGAGCGATGTGTGACAGTACCCCCCTTTTAAAGGTGGTCACCAAACACCTAGAACCAGGTTTCCTGGGGAATTTAGTATTAAACTTCTTCAATAGAAGAGGTGCATTGACATCAGATGCTCGCACCCATGATCATTTCTTGGGGCCAAAGCCTTTCCAGTCAATGAGATTCCAAGAATACTTGGAATCCAATATTTGCTAGATTTCGAATTTCTTGGTTTGCTGGATTTCAGGATGAGTGGAAGAGGTAATGGGAGAAGAAAATCGATTGATGACCAGAGGCTTCAGTAGCGAGATATGGAAGGTAATGGTGATCCAGAGAGCTGAGGGAAGCTGAAGTTTAGAGCACACCGGAGAGATGACTAGAGAGATCTTATAGGGACCGATGTAGCAGGGAGCGAACTTCATACAGGGTTCCCCGAGACGAATATTCTTGGTTGACAGCCAAACTTTGTCACCAACCTCCAGGGGAGGCATAGCTCTGTGTTTCCTATCTGCAGATAGGAAACCCAGAGGAAGATTTCTTCAATGCCCTTCGAACTTGTGCCCAGGTGGAGATAAAATCCTGTCTCAAGAAATTAACTGCTGGAACCTGGGTGGAAGGTAAAGCCGAAATTTCTGGATTTCGCGTATGTATGCTATAGACAATGGAAAATGGAGTCGCTGAGGTGGATTCATGAAAGGCATTGTTATGCACAAATTCGGCCCACGGTAACATATCGACCCAGTCTTCTTGGTTGTCTGAAGAGAAGATCCTAAGAAATGGTTCCAAGTCTTAATTGACCCTCTCCGTTTGCCCATTGGTCTGGGGATTATAAGAAGAGGAGAACTTTAGCCGGATGCCCAGAAGATGACACAGAGATCTCCAAAACTTAGATACGAATTGGACTCCTTGATCCAAGACAATCTCTGAAGGGCAACCATGGAGGCAAAAAATCTCCTTCACAAAATTTTGGGGTAAGACAGCAGAGGAAGGCAGACCAACCAAGGGGACGAAGTGCGCCATTTTGAAAAAACTTTCTACAATAACCCAGATGGTATTGTAATTCTTGCTGATAGGAACATCAGTGATGAAGTCCATCGAAATATGGGTCCACGGTTTAGAAGATACTTGAAAAGGCTGAAGAAGACCCAATGGAGGTTGGCGAGGGGACTTGTGTTGGGCACAGACCGCACAAGTGGCTACAAATTCCTTAACTTCAGACTGGTACTTGGGCCACCAGTATTGATGGGAAATTAATTTGAAGGTCTTCCAGGCTCCCAGATGTCCGGCAAAGCACGAGGCATGGAACCAGATCAACAGTTTCTTCCGCAGAGAGGGAGGAACAAATGTTTTTGCCGGGAGGGGGAGAGTGGGGGACTTAGATAGGTTGATGGCATTGACACATTTTGAATCCAGAATGGGACAATACAGGAAGTCCTCTGGTTCAGAACAGTCAAATGATCGAGATAACGCGTCAGCCTTCTTATTTTTCTGGCCAGATTTGAAGGTAACATGTAAGTTAAAACGTGAGAAGAAGAGCGACCAGCAGGCTTGACAAGGATTTAGGCACTGGGCGGATTGGAGATAGAGGAGGTTTTTATGGTCTGTAAACAATGTGGCAATGTGTCGGGCCCCTTCCAAAAGATAACGCCATTCGCTCAATGCTAGTTTAATGGCCAATAACTCCTTATCGCCTATAGAAGAGTTACTTTCAGCTGGTAGGAATTTATGGAAAAAGAAGGCACAGGGGTGAAGTTTCCCTTGACTGGACTTCTGTGAAAGAACTGCTCCCACTCCCATCGTAGATGCATCGACTTCGAGAAAAAATGGGAGGGAGAGGTCGGGTTGCTTCAGGACAGGAGCAGTAGAGAATGCCTCCTTGAGAAAGGAAAATGCCTCAACAGTTTATAAAAGCCAATGCTGGGTGTCAGCACCTTTCTTGGTGAGAGCCACTAGCAGGGCCACGATGGTGGAGTATCCAGAAATAAAACGTCTGTAATAGTTGGCGAAGCCCAAGAATTGTTGGATAGTCTTGAGAGTATCGGGGCGAGGCCATTCCAGAATAGCCCGAACTTTCTCAGGGTCCATCCGGAGACCGGAACTAGACAGAATATACCCTAGGAAGGGCAGCTCAGCGGCTTCAAAGGAGCATTTCTCCAACTTACAATAAAGGTGGTTTTTCCGCAGTCGAGAAAGAAGTTCGGCAACAGGAAGGCGATGAGACTGGAGGTCTTTAGAGAAGATTAGTATATCATCAAGGTAGCTTAAAAAATTAAAACCTTTCACTGGTTTTCACCATGTGTAGGTTTGATTCGGTGAGCGCTCCCTAGCTGCCTGTAACGAATAGGGGAAAGGATATTGGATCTGCTGCCACTAGTTACACATGGTCATCAAGGTACACTACCACGGAAGAGTACAAAAGGTCATGGAAAATTTCATTAACATAGCTCTGGAACAGGATATTCATAATGGGCATATCGCGTGTTGAATACAGTCTTCCACTCATCTCCAGCTCATATTCGGATGAGGTTGTATGCCCCTCGGAGGTCTAGTTTACAAAAATGTTTTGCTCCTTTGATGCAATCGAATAATTCTGTGATCAGTGGAATGGGGTAACGGTTTTTCACTGTGATGGTATTTAGACCCCTATAATCAATACAGGGGGGGAGTGTTCCATCTTTTTTCTTTATAAAAAAAGAAGCCAGCTCCGGCTGGAGAGGTGGAAGTTCTAATGAAACCTCTTTGTAGATTCTCCTTAATATAATTTGTGGTAGCCTCAGTCTCAGGCAACGACAGGGGGTAGACACATCCTCTAGGTAGAACTTTACCCGGAATTAAGTCGATGGGGAAATCCCAAGGACGATGAGGAGATAAACATTCAGCATAAGATATATTAAAGACATCAGCGAAGGAAGAATACTAAGGAGGCAGGACGGAGGTAGTTGAGTCCGAATAAGCAAGAAGAGTCCTTACAGGTTTTACTTGTGTGAGACATCTTCCTAAGCAGGCTTTAATCTGAGAAGAAGGCCAGTCCAATTGGGGCGGGTGGAGATGAAGCCAAGGTAGGCCAAAGATGAGAGGACTGGTGGTAAGAGGAAGAACGAGGAAAATTTTTTTAAGGAGAATAGACTAGCACGGTGGTGAATAAGACCGTTGGTAAAGCGAGCTCCATCGATGCCGGTAATCATGATAGGGAGGGCCAGTTGCTTGACAAGGAGTAAAGAAATGAAACTTCCAGCAGCCCCTGAATCCAACAAGGCCATGGTATGAGCAGTTTCAGAGGCCCACTGTAAGGTAACGGGAAACTAACAAATTTGGTCAAAAGAGAAATCTGGAGAATGGTGAAACACCCTTAGCCTGACCTCTCCTAAGCAAGCTAAGGTCTGGTGTTTCCCGACCATTTAGGATATAGTTTAAGGATATGTCCAGCATCCGTGCAATAAAGACAAAGTTTATTCTTTATTCTCTTATCTCTATCTTCGGGAGTCAAGCGAGAATGGCCCAATTGCATATGGTCATCAGACAAGCCAGGAAATTGAAATCGAGGAGCTAGCCGAAAAGATGAACGTCTAGAACTCCCCTTCTCAGAAGACCTTTCACGGAATCTGATGTCCACTCCATTGCATAATGAGATTAGGGAGTCCAAGGTAGCTCGTAATTCTTGGGAAGACAGAGCGTTCTTGACCTTGTCAGTGAGGCCTTGCCAGTAGGTAGCCACCAAGGCTTCGTCGTTCCACTGTAATTCGGTCCGAAATTTGATTACATATTGGGTCACAGAACGTGAACCCTGGCGTAACCGGAGGATACTGGAGGCTGAGGAGATGACTCACCTTGGCTCATCAAAAATCATTTGGAAGGTGGCAATGAAGGCAGAACAATCATTTAGAAGATTATCATTTCGCTCCCACAGAGGAGAAGCCCAGGCAAACGCTTGCCCAGATAAGAGGGAAATGATATATGCGACCTTGGACCTTGATGAAGGAAAGTTCTGTGGAAGAAGTTCAAATTGAATAAGACATTGATTCAGAAAGCCCCTGCAAGATTTTGGATTACCATCGAACTGAGAAGGCGTTGGCAGGCGAAAAGCAGAAGGAGCTGGAGAGGTCTCCAGGACTACTGGATGAACCGCAGCCTGAACAGCAATAGGCGGAGGCAGAGAAGCTTGTAAAGTGTCCATACGGGTAGCCAGCGACTGTAAGCACTGAAGTAATTGAATCTACATAGCATCTTGGCATTCCAGTCTACCAACCAGGTGTTGGAGTAAATCTTTAGCAGAGGGCTCTCTTTCAGGATCTGTCATGGCTAGTTCTTACTGTCAGGATTTGACACGAAGGATGAGTGAGATCCTGCTGTCTCAGGTAGTATTTGCTAGACTCACCCACAGGCGCGGAGTCTAACAGAGCGGAAGGTATTCACCAGGGATCCCCGCAAGGAGATTTTGGCTTTAGCGGATTCCATCCTGCAGGTCGCGGCCCCCTAGGAAAGTTCCCAGTGAAACAGGACAGAGAGGTGACTTTAAGAGGCAACTTGACACTGAGGAGTAAACCCAATGAAGAGCAGATACATGAGTCCTAGTAGAAGACTAGAGAGGAGGAGATGATGAGCCCTACAGGGCAATCCACGGTGAGGTGGCTAGGCAGAGATCAGCAGAGACCAGGAATTTAGCAGACGATAAACCTTCGCTATACCACTTGGAAATAGAAGGAACCAGTGGAGGTCAGCGATGTATGAAGAATAAGTAGCGGGCGTTGATCACAGGTGAAGTAGGCAGATATCAGCGGTACACAGTGTATGCAGCCGACAATGAAACACTGCTATTACCACTTGGAGGTGGAACGGATCAGCGGAGATCAGCGGTGCATGTAGAGTAAGTAGCGGGTGTTGATCACAGCGATTACCACTAACGAGTGGAACAGGTAGGCAGAGACCAGCAGTATACAGGGTATGCAGCAGACGGTGAACCACAGCCATTACCACTTGGAGGTGGAATGGATGAGTGGAGATCAGCGGTGCATGCAGAGTAAGTAGCGGGCATTGATCACAGCGATTACCAATAACGAGTGGAACAGGTAGGCAGAGATCAGCGGTGTACAGGGTATGTAGCAGACGGTGAACCACGGCTATTACCACTTGGAGGTGAAACGGATCAGCGGAGGTCAGCGGTGCATGCAGAGTAAGTAGCGGGCGTTGATCACACAATTACCACTAATGAGTGGAACAGGTAGGCATAGGTCAGCGGTATACAGGGTATACAGTCCGTGGTGGTCTATCGGGATGATATTTTGATATTTTCCCAGGATCTTTGTTCTCACCAGGGTCAGGTAAAAGTGGTGCTTCTTCGACTTCGGGAGAACCACTTATACTGCAAGATGGAGAAATGCCTATTACATCATCTCCGGTTCTGGCCTCCAAATGGACCCAGCTAAACTTAAAGCTATCCATGACTGGCCTCAACCTGCAGGGTTAAAAGCTACTCAATGCTTTATCAGGTTCACAAATTACTACTGGCAATTTATTCAGGGATTTTATACTCTTATTACTCCCATTACTTCCCTGACACGTAAGGGAGGCCAAGCGAATTTATGGCCCCACGAAGCAGTTTTGGCATTTAGAGCTATCAAAGAAGCCTTCTCTCTAGTTCCCATTCTGACTCAGCCCGATTTATTTAAACCCTTCTTCCTGGAGGTCGACGCATCTGCTGTAGGTGTGGGGGCTATTCTATCCCAGAACCCCATTTGGCATCTTCAGACCTTGTGGCTTCTTCTCTAGGGATCGGGGACAAAGAACTCCTGGCTATAAAACTCGCACTGGAGAAATGGCACTATCTATTGGAAGGAGCCCACTTTCCAGTCACCATTTTTACTGATCACAAGAATCTCATTTACCTGCAAACCGCTAAATGTTTGAACGCTCGTCAAGCACGATGGTCATTATTATTCAGTCGTTTCCAACTCATCTTGACCTTCCTGCCCGGCTCAAAAAACCTCAGGGCAGATGCCTTCTCACGCTCACGACTCACAGACGTCTGTGCCCATTAAACCTATTATTAACCCCGAAAAAATCCTGTCTGTGACCCAATCCTCAGTCAAAACTCCTCTTAGGGGCTGTTCTTTTGTTGATTTCAATTTACACAGCAAGCTTTAAATTGGGCCCATTGCTCCAGATTTGCAGGCCATGTCAGGGTGAAGAAAACTCTGTGTCACTCACCGGACCGTGAGTGCCTCTTCTCCTGTTATTAGGAACCGTGGCCGTCCGCCATCCTGATGGTCTGCGCATGCGCAGCCTCTATGAACCCTTCAGACCTGTTGCTTTTAGTTAATTGGCTGATCATGCAACACTCCCTATTTAAAGCACCTGTGGTCATTACCTCATTGCCTGTTCTTGGAGTCTCATTCCCTGTGAGTCTCTGAAGGTGTTCCTGTGTTTCTCCTCGTGTCTTCAGTTCCAGCTGATTCCTCTCTATTGCATTGCCGGTTTCCAGACCGCTTCAACGTGCCGGTTTCCAGACCGCTTCAACTCTCCTGTGTTTCATCGTGTCTTCAGTTCCAGCTGATTCCTCTCTATTGCATTGCCGGTTTCCAGACCGCTTCAACGTGCCGGTTTCCAGACCGCTTCAACTCTCCAGTGTTTCATTGTGTCTTTAGTCCCAGCTGATTCCTGACTATTGCATTGCCGGTTTCCAGACCGCTTCAACTCTCCTGTGCTTCAACGTGTCTTCAGTCCCAGCTGATTCCTGACTATTGCATTACCGGTTTCCAGACCGCTTCAACTCTCCTGTGTTTCATCGTGTCTTCAGTTCCTGTTGATTTCTGCATGAATCATCATTGCTCCACTCGTGTCAAGTTCTCTGCCTGTGTGCTACACAGACACGGATTACCGCTACCACGCTCCTGTGGCCTCTACTCGTGTCGGCGTTCAGCCGCTCAGCTATCCCTGTGTTTCTCTCGTGACAGCCTGCTCAACTGAATCGCGGTATGCTTACCTTTTATTGACTTTACTAGTTTATTGCATATCCGCTTGGACTGTGTCCTGCTCATCTACGGAGTTTTTTATCTTCAAAAGATATTGATGCTATTGACTTTGTCTCATTTGACCTGGATCTCAGTAGTGACTTTGTATCTCTCAAGCAGCGCTTGTCATTTGCTATTGTATTGTATATACCATTTGGGATCAAGTTCCTTGTGCTCTCCGTGTTACCTTCTATGTTCCACTCATCTACACTAGTGCCTATCCTCACCTATAGCAGTGGTACAACTTGCTGTACGCAGACCACTGACTTCACTACCTCCTATCTACTCCTGGACAATTCCTCTCACTATAGCAGTGGTACAACTTGCTGTACGCAGACCACTGACTTTCCTCACGTCTTCACGTCCATCAACATCCTTGTGTTCATATTGTCTAATCCATAACCAGTTGCTGCTAGTCATAGACTTTCTTTTAGCATCCTCTCACCATCTGCTGATTCTCCTGTTCCGCTAGTCACCCAGCTATCAGAGGACCACTGTGTGTATATACGACTCTGGTAAGACTACATCTGGTGTTATCCTGGGCAAAGACTCCTAGTGCCCGTTACGGTGAGAACAGGCCATGACAGACCCAGGATCGGAACCATCAGCTAAAGAGATGCTGCAGTATCTGGTTACCCAAATTGAACAACAGGATGTTCGCCAACAACAGTTGCTGCAATGTTATCAGACTTTAGCCTCCCAAGGAACTTCTGTGCAAAATACCACAGCCACTGTTGAAACTCCCGTGTCATCACCTGTTTCCCCAGTGCCATCCCAGGTGTCTACTGCTTCCACGATACACCTGCCTACTCCTTCAAAATATGATGGAGACCCCAAAACATGTAGGGGTTTTCTGAATCAATGCTCTGTCCATTTTGAGCTTCAACCTCACAATTTCTCTACTCATTGTTCCAGAGTGGCCTATCTCATCTCCTTGTTTTCCGGAGAGGCTCTTGCATGGGCTTCCCCTCTGTGGGAAAGAAATGATCCATTGTTACAAGATAGTGGCAAGTTTATTTCCACGTTTCGAAGTGTATTTGATGAACCTGGTCGTGTTATCTCTGCCGCATCCAGTATCCTCCGTCTATGCCAAGGATCTCGCACTGTAGCTCAGTACGTCATTCAATTTCGGATACTAGCCTCTGAACTTCAATGGAACACTGAAGCCTTAATTGCCGCCTTCTGGCAGGGGCTTTCTGATAAAATTAAAGATGCACTGACCTCACAAGAATTACCCTCTTCCTTGGAGGATTTGATTTCTCTTTGCCATCGTGTGGACATGAGATTTCGTGAGAGAGATTCTGAAAAAACAACTTCCCATAAAGCACCTTTTCGCTCAGGACCTCAAGTTCGTCAAGCTCCATCTCCAGTAGTACCTATGGAGATAGGTCGCTCCAAATTAACTTCAGAGGAAAGAGACCGAAGAGTAAAAAATAGACTCTGTATCTATTGTGCCGATTCTACTCACATGCTCAACTCATGTCCTAAAAAGTCGGGAAATGCCATGCCCTAACCAGTTCTGGAGAGGTGAAGTTAGGGTTCCTGGAGTCCTCTCCAAGTTCCACGAAATTAAAAGTTTGTGCTTTTGATGTTACCGTTTCCTTTGCTACCAAATCCTTTGTGTCCCAAGCAATTATTGATTCTGGAGCTGCAGGAAATTTTATTTCTAAATCCCTCGTGAATCAATGGTCCCTACCAGTGGTTTCTTTAAAGGTACCCATTACCGTTACTGCTATCGATGGATCACGTATTATTAATGGTCTCATTACTCAGAGTACATCTCCAGTGACTCTTCAAATTGGAGCCTTACATCGGGAAAAAATTTCATTCCTAATTCTTCCTGTTACTACCAGTCCTATTGTTCTAGGCCTTCCATGGCTTCAACTGCATTCTCCTCAGATTGACTGGAACACTCCTCAAGTTACGTCTTGGGGGCCTGAGTGTCATCATCGTTGCCTTTCTCAAGTTGTTCCACTTAAGATACAGCAATCCTCCATTTCACCGTGTCCACCGGGTCTTCAGATGGATCCAGAAAAGATGAATGCTGTATTACGTTGGCCTCAGCCAACTACTCTTCGTGCAATTCAGCATTTTTTAGGTTTTGCTAATTATTACAGACGTTTCATCCAAGATTTTTCCTCAATTGCATCTCCTATTGTGGCCCTAACCCGTAAAGGGGCTAATACTAAACAATGGTCCTCCGAGGCCCTTCAAGCTTTCCAGTTTCTCAAAGAGTCCTTCTCCTCCGCTCCTGTTCTTCGACAGCCTGATGTGACGCTTCCCTTCTTCCTAGAGGTAGACGCCTCTAATGTTGGCTTAGGAGCCATTCTATCCCAAAGATCGGAGCAACAAAAATTTCATCCTTGTGCCTTTTATTCTCGGGGCCTTCTACCTGCAGAGAAGAATTATATCATCAGGGACAAGGAGTTGCTGGCTATAAAAGCAGCATTAAAGGAGTGGAGATATTTGCTGGAGGGAGCTCGCCATCCTGTGACAATTTTTACAGATCATAAAATTTTGTCATATTTACAGTCTGCTCAATGTTTGAATCCTCGTCAAGCAAGATGGTCTCTTTTCTTTTCTCGTTTTGAACTTATTATAACCTTCAAACCAGCTGCTAAAAATAAAAAAGCAGACGCCCTATCTCGGGCATTCGTGACGTCCTCAGACGTTGAAGATCGTCCTAACCACTCAATATAAGATCCCAAATGTGTTTCTCTGGCCGCTTCCTCCACTAAGGTGCTACCATTTGGGAGAACTCTCGTGCCTCCATCCCTTAGGAAGAAAATCCTGTCGTGGTTTCATTCTTCACGTTTTTCTGGACATTCTGGTGAACGCAAGACTTTCGAAATTCTTTCTCGAAGCTACTGGTGGCCCTCCATGAGGAAAGATGTCAAAGATTTTGTGGCTGCCTGTGAATGGTGTTCCCAGTTCAAGACTCCCCGCAGAACACCAGCGGGTCTACTTCAACCACTACCCATTCCTTCCAAGCCTTGGACCCATATTAGTATGGACTTTGTTACTGATCTTCCTCCTAGTAAAAAGTGTAATACCATTTGGGTAGTGGTAGATAGATTTTCGAAGATGGCACATTTTGTTCCTTTGACCGGTTTACCTTCTTCATCTACCCTGGCTGATCATTTCATTAAAGAGATTTTCCGTATTCATGGATGTCCTTCAGAGATCGTTTCAGATAGAGGGGTGCAGTTCGTTTCCAGATTCTGGCGAGCCCTTTGTAAGACCTTGGGTATTCGATTATCACTCTCATCCTCCTACCATCCTCAATCAAACGGACAGACCGAGAGGGTCAATCAAGATCTTGAGACTTTCATAAGGATGTTCTCTTCAGCCAACCAAGATAACTGGGTAGATTTGCTTCCATGGGCTGAATTCGCCCATAACAACATGTATCATGAGTCATCTTCAAAAACTCAATTTTTTGTGGTTTACGGTCACCATCCGTCTTTTCCGGAATTTCCTGCCTTCCCGCCCACCCAAGTTCTTGCTGTAGAGACTGTTTGTCAGACCTTCAAAAATATTTGGTCTCAGTTCAAAACCTGTTTAAAGAAGACATCTGCCAGATCTAAGTCCTTTGCAGATAAAAAAAAGACGGGCTATTCCACCACTTAAAATTGGAGATCGTGTATGGTTATCAACCAAAAATATTCAATTGAAGGTCCCATCTATGAAGTTCGCTCCTCGTTTTATTAGTCCATATAGGATCATTCAAGTGATAAACCCAGTTTGTTTCAAACTTCTACTACCTACGAATCTTCGTATTTCCAATGCCTTCCATGTGTCATTGCTCAAACCTCTCATCATCAACCATTTCTCTGCTCCTCCTTCAGCACCTCGGCCAGTTCAAGCTCATCAAGAGGAGGATTTTGAGATCACACTTATATTAGATGCAAAAATTTTGCGAGGTGTGCTTCGTTTCCTCGTTCATTGGAAGGGCTTTGGCCCTGAAGAGCGTTCATGGATTAGGGCTGAGGATCTCAATGCCCCAGTTCTTCTAAAAAAGTTCTATTCCAAATTCCCGGGCAAACCCGGTTCCATGTGTTCTGTGCCCACCTTTAAAAGGGGGGGTACTGTCACTCACCGGACCGTGAGTGCCTCTTCTCCTGTTATTAGGAACCGTGGCCGTCCGCCATCCTGATGGTCTGCGCATGCGCAGCCTCTATGAACCCTTCAGACCTGTTGCTTTTAGTTAATTGGCTGATCAGGCAACACTCCCTAATTAAAGCACCTGTGGTCATTACCTCATTGCCTGTTCTTGGAGTCTCATTCCCTGTGAGTCTCTGAAGGTGTTCCTGTGTTTCTCCTCGTGTCTTCAGTTCCAGCTGATTCCTCTCTATTGCATTGCCGGTTTCCAGACCGCTTCAAAGTGCCGGTTTCCAGACCGCTTCAACTCTCCTGTGTTTCATCGTGTCTTCAGTTCCAGCTGATTCCTCTATATTGCATTGCCGGTTTCCAGACCGCTTCAACGTGCCGGTTTCCAGACCGCTTCAACTCTCCAGTGTTTCATCGGGTCTTCAGTCCCAGCTGATTCCTGACTATTGCATTGCCGGTTTCCAGACCACTTCAACTCTCCTGTGTTTCATTGTGTCTTCAGGCCCAGCTGATTCCTGACTATTGCATTGCCGGTTTCCAGACCGCTTCAACTCTCCTGTGTTTCATCATGTCTTCAGTTCCAGCTGATTCCTGACTATTACATTGCCGGTTTCCAGACCGCTTCAACTCTCCTGTGCATCAACGTGTCTTCAGTCCCAGCTGATTCCTGACTATTGCATCACCGGTTTCCAGACCGCTTCAACTCTCCTGTGTTTCATCGTGTCTTCAGTTCCTGTTGATTTCTGCATGAATCATCATTGCTCCACTCGTGTCAAGTTCTCTGCCTGTGTGCTACACAGACACGGATTACCGCTACCACTCTCCTGTGGCCTCTACTCGTGTCGGCGTTCAGCCGCTCAGCTATCCCTGTGTTTCTCTTGTGACAGCCTGCTCAACTGAATCGCGGTATGCTTACCTTCTATTGACTTTACTAGTTTATTGCATATCCGCTTGGACTGTGTCCTGCTCATCTACGGAGTCCTCTATCTTAAGAAGATATAGATGCTATTTGCTTTGTCTCATTTGACCTGGATCTCAGTAGTGACTTTGTATCTCTCAAGCAGCGCTTGTCATTTGCTATTGTATTGTATATACCATTTGGGATCAAGTTCCTTGTGCTCTCCGTGTTACCTTCTATGTTCCACTCATCTACACTAGTGCCTATCCTCACCTATAGCAGTGGTACAACTTGCTGTACGCAGACCACTGACTTCACTACCTCCTATCTACTCCTGGACAATTCCTCTCACTATAGCAGTGGTACAACTTGCTGTACGCAGACCACTGACTTTCCTCACGTCTTCACGTCCATCAAGATCCTCGTGTTCATATTGTCTAATCCATAACCAGTTGCTGCTAGTCATAGACTTTCTTTTAGGATCCTCTCACCATCTGCTGATTCTCCTGTTCCGCTAGTCACCCAGCTATCAGAGGACCACTGTGTGTATATACTACTCTGGTAAGACTACATCTGGTGTTATCCTGGGCAAAGACTCCTAGTGCCCGTGACACTCTGGCCCTCCTCTCCCGGTCTTATTGGTGACCCTCTTTAAGCCTTGATGTCCAGAAGTTTATCAAAGCCTGTGAGGTATGCGCTAGACATAAGACTCCGAGACAACCTCCTGCCGGACTCCTGCGCCCACTTCCCATTCCTGAACATCCTTGGTCCAGCATGAGTATTGACTTTGTCACGGATCTCCCTAACAGTGATGGCTATACCTGTATTTGGGTTGTTGTTGACCGATTCTCCAAATTCGCTCATTTTGTCCCCCTCAAAGTTCTTCCCTCTGCTCCCGAACTGGCACCATTATTCATTCATCACATCTTCCGTCTGCACAGTTGCACTCAAGAAATTATCTCCGACAGAGGGGTACAGTTTATTTCCAGTTTTTGGAGAGCCTTCTGTAAGCTCCTAGGAATCAATTTGAAGTTTTCATCGGGATACCATCCCCAGACCAATGGACAAACTGAGCAGGTCAACCAGGATTTGGAGTCATATATTCGATGTTTCTGTTCTGGTCAACAATCCAAGTGGAGTAAGTTCCTTCCTTGGGCAGAATTCGCCCACAATAATCATCTACATGAATCCACTACTATGTCTCCCTTCTTCATTCTGTTTGGCAGACATCCTATTATGCCTACCTTCTCAGACTTGCCTGTTTCCATGGTTCCGGCAGCTAAAGATTTGGTTCACAATTTCTCATCTATCTGGTCTCAAGTACAGGCCAAATTACAGCATTCTTTGAATCGTTATAAACATTTTGCGGATCGCCATCGGAAAAATATCCCTGTACTCCACATTGGAGAAAAAGTATGGCTTTCCACTCGAAATCTTAAACTCAGAGTTCCATCCATGAAATTTGCACCCCGCTACATTGGACCCTATCCTGTGATGCAAGTTCTGAATCCTGTTACTTACAAACTCCAATTACCTTCCTCCATGTGAGTGCATAACTATTTTCATATCTCTCTCCTCAAACCTCTTGTTATCAATGAATTTTCAAAAAGAACTCCTGCTCCTCCTCCGGTCAGGACCATGTTTGGGGATGAGTTCGAAGTCGAGTGTATCCTTAAAGTACGTTTCAAGGTAAACCACAGTTTTTGGTCCATTGGAGGGTCTATGGACCTGAGGAAAGATCCTGGGTCAGCAAGAAAGAACTTCATGCTCCTCATCTCCTGGCTCAATTTCTGAAGAATAAGTCCTCGACTCCAAAGAGTAAGGAGGGTGGTACTGTCAAGCCCCGCAACCGCACCATGCCAGGTGTCGGGAACAGACGCCTGTCTCTCGGAAAGCAACGTTGCCTAGCAATGGGACGTATTTCCAGTTTCGCTGCCTGCGCATGCGCAGTGTCTGCATCCCGTTGCTAGGCAATGGGACGCTTTTCTCCGCTATATCGGCAGTCAGGAGCACCTGACCGCCGCAGGGACCTATCAGGGCCACTGCCTTTCTATTTAAGGCCACTCCTATCCCTCCTTCAGTGCCAGAGTATTGGGCTCACCAATCTCCAGCGTTTGTATCCAGCTCCCATACCTAGTGTTTCTTTGGTGTTTGACTCCCGGATTGTTCCTGACCATTCTTTGTCCTGTGATTTGGCTACTTCTGCTCTTGGATTCTGACCCTTGGCTTCCACCTGACCTTCCCTCTGGATCTCCCTTGTGTACCGCGCTATCGTTTGGATTTGACCCGGAACGTACGACTACTCCTGCTATCTCCCGCTGCACTGTTAGCTAACTTGAAGGACCGCGACCTGTGTGCCCCACGCAGCCAAACCCATACCTCCTTGCGGGGGTCCCTGGTGAATACCGGGGGTACGTTAGACTCCGCTCCTTCCAGCCTAGCAGAGTCAATACCAGTCAGCGGCATCTTTAAGTCCGATCGTGACAGATATATTGTACAAGAAAGAAGACTGTCGCACCAATAACTTGGAGTTGACTAACCCACTATCAAAGTATACTTATTATTATTTAATTACTGTTATTGTATCTTCAATAAAGTATGTATGAATGGGGGTGCAATCTTAAACTTAACTAAATTAATAATAAGAAAAAGAGAAAGAAGTTGGTTACTGCAGGTGCACTTTCAACTCTCAATATTTTATTAATTTAGCAGAAGAAGCATCCTTCAATTAAAACTTAACTTTTATTAAGTATTATAAAATATAATATAAAATTAGCGAAATATTAAACAACGTGAGAAGTGTATAAACATGAGTGAGTTAAAACTGCTAGGGATAATTTCTGTGCCCTAAAGCTATATGTTATCTTAATATCTAAACGTTGTAGTCTTTGCTATGGAAGGTGATTTGCAGACTGCCTTGCAGAGTCACCAAATAAACTGTGGGCTTAACGGAGCAAATATATATCTAGAGAGTGAGCAGCCTCAGTATTGTTGAAAGACAAAGTGCAGATAGCAAAAACACTGACATGCGTTTCGCTAAGGTATGCGTAATCTGTGGCAAGCCGAAGGGCAGAGTAAATAGTCAAGGGGTCGCGCCTCCATCTGACGTCCAAGGTGATAACCAACCATGAGAAGGCTGTATTGAATTAATTGACAGTAGCGACGTCCTATTAGAAGTAAATATATTAAAAGTCCCGCCTCCTAGTGACTCTGATTAGTCCAGAATCGATCAAATAATGCTAAGTCCAGAATCATACTTTCTTAGTTGCGAATAACAGCTCAACGTAATAAAGAAGGAAAACATTCTGTGAAACAAAAGACATTTTTTAAAATGAACACACTACTCACAAATTAATAAATTTTAGTTTACATGTCTCTGATGCTTCAATAGCTAAAGGCTGCTGCTACTATAATGCGATGTGTAAAGTTATTATATTTTATGTTATGGTGACGTGACTGTCATAAATTAAAATTATTATTAGATACATAAAATCTTATATTGATCACTAATATATATTATATTATAATAAGCTTGTCTATGCATATGGCGTGAGTAAAATATATAAATAATAAAATTAAAACGTGCTTAATTTCTAATAATATAACTACAATAAAAGTGTCATGTAGGAGTTCCATTATAACAAAATGAGGAACAAGGTAATTGTTCTTTTAAAACAATATTGTGACTTAAAGTGAAAATCTATTATAAAGTGTATAAATATATCGTGTAACAGCCTTAATTTATATTATTATTAAAAAGAAAAAGAAAAGAAAAGAAAAAGAAAAGTGACACTGTTTATATATAAGACAAGTGACACTGTTTATATATAAACAGTGCTTATCTGGACTGCTTCTCTCCAAATCTGGGATCTGTAGTCAGATAAATATGCAACACAAGAAGAAAAAAAGAACAAGAAGAGCGCTGGAACCAGATATATAATTGAATGTTTAATACAGATGCAATAAATGCTTAAATTAATAAAATACTTTTTGCTGTATGGGCACCTATTAAAATAATAAAAAAAATAAATGAATAAATACAAAATGCGCTCAACATTCACTTTGTATGCACAAGACCACTAGCAGCATTCAGGGGCGGGCTGGGCCGGGGCGCATGGGGGCACATGCCCCCCGGGCCGGGCCAAAAAAGATTACTTTGGGCCAGTGCCTGGGTTATGTAGTTAGTGGTTGGCCCCTCCCCTGGGACAAGCCACCTTCTTCGATTGGCCACAACGCGGATCTATTTCCGTTCCTCTATCTGTCCTCTAATAGTGTCACATGGGACATGATAGGTGCCGTCCCATGTGCGAAGAGGTAAAGAACTGTACAGCGCACGCCGATGGAACCAGGTGAGTGTCGGGGGGGGGGGGAGTAGCAGTACATTAATATAGTGTATTTTTGTCAGTATGCTAAATTAATGTGTGTAAGGTACAGGGCCAGTATAATAATGTAGTGTGTGTGTGTGTGTGTGTGTGAGAGGTCAGTATATGAATGCAGTGGGTGTGTAAGGGGTCAGTATATGAATGTGTGTGAGAGGGGGCCCGTATATGAATGTATGTGAGTGTGATAGGGGGCCAGTATAAGAATGTATGTGAATGGTACAGGGCCAGTATATGAATGTAGTGTGTGTGTGAGGGGTCAGTATATGAATGTAATGCGTGTGTGAGGGTTCAGTATATGAATGTAGTGTGTGTGAGGGGTCAGTATATGAATGTTTGTGAGAGGGGGTCAGTATATGAATGTATTTGAGTGCGATAGGGGGCCAGTATACAGGGCCTGATCAACCACTAGGCTGACCAGGCTGCAGCCTGGGGCGCTGGGTCCCGGAGGATGCGGCGCTGCGGGTATTTATTTTTTTTATATTTTTTTTACATTCATTTTTTTTCATTCATTTTTTGGGGGGGACTGGTTGCCGCGGGGGTCGCCGCGGGTGGGGGGGTGGTTCTGTAGGGGGGTCGCCGCGGGGGGGTGGGGGAGGGGAGGTGGCGATGATCAAAAGCATTGTAGACAAGAAGCAGGAAGTCTTCACTTCCTGTCTGCTGATCTGAGGAGTGACGCTGGCCAGCACAACTCAACTACAGGTAAGCGAAGGGGGGGACGACTGCCATGTATATCTATAGGGATGGAGGGGGTACTGCCATGTATATCTATAGGGAGGGAAAGGGGGGCACTGCCATGCATATCTATAGGGATGGAGGGGTGACTGCCATGTATAACTATAGGGATGGAGGGGGGACTGCCATGTATATCTATAGGGATGGAGGGGGGACTGCCATGTATATCTATAGGGAGGGACAGGGGGGGACTGCCATGCATATCTATAGGGAGGGAAAGGGGGGAACTGCCATGCATATCTAAAGGGAGGGACTGCCATGCATATCTATAGGGAGGGAGAGGGGGGGACTACCATGCATATCTATAGGGAGGGAGAGGGGGGGACTACCATGCATATCTATAGGGATGGAAATGGGGGGGGACTGCCATGCATATCTATAGGGATGGGGGGGACTGCCTTGCATGTGTATAGGCAGAGCTGGATTAAGGCTCTGGGGGGCCCGGGGCACTTTAGGCAGGGGGGTCCCTATGATATAACATGGTTATCATTTTAGGCAAATACACAGGCAATGCTGTGTGCACTACTGTTAGGTGCATGCAGCTCTGCCTTTACAAGCAGTACAGTGTGGAGGGGGACATACCTCCCAACTGTCCTTGATGTCGGCCCCAATCCTGACTATGTGAGACAGTCACCCAAATTCAGGACTGCCCGACCAGATTCAGGACAGTTGGCAGACTGTCCTGCTCTCTCCTACCTGTTCTTGTCACGGTCACAACCTGTGGCTGCTGGTTTCTTTAGTTGCTGCTTGTCTGGATCCTGGACTGTTGGGGGCCCTATTTGGAAAAAAACATGGGTAAATGAAATTTAGAAAATTTCAGCCTACCCCAGCATTAAATCAATAGTATTCCCATTTAATATATAAACATATTTCCCTCCCTCGAAACAGCCCTATCAATAAATTAAATGGCATTTACATTTAAAAAATATAATCATTTTCCACAACCATCCACGGCATTAAATAATTCATATTTCACATTTAAGAAAAATATCTAATTTTCTCCAAACAGCCCCACATTCATTTATGAGCTTCCAAACCACCCCAGCATTAAATTTAAAGGTCCAATCACCCCATCTTAAATTGATAGCCCCCACTATAAAATTAAATTGCCCCACCATCACCCCACAAATAAAATAGCATATATTAAATAATTAGCATCCACCTGCAATCCAAGATTAAATTAAGAACCCCCTTCCCTCACCCATTATATTAACATACTACCCCCCTCACACACACACATTATATTAACATACTACCCCCTCACACACACACATTATATTAACATACTACCCCCCTCACAACCACATTCTATTAACATACTAACACCACTAACTTTGTTCTATCCGCTCGCTGTATGACCTTGTTTCTCTTCACACATGGGACGGCACCTGTCATGTGGTGCACGTCCCATGTAACACCAATAGCAGGCTACACATAGGGGAAGGGGAGGATGGATCATAAGAATCCGCTACCAATGATAGAAGGTGGCTGGTCTCAGAGGAGGGGCCAGCCACCAAGTAATAGAGACTTGGACCAGTGCAGGAACCGGACCAAAATAGTAATTTTTTCCTGCCCTGCCCAACGGGCATATGCCCCCCAGCTCCCCGTCCCAGCCCGCCCCAGAAAATAGCATTGATACTGCACATTAAAATAAAAAAGAAACACTGATAAAATGACATCAGTTTTAACATATATATATATATATATATATATATATATATATATATTTATTTTTTTGACATGTTATCACTGTTTCTTTCTTTTTAATGTGCGGTATCATTGCCATATATGTGTGTGTGTGTGTGTGTGTGTGTATATATATATATATATATATATATATATATGTATATACATATACACACACACACACAACAACTATGTTACGGGATCCTCTATTTTATTAGTAATCATTGAGGCCTGCCTCTTCTATTAAATATTAAAGGTTTAATTAGGCTACACACATATACATACACACATATATATATATATCTATATATATAGATATATATATATATATATATATATATATATATATATATATATATAATGATTAATAATTATTATAACGTGTAAGTTATATGATCTTCTATTTTATTAAGGTAATTACTCAAGCCAATATATATATATATATTTTGCATCTAATATTCCATTATTCGTGAAAATGTAAAATGTCACATAGAAAAGATAAGATCCTGGTAAAAAAAAAAGTGGTAACACAAATAAAACAACTGTGATAGGTGAAGTCAGACTAAATAAATTACAAATTACCATGCAGTTTGTCTGCTCCTCTATTAAACTCCTGTTGCAAGTTTATATCTAAAATAAATCATAAAAAAAGGCCAAAGCACCAAACATGGTGTAGTATGCACATAAAAATTTTATACAGTAAATGGTGTCATTTCAAGACACGTACCAAACTAAATATAGATGTGTAGCTTATCTGGGTATTAAAGGATTCCAAACGTCCTCTCCAGAAACAAGTATTTGATCTTCCAAAAAATCAAAAAACACAATAATATATGATAGTGGGTTGGGTACGTTTTTAAATGTAATAAACACGACAGCAAGTATGCCTATAAACTAACATATATATACATATATAGATACATACATATACACACACACACACACACACATATATACATACATACATACATACATACATACATATACACACATAATACACACACACACTCCAAGTGACAGTGTGACTTACATTGGAAGCCACGTTCTGCACTGCAACCCCAGTCTCTTTTGGTATGGGAGGAGCTGCGCATGCGCAGCAGCTTAATTTCCGGCATCTTGGAATGGCCTGATGTACAGCAGCACCGCGGCTGCTGTACTTCAGGCCAGCTGTCAAATTTTGTTTGGGGGCGGAGCGCCTGTGTCAGGGGGGCCCCACAGCCGGAGAAGCACTCTAAAATCGGATCACCAACTGACAGGTGATCCGATCAGCGTGCGGCCGGCGGCGGGTGGTTAGCGGCGGGGGGCCCTCAGAGAGAGGGGGGCCCGGGGCAGGTGCCCCCTGTGCCCCCCCCTTGATCCGGCCATGTGTATAGGGAGGGAAAGGATGGGACTGCCATGCATATCTATAGGGAGGGAGAGGATTGGACTGCCATGCATATGTATAGGGAGGGAGAGGGCGGGGGACTGCCATGCATATCTATAGGGTGGGAGAGGGGGGACTGTCATACAAATCTATAGGGTGGGAGAGAGGTTTATATGTGTGAAGGAGGGCAGAGGAGGGGGGCTGATATATGTGACTGGAGTTTTGATGTGACGGGGGGGATAGCTACAGAGTGGAGGTAAGGAAAATAGCTGCAGGGGGGATGGATGCAGGGTGGGAGGTAAGGAAAATGGCTGCAGCAGGGGTTAAGGAAAATGGCTGCAGGGGGGGAGTGGTTAAGGAAAATGGTTGCAGGGGGTATTTAAAAAATAGAGCAGCTTTGGAGGGCATAATCTCATGATTGTGTGGCGGTTACATGGATGCTCTCTGTGGTCTCAGCAATCACTAGAGTACTAAATATTAGTGAGATGGGGCTGGTAGAGTTTTGTATTTGATTGACCACAAATATTCAGATATTGCTTATATATGCCTGTACAATGGGGTACTTTTAGCTGGCATTCTGCATTATAATAAATTTTTGCATTTTCAAAACAGGATGCCAACTTTCCAGAAGCCAGCAAGAGGATAACAAAGCTGCAAAAGAGAAGAGCAAGAACAGGTAAGAGACAATGGCACAGTCTGTCTAAATTTGAATGCTGGATAATACACCTGAACATTCATATTCAGGAGTGTTCCTATACACTTATATATTCGGGCGGGGGGGCGCTGCGGCCGTATTAGCCTAGGGCGGCCAGAACCCTTAATCAGGCCCTGCCAGTATATGAATGTATGTGAGTGTGAGGGGGCCAGTATATGAATGTATGTGTGTGTGAGGGGGCCAGTATATGAATGTATGTGTGTGTGAGTGGGCCAGTATATGAATGTATGTGTGTGAGAAGGGGCCAGTATATGAATGTATGTGTGTGTGAGGGGGCCAGTATATGAATGTATGTGTGTGTGAGGGGGCCAGTATATGAATGTATGTGTGTGTGAGGGGGCCAGTATATGAATGTATGTGTGTGTGAGAGGGGGCCAGTATATGAATGAATGTATATGTGTGTGAGAGGGGGCCAGTATATGAATGTATGTGTGTGAGAGGAGGCGAGTATATGAATGTATGTGTGTTGGAGAGTGGGCCAGTATATGAATGTATGTGTGTGTGAGAAGGGGCCAGTTTATGAATCTATGTATGTGTGAGAGGTGGCCAGTATATGAATGTATGTGTGTGTGAGGGGAGCAGTATATGAATGTATGTGTGTGTGCGAGGGGGCCAGTATATGAATGAATGTATGTGTGTGTGTGTGTCACGAGCCGCGGCGGTACTCACAGTCGCCGCGGCTCGCTTCTCATGCGCCCCAGCGTCCCGGCCGTCACCTTGACGACCGGGACGTCATTTCCTCTTCCTGTCCGGCCGTTACCAGGGCAACGGCCAGACGCTAGTACACTAGCGCTGCGTCCCGGCGGTGCTGGTAGCCGGGCGCATGCGCATAGCAGGCAGCCTGTGGGCTGATTAGGCTTATTAACAGGCATTAGCCTGCAACTGTGTAGGTCAGGGGCAAGCCCTGATTGGCCCTGCTGGATACTAGTAAATTAGCCTGCAGGAGTGTGTTCAACTGCTGATTGGTCTGTGTCTGTACTTAAGGCAATGAGGTCTGCTGCCTCATGGCCGGTTATAGCTTCTGTGCTCCAGTCTGCTGACCTGCTTGTTCCAGTCCCTGTATCCTGTATCTACGTTTGACTTCCCGTGTATGACCCTTGGCTTCGTATTGGACTTCGCTTGTGTTTCCTGTGACCCTGATCCTTGGCTTGTTTACCCGTTCTGCTACTTTGCCTGTGACCTCTGACCTCAGCTTGTTCATCATTACTGTTACCTGCTGCCGGCCTTTGACCTCTGCGTGGACCTGACTCTTCTTGCATGGGTTCTCCCCAGCCGGTACACACTTCACGACCCTCTGTCAGTCTGCGGCCCAGTCTGTCCCCACCATCAGGGGCTCCAGTGAACACCTGACTGGCAGAGTAGACTCCGGGTTGTGTTGTGCCGGCTGGAGGGGTTCCTAACAGTGTGAGAGGGGGTCAGTATATGAATATATGTGTGTGAGAGGGGGCGAGTATATGAATGTATTTGTGTGTGAGAGGGGGCCAGTATATGAATGTATGTGAGTGTGTGTGTGTGTGTGAGAGGTAGCCAGTATATGAATGTGTGTGTGTGTGTGTGTGTGTGTGAGTGGGCCAGTATTTGAATGTATGTGTGTGTGAGGGGGCCAGTATATGAATGTATGTGTGTGAGAAGGGGCCAGTATATGAATGTATGTGTGTGTGTGAGTGGGCCAGTATATGAATGTATGTGTGTGTGAGGGGGCCAGTATATGAATGTATGTGTGTGTGTGAGGGGGCCAGTATATGAATGTATGTATGTGTGTGTGAGGGGGCCAGTATATGAATGTATGTGTGTGTGAGAGGGGGCCAGTATATGAATGTATGTGTGTGAGAGGAGGCGAGTATATGAATGTATGTGTGTTGGAGAGTGGGCCAGTATATGAATGTTTGTGTGTGTGAGAAGGGGCCAGTATATGAATCTATGTATGTGTAAGAGGTGGCCAGTATATGAATGTATGTGAGTGTGATAGGGGGCCAGTATATGAATGTATGTGAGTGTGATAGGGGGCCAGTATAAGAATGTATGTGTGTGTGAGGGGAGCAGTATATGAATGTATGTGTGTGTGCGAGGGGGCCAGTATATGAATGAATGTATGTGTGTGTGTGAGAGGGGGTCAGTATATGAATATATGTGTGTGAGAGGGGCGAGTATATGAATGTATTTGTGTGTGAGAGGGGGCCAGTATATGAATGTATGTGAGTGTGTGTGTGTGTGTGAGAGGTAGCCAGTATATGAATGTGTGTGTGTGTGTGTGTGTGTGTGTGGGGGGGGCCAGTATATGAATGTGTGTGTGTGTGTGTGTGTGGGGGCCACTAAATGAGTGTAGTGTGTGTGAGGGAGGGGGTCTTAATTTAACCGTGAAGGGCAGGTGGGGGCTAATTATTGTGCGGTATGGTGGGGTAATTTAATTTAATAGTGGGGCCTATGAATTTAAGATGGAGTGATTGGACTTTTACTTTAATGCTGGGGTGATTTGGGAGATATTAATTGATTGTGGGGCTGTTTGGGGAAAATGAGGTCTATTTTATTAAATGTGATTTTGAATTATTTAATGCCTGTGATTGTTGTGGGAAATTGTTATATTTATTAAACGTAAATGCCATTTAATTTATTGCTGGGGGTGTTTGGAGGGAGGGAAATAGGTTTATTTATGAAATGTTTATGCTATTTAATGTCAGGGCTAGTTAGAGGGAAATAGATTTATTTCTCAAATGTGAATACTATTATTTTAATATTTTGGCTGGAGGGAGACCTAATTATAAAATGTGGGTGCTATTGATTTAACACTGGGACTGGTTGGAGTTTTCTAAATTTTATGTACCCATTTTGTTTCCAAATAGGGCCTCCAATATTCCAGGATCCAGACAACCAGCAAATGAGCTAAAGTAACCAGCAGCCACAAGTGGTGAAAGTAACAATAACATGTAGGAGAAAGCTGGACAGTCTGCCAACTGTCCTGAATCTGGTGGGACAGTCCCGAATTTGGGTGACTGTTTCGATTAGGACAGTTGGAAGGAATGTCCTGCTTCCCCGTGTACTGCTCGTGAAGGCAGAACTGTGTGCACCTAACAGTAGTGCACACAGTATTGCCTGTGTATTTGTCTAAATGATAACCATGCTACCTCATAGGGGGTTAACCTGTCTAAAGTGCTCAGGCCCCCCAAAGCCTTAATCCAGCTCTGGGCCTGGGCATACAAATATATATATGATTAAGCAACACTAACATAGCCTCTTTTTATATAGATAAATATATTTTGTACCAAAAACCACCCTATAAGGATGGGCCGCTACTTATGGGCCAGTGCTGTGTGCTTGCCCCCCGGGCTAAAGTCTGCCAGCCCTCCTCTGACAGTATTGATAGACTTTAAACAAAATACTTTAATGTATAACTCTGATGAAATAGCCATTCAGGCTGAGAAATGCGTCAGTTGACGCTGTGTTGGAATTTGTGCACTTGAGACCAATTGCTGGACATCAAGGGACTGAGCACATGTTTCACTCCAGACATGTCTGTTTCCTCCAATCTCCCTATTGAATAGGATTCAGGACTCCTTGGATGGATAAGTAACAAGATGAATTTTCATAATCACCTTTACTGTGGATTGCTCCCACATGCTTGAGGGTTCTGTTGTACACAGTTTATATATTCAGCGGACCAGTAATCCTATTACATCTGATTAAGGGGTTCCCTATATTCTCATCTCGATTACCACCTGGAGATATTTAAAGGAGGAATACTGAACTTTTCCACTATGGTTAAGGAGTATTGACAAATTGTACTTTATGTGTCCCATTTTATACATTATCGCATTTTGTTTAAAGTCTATTAATGCCTCTAATGGTCCTGTGCAAAGTGAATGTTGTATTTATTCATTTATATATTTTTTTTTATTATTTTAATAGGTGCCCATACAGTAAAATTAATATTGGGTGTATTTTATCAATTTTAGCATTTACTATATTAAACATTCAATTATATATCTGGCTCAAGCGCTCTTTTTGTTGTTAATATTGGAATTGTTTTCTTTTGTTTTAAACTTTGATGTATTAAAGCTATTATTTAATGATGGTGAGAATATGGATTCCAGTTGCAACAAGTGTAAAATTTGTAGCACTTGCCCATCGTGTGTACTTAAAATTCTGCCATCCAACAGACTTCATCACAAGACATATGATAACTTTTATGAACTTTATAAAGTCATCTGCACACTAGCAGTTACTCAAGTCCAATGTGAGAGGACATTTTCAAAGCCAAAGATCATAAAGACAAGACTAAGAAACTCCCTGTCTGAGGAGAACTTGGAATCATACATGTTGTTATCCATTGAAAATAAATTGTTAGATGAATTGGATGCAGAAGCAATTATTGACAGATTCACACAATCATCTAGTGAATTCAAACAATTGCTCTTTATATAGTGGATTGCATGAAATATGCTTTTGAACTACCTGTTAAAGTGTAAAATGTTCAGTATAAGCAAACTATTTAAAAATATCCACCATTTATTTAAAATAAAAACAAATCAATTATAACAATCTTTACATTTAATACCTACTGTACACTGCCAGTAATATATACACTGTATTTACTAAAAAATATATACGTTTATTTTGGCAAAAATTTAATTGTACCCTTTTTCTACTTATGTATTTTTTGAAAATTGTTTTTATTTCTTATAAAAATTAAATGATAGCCTTATAGTTGTAGGTGAGCCCACTTTGTCTCCTGGTAACCAAAATTGTTAGACCCAGTCCGCCACTGGCTGCAGTATAAAACCAAGGTAAAATAAAATCACAACCAAGAGCCTCCAGAGATGTGGGTCCTGTATAATGTGTAGAAACATAAAAACTAAAACTACAAAAATACAGAAAGTTAAATCTAGTTTGTCGAATTATATATACACCGTATTAGTGAGTTTATAACATGTAATTCCCAAAATTGCATTTATATTATAGAATGTGAATGTAAAAAGCAATATATAAGGAGGACATCTAGAAGACAAAGGGAAAGGTTGGCAGAGCATCTTAGAAATAGCAAAAAAGGGTATTCTTTACACTAATTTTCCAAACACTGTAAACAAGAACAATTGTAACATCAACTCCATAGTGTTTGTCTGTGGAATTAAAAAAGTATAGGGTGTTTGGAGAGAGAAAGACCCTACTATTAAATTAGCACAAAATGAGATGGGTCTCATTTATTTATTTGGCTCATTTTTCCCTAGAGGACTAAATAATGATTTTGAATTGAAGTGGTTCCTTTTGTAACAAAATGTGCAGAAATGCTTCTTATATAGCTGTATCTCTGTATCTCTTCTTGTCTTTTTTAAACATCCTAAATTGTAAGTATCAGGGTGTCCATGGATTAAAGCTGGGTACACACTACAGAATTTTCCACCAACTTTTTATTCCAATCGATTTTACATGTGATCAATGGTCCGATCGCTCGGTCCATGGACTGCATACACACTAGCCTTGATTTAGACGATAAAGGGAAGAGCGGCCGTCCCGTTAGCGACTTTTTACAGCCATGTTGTCGTGAGCAATGATTGTAATTTCGTACACACGGAAGCAGCATTTGCGGGGCATGTAACGATATACCAAAGACATTAGCATAAAGGGGCAGAGCTTTTGCTATAGTTAACACCCAAAACTGCATAAAAAGAGGAGGCAACCCTGTCTATTCATTCATTTCTATTTTTAAACCTACAATGGATACAGTAGAAGAAGAAAAAGCAAATTCACTTTTCCTGCTTGCTGTGGCAAGAAAACTGCAGGTACGGAACCAAAGAGAAAAAAAGGGAAAGAGTAGATCTTGTTGGAGCAAAGATTGGTTCAAGAGGAGAGACACATTCTCTCATATGCCCCTGCTACAGGAGATACGGGACAACAACCCAGATGACTTTAAGAATTTTCTTTGTATGAATGATGCCACTTTTCAGGAACTGCTCCAACTAGTAACTCCTCTCATCCAGAGGGAGAACACCCATTTAAGGAGATCCATACCGCCAGAGCAAAGACTGGTGGCAACGCTAAGATTGTTGGCAACAGGGAGGACACTGGCAGGGCCCTCTTAACAACATCGGCGCTTAGTGCATTAACACAGTCACGTGAATATATTGTGCTTATATATAAAAAGATTCACATACAGTAGGCTGCTTCACTTTTATACATCAATTGCGGATGTGGCACCTAGATAAATACAAAAAAAGGAGCGCCAAACATAGTGTGATAACGTCAATTAACAACACAGTGACCATATATTCCAAATTGGTCTCGTACCAAAAACAGAAGATAAAATCGCTTATCTGGATAATAATATCCCTTAGATTTTCCACAAGATTCTTCTCAATTGTATATCACTTTTTTTACACACACACACACACACACACACATATATATATATATATATATATATATATATACATACACACACGTAAAAACAAAAGAAAAGTGATTTTATATATATATATATATATATATATATATATGTGTGTGTGTGTGTGTGTAAAAAAAAGTGATAGATATATATATATATATATATATATATATATATATATATCACTTTTTTTATGCACTGGTCAGCCGTCAGCGTCCCTTGAAGTAATTTAAAAAAAAACTTAACTTACCTTATTCTCCGATGCGATCCTCTTCACTTTTCCAACTGTTTTAGAGATAAGTAATCTAATTGTAGAGGTAATAAATCATCCAAAAATACAGTTTAATTCTTTGTTGGTAGGCCTTCATTTATTCTACACACAAAACAGATTGTCTTCTTCTCCATCTATGCATATTGGCAATGCAGCCATCGTCTTTGGATGTATATTACACCCTACACTTATAGTTAAATATGTAAAGAAATGGAAAAAGGCAGTTTGCTTTCTGTCTCTATAGGACCCCCTCCACTTGTCGAAAATACAAAAAAATTCAGCCGTTATAGACTGTACAATATTAATTGAAATGAACAAAGCCAGTTTGGTTTCTGGTTCTATAGGCCCCCCTCCACTTGTCGAAAATACAAAAAAATTCAGCCGTTATAGACTGTACAATATTAATTGAAATGAACAAAGCCAGTTTGGTTTCTGTCTCTCTAGGCCCCCCTCCACTTGTATAAAATACCGAAAAATTCAGCCGTTATAGACTGTACAATATTAAGAGAAATGGACAAAGGCAGTTTGGGGTCACTCTGTCTATGACACCCTACCCTTAAGGATAAATTGCCCAAACAGCAGCCTTTCAAGACGGTACGTGATATGGAAATGCCACAAGTCCCTTTCCTTTTTGGGGGTAGATTGCACCCTACACTTACATAGAAAGTTTTAAAAAGATGTTATCGTCATCATCTTCAGGTTCATCCTCACCCTCATCAGTGTGTACGTCATCATCACAGACTATCAATTCATCGCCGCTTGAATCCACCATTAGAGAACAGTCAGTACTTGGATGTCTTGGATGTTGAAGGCCTTCCTCGTGGAAGATGTAGTTCATTTTTATAAACATCATTTTCTCCACATTTTTGGGAAGTAACCTTCTACGGCGATCACTGACTAAGTTCCCTGCTGTGCTGAACACTCGTTCAGAGTACACACTGGAGGGTAGGCAGCTTAGGTATTGCAAAGCAAGCTTGTACATGGGTTTCTAAATGGACTGCTTTTCTTCCCAGTAAGGAAAGGGACTGTCTGACATTTCCATATCAACTACCTCTTGAAATCAATCCTCCACCATCCTTTGCATGTTTATACTCGTATTGGATGGAGTTATGGGCAAAGTGACAAATTTTTTTGAAAAATCCTTCAAACCAGCCCAGATGTTAAATTGTTCTGGTCTGCCCCCTGCGTCTTCCCTGCTTCTTTTTGGGAAATTTAATTTTTTACGAGCAGCAGCAGCTTGAGAAAGTGAAGGAGGACACGTTGTCAAGCCGAGGCCCAGTTCAGCGGCCAACTTGCTGAGCAATAGCTCCTTGCAAAAGTTCACATCTCGCTCATTTACAATGTAGGTTTTAAACCTTGGATCAAGCACAGTGGCCAAAACGTACTGATCCGAGTTCAAGATCTTAATAACTCGAGGATCATTGTGAAGCGAATTAAGTACTTGATCGACAAGCCCAACATACTTTGCTGAATTGCTTGCTTTCAGCTCCTCCTTCATTTTCTCAAGCTGCTTTTCCAATAGTCTAATTAAAGGAATGACTTGGATCAAACTAGCAGAGTCTGCACTCACCTCACACGTCACAACTTCAAATGGTTTCAGCACCTTGCACAGGACTGAAAGGATTCCCCACTGTGCAAGAGTGAAATACATCCCCCCTCCTTTCCCAATGTCATGGCTTGTGCAATATGCTTGGATGGCTTTGCGCTGTTCCTCCATCCTCTGAAGCATGTACAGGGTGGAATTCCACCTAGTTACCACTTCTTGCTTAAGTTGGTGGCAGGGCAAGTTAAACTGCTCTTGGAGCTGCTGTAATCTCCTACATGCTGTGGCTGAATGCCTGAAATGGCTTAAGTTTTACGGGCCACCGAAAGCATCTCCTGCACCTCACGGTTATTTCGTAGGAAGCTCTACACCACCAAGTTGATGGTGTGAGCAAAACAGGGAATATGTTGGAAATCACCCAGCTGTAATGCTCGCACTATATTGTTGGCGTTATCAAAAATGACATACCCTGGGGAGAGTCCGAGTGGTATAAGCCATGCATCAATCACATCTCTCAGTTTGCGTAACAAATTGTCAGCCGTTTGCCTGTTAGTGAAGCCGGTGATACAAAGAGTGGCCTGCCTGTGACAAATGTTACGTAGTGGTGTACATGCTGCTGCTGTTCCTGCTGGTGAAGGTGAATGACCAACCCAGTGGGCTGTCACAGTCGTATAGTGTTTGGTTTGGCCACTTCCACTTGTCCACATATCTGTGGTTAAGTGGACAGTGGGCAGAATGGCATTTTTCAGCGCAATCTCTACATTTTTACACACTTTTTGGTATAGTTGTGGAATTGCTTTACGGGAGAAATGGTGTCGCAATGGAATTCTGTAAAGCGGACACAAAACCTCAATTAACTGTGAAAAACCAGCTGCGTTTATTGTGGAGATTGGACGCAGATCTAACACTAACATTGCAGCCATGGCGTCTGTGATTCGCTTGGCCACTGGGTGACTGCTGTCATATTTGCTTCCGCTCGCAAATGATTGTTTCACAGTTAATTGCTGAAATGTAGGACTGCTCATTTTCTTGACCTGCCTCTGGGATGACGAATCACCCCCAGCAGCAGCAACAGCAGCAGCAGTGGGACTAACGCTTTCTTCAGAGGAATCAATAATAGTGCAGGAGTCATCCAGCCTTAAGTGGGATGCCGGGCTAACTCCGAGCGCTACTGAGGATATTGATGAGGATGGTGTAGTGGGTGTATTTTGTAGCCGTCGGGATGTCGGTGAGCGGAGGGTCTTAGCTGATGATGGAGTGCTTGTATTTTTTTGGGAAGAACTTTCAGCTTTTCCCAACACTTTGCCATGAACTCTCGTTAAATGGCATAACATAGACGAGGTTCCAAGATGGTTGAGGTCCCTCCCTCAACTGACTGTGGCTTGACATACACTACAAATGGCTATACAATTGTTGTCTGGATTTGGGTAGAAATAATTCCACACATAAGAAGTGGATTTTTTTGTTTTATGCCCAGGCATGACAATGGCCTTTTTCTTGTCACGTGCCAGAACTGCTGCCACTGGTGCAGGACTTACACAAACAACCTCATCCTCATCAACATCCTCATTAGCGCCCTACACAAATCTCCCCCTCATCCTCTTCTAATTCCAAAGTGGCATCCTCAATTTGGGTATGACCGGCTACACTCAGGCTATTTAGGCACACATCAGCAGAATGCTCACGATTAGACATCCCACTGTTGGATGGACTCTCCACAGGGATTGTTGTCATTTGTGAATCAGAGCAAACATTCTCCTCTAATGCCTTACTGTTATCTTGCAGCTCGGCTTTGACGCGTAACAGTAGTTGTGCACCAATTGTAGGCTGGGTAACTTTTTGGGATCTGCCACTAATAGCCAAAGGGGAAGGCCTCATTCTCTCTTTGCCACTGCGTGTGTAGAATGGCATGTTTGCAATTTATTTTTTTTATCGGCACCTAACTTTTGCTCAGCAACACTTCTTTTTCGCTTCAATACAGTAAAAAAAAAATTGTTTTTTGTTTTTTGCACTGATTTGGAAACACTCTGTTGTTTGACATCGCCTTGGCCAGATGACGAACTGGGAACACTAACATCAGGACTGGTGACAGAACCTGGTTGCTCATTCTGATCATATGTGGACTGCTTTGAATCCATTCTGAGCGCAAAGCACTTGTAGTGGTAAAAATTATTTGGTAGATACTCCTGACAGATATGACTTTTGACAGCCAGAAATATTTATGCACAATTATGGGGGACACCCCAAAAGCACTGGGGAGTTCTAAAAATTAGTTGGCAGATACTGCTGACAGATAGGACTTTTGACAGCCAGAAATATTTATGCACAATTAGGGAGGACACCCCAAAAGCACTGGGGAGTGCTAAAAATTAGTTGGTAGATACTGCTGACAGATATGACTTTTGACAGCCAGAAATATTTATGCACAATTATGGGGGACACCCCAAAAGCACTGAGGAGTGCTAAAAATTAAAAAAATAATAATAAACCTCTATCCTCCTCTCTTCTCTAGCGATTTTTGGTAGAACAATTGCAAGAAGAATATTGGATTCTTTGTCCCTGCTCTAATCAGCCTGTGACTACACCCTGCTCTCTCCCTCTGTCAAATGGCTATGGATTGCTGTGGAGGCATGTATTTATAATGTTGAAGTATCGCGAGAACCGAGCCCCGAGATCCGACGACGTCACGATGACCTTCGGCCTTGATTTGGATTCGGAGCGGGGCAGGAGAGTACCGAGCTACTCAGCTCGGTACTCGGATAGGCAAAGTTCGGGTGAATTCGGTTATTGGGGAACCGGACCCGCCCATCTCTAGTTTATTACCATACAGAAAATTGTAAAAATACATTTAACTTGTAACGTGCAATGCAATAATTATGTGTACCAGAGCAACAGTCTATAATTGTGCAAAATGTCGCTTGTGTCCATTCCACATGTGTCCCCAGCGTAATGTGCAGAGGCGGGCTGGCAACATGCAGCCTGGGGGGCACACAGGTGGCCGCATCACATGACACTCGATGCGGCCGCGTCATTTGACGCGGCCGCATCGCTTGTCATGTGATGCGGCTGCCCGTGCACTGACTCGGCCGCATCACGTGTGATGTGATGCGGCCACGTGGTTATATATCGGTAATATTCCATCCGGGGGATTGGGGGCGGCCGGTCCTAACAGGGGTCTTACTTGCCCCCCGGCCCAGCCCGCCGCTGCTAATGTGGCATCCTTCCTTATGCTATTGGTGTGGATGTCATACACGGTTGAGACATTACGCTTTGTCCGCCCATGGTAGCATGCTGCAACTGTGCTGTGTGAAATGTGTATGATTGTTTGTGTCTGCGGTTAGATGGGGAAATAACTGTGTCCGACCACAAATCTTCAGCGATAGCCCTACACATGAGGTCGCACAGCAGCCGCTCCATTTCTGCTTGTATGCGCTTGCTACTACTTCTCAATTTGCTAGCTATTGTTGCTTCCAGGAAATCAAATGTGTCCTGTTCCTTTCTTTTTGTCATCAAAGTGTTAGCCCAATTAAGCATCTTTTCTGTTAGTGCATCACTTTCTTGTATTTCCCTTATGCTACGTCTCTTTCGCTTCTGAATGTTTTTTGCTAGTGTACCAGCTTCGGTCATGTCCTGGCTATCAGCAGTTAGCTGGCTTTCACGTGCAGTGCTATTACTTGTTGTAGCTTCCTGGCCTGCAGCATCCAGCAAGAGGCCTTCAGACAGGTGTGCAGGCTGAAAAAGTGCAAAATAAAAATAATGAGGGTATGCAATTGCATGCATGTTCACATGTAACCTATTTATACGACTTTATGTTTCAGTTTCTAATGACAGAGGAAGACTGGAAAGTGATAGCCAAAGACTTTGAGAGACTATGGAATTTTCAAATTGCGGTGGTGCCATTGATGGCAAACATGTCATAATTATGCCACCATCAAACAGTGGATCTTTCCACTATAATTACAAAGGATTTTTTAGCATTATTTTAATGGCCATAGTGGATGCGAACTATGAATTCTTATTTGTAAACATTGGGAAAAATGAAAGAGTGTCGGAGGTGCATTGGAGCATACTACCTTCCATAACAAACTACAAAACATAGCTTAACCTTCCATCTTGGAGTTGCACAAAATATGGACTAAACTTTGTGTTTGAGGCAGATGACGCCTTTGCATTGCACAACAATATATTAAAACCGTACCCACAAAGAAATCGGAGCATTAAAAAAAGTATCTTTAATTACAGACTGTCACGTGCTCTGCATGTTGTTGAAAATGCCTTTGGGATTCTAAGTAACAGGTTCCGAGTTTTTCATTCTGCTATAAACCTGCGTTTAGACAAAGTTGACAAAGTAGTGATGGCCTGTTGTGTTCTGCATAAATTTCTACGGCGTAAAAGCAGCAGTGGACGTACCACTCAGGCCTATGTGGACACTAATACAGAGGACATGGAGGTAGTAGGTAGTAGGGCTTGACACCATTAGAGTGTGGACACTCTAGAAATAGTAGTACATTGGCTAAATTAAATCAGGAGGCGTACCTTACGTATTTCAATGGAGATGGTGTCGTGCCATGGCAGAATGATTGCTTATGACAACTGTTTATATACATGTTATGTATTTTTATTGTTTTGTTGATTCTTTTAACATGAATAAACCTTTTACATGACAACATCACAATGTACTGAACTTACTGTGCCACTTGCAGGTATATCATATGCTTCCTCTACCACTGTGGATGAACTGCTGTCTGTGGGCATGGGCATGCTGCTAGTGGACGTGGTGTTTCTTGGTCCCTCACAAAGTGTAACAGATCAAAGTACCATAGCTTTGGCACATACACGTCTTCAGCTGCAGCTCCTGATTTTTTGGCAGCATCAACTCTATTTAATTATTTTTTATACACAGTCCTAAGGTTCTGGATCTTGCGTTTTGCCCATACCACAGTTGCTCGAGGGTGGTATGGCTCTTGCATCGCCACGTTCCACATCATTATTTTTGAATAATCTTTGGATTTGGCTTTCCACAAATATGGGTGAGCCCTGTAGGTCTCAATAAAATCCTTCATTAGGTCAGCATTTCTTTTGTAAGCCATTGTGTTCTGTTTGGCTACAATAAAAATAAACATATTTTACATCTGTGGTGTACAATAAACCAATGCAAGTACACATGTATGCACCAATCAGAAAGAACTTACCGTATATGTGAACGAATGTACAGCTAAAAACAATCGTAAAATCCCTTCGTATGTAATGGTCCTGTACGGGTTAAAGTTATAGCAAAAAATCTCCATACACAAGGTTATTATACAAGAATATGCATCACCCACAATGCTCCATTCTCTGCGGGCATCATCGCTGATTGGTCCACAGCAGAAACAAACGCCCATGTCTGAGTGTATAAAAATACAGAGGAGCCTGTCTGGCGCCGAGGATCATGAGAAGATGGCGGGTGAGGAGAAGGTGTCAGTGGGGGTTGCAGCTATGAAGACAGAGACGCACTCAGAGATGGTGCTGGAAGGGCCAAAAAATGTTGCAAAAGTGAAGGTGGGGAATGGAGAAGTTCAAGCAGACGAAGAAATAAAATTTACTGCAGTTAAAAGAGCAAAGTCAATGAGCCCAAGGTGAAGTTGATGGTAAAAGTATTGGACCAGTACGACTACAACTGTCAAAAGCAAAAGTACAGAAAAGTTAATAATAGAAAGGAAATGATAATGCAAAACTACTGCGATTACTGAAGGAACAACTTGGAAAGAAAATAAATAAATTCCAAGCCCAGAAGAGGTGGTCGGACCTTAAAAATAAAGAGGAAAGGAGAATGGAGCGAATTCATAGAAACATTAAAAAAAGTGAGTAGCATGTGTAGTGTACCTGTTTGAAGGACTTTATGTATTTCATTCTAGTTTCACATGAAGCATTGCAAACGCCTGATTTTGTTTTTGTCAGAAGGAATAATTAACAGTGAGAAGTCCTGTTTAGATACCACTGATACCACTAATGTAACACCTGTTATCAAACAATAAAAACTTTATGTTGTACACCAAGATCTGAAAGAAGTTATACACAAAGGTATTTCAATGAACATATGTAGACAACTAAATTCTTTGGGCACATACCTGTAGCGTTATAATAACCAAAATGGCGCCTGTTTTCCAGAATCTATGGAGGCTAAGCCCGCTATTGTTGCGATTGTGCCAGAGGAGCCACAACACAAACCGATCTCAAGAAGTTTGCAAGGTGAGCACATTTCTCGTGTTGGATTAAGACTTTTATTAACTTTATTACAGATATAGAAGTTTAATGGTAAACATTTTTTATTTTCTTGTTTCATAGATACCATCGTCATATCCGATGAAAGTTCTGAGGGATAAAAAAACGTTCTAAAGTTCTACGAATATTTGAAAGAAATGAAAGGAAACCAACATCAAGAAAAAAATTAAAAATCTTGAGAATACTTTTATTGAAATGTATAAGCTGTTTGAAACTGTTGTGCCACAAACCAGTAGCACCTTTTAAATGTAATACTATTTTTTTCACTTGTAATATTCTACAATAAAAAATGTTGTACTTTTTTTTCCCTGCAATAAAACTGTTGCATCAACACTGTGTGGTTTATTCTGGGTATTTTAAAAATATTAGTTAAAAAAGGTTAATATGAATTTATAAGTTGAATAGTTTATAAAGGTAAAAGCTTATAAAGTGTAAATATGAATAGATTCCCAACATAGATGCAAAGGGTAACAACACACGTGCTTTATACAAGTGTAATGGTCTGGAACCAGACAGGTGCAATACACATCTATACAAAACACAAGTCTGTGATGTGTGGATACCACACCATGTGGGACTGGTACAGGCATCACAAATTTACATACACATGCCCTCCCCCAGGTCGAGAAAGTATCGGAGGATTGTCATGGATCGGTTGGAAACTTATACACACTACACAACAGAAAACAGATTGGAATGAAAATATTGAACGGTACGACCAACGAAATGAGGCAACAATCGTCCATTTGGGCAGACTTTCGACCATCGTGTCACTACACACACTGACCTGACTTTCTAACGAGCGGTCGTATGTCGGCTGGTTGAGCCGATTATTGGACAAAAACCCTGTAGTGTGTACCAGCTTAAGAAATCCAACACAAGGTCCATGTGGCATAAAGTGAAATGGTTTGTTTGCAAAGTTGAAGGATGGGGCCTCAGTCCTGAAATCAGGATTGAAGTAAATAGTAACATATAATTTTTTCTTCAATGTAAATTGTCCTAATAAGAAACATGAAATTTGCAAGCATATTTCCATGTATTATGACTCCCTGGACACACCAATATGGGTTATGCCAAATATTCAAAAGATTGGAGTCTAAAGCCCTAGCATTTGGAGACAGACATATTATTGTAACTTTAACAACAATGTGCAGGAATGTCTTTTGTTGGTGGATACCTTTGTACTTCTTTTTCTCTTTTTATGTATTCAACTTGATTTTAAACATTATGGTGTCCACATATTATGAAGATTTATATAAGATCTATGTGACAGGGGAGGGTTCGCAAATTTTAGCCCAGGGCGTAGGACTCGATTCAGCCTATAAGGAGCATTTTAGATGAAAAAAAAATGCAGGTGGCCCAGTGATCCAGACCAAGGTAGCCCCCTATGGGTCCGGCCCAGGGAGCAGATGCCCCCCTGCCCCCCCCCCAGTCCAGCCTGCTCCTGATGTTCCACAAGGGGTAATGTTCTGTTTATAATGCTTAAGGTTGGGAGTTGAAAGCTATAGTTAGGATTGTATTTAAAAAGAATTCAAAGCCTTTTTTTAAAAAAAAACAAAAAAAAAAAACACAGAATTGTAAAATTTCCCCCCAAAGATAGGGAGAAGGAAATATACATTTTTATCCCATATGATCCTTGGGCACACTAATGATATTCATGTTAAGTATTTGAAACATTGTGTTTTAATTCTGGAATGCATTTATTCAAATTGTAGTGAATGTGATCTTTATGCTAATTGTGTTTGTAAAATCTTGTTTATTGGAATTATACATAGGTTGTTTAACAATAATAAGAACATGAGAAAAGTTTTGTTTTTTATTATGAACAAATACAATTTGGAACATGATTAGTAAAAAACTATATTTGGGAGACAATTCAATCTTTTCAAAGGTAATGATAGGTTGTAATGAAGTTAGTGTGCAAAGCTGATTGATTAATTATATGCATATGTGCTATAAACATTAGGATTGGCCCCTAGGGGCTAGATTTACTAAGCTGCGAGTTTCAAAAAGTGGGGATCTTGCCTATAGCAACCAATTAGATTATAGCTTTCATTTATTTAGTACTTTCTACAAAATGACAGCTAGAATCTGATTGGTTGCTATAGGCAACATCCCCACTTTTTCAAACCTGCAGCTTAGTAAATCTAGCCCTAAGAGTTTAAAACCTGGAACTGTTCAGCTCACTCCCACACCTTGATAAAGATTTAACAATTGAAACATGTTGGTGAAATTGGGGACCTGATACTCTGAAAGATCAAATCCTCTGGGAACTGCAGGACAGTGAGAAGAAGCTGCCGGCATTCTGCTATTCCACACTGCAGAGAATTGCTTCACTTATGTGCCTGTGTTTCTGCTCACTGAGGTAAGAGTACATCTGTACGGGGATCGAAGCGGTAGTAGTCTATGTTGGAAGGTGTCAGTGTTTTCAGTCAGTGGGCAACGCTCTGTTCGGTTTCAACCTGCCAGAGTAAGTAGTGTCGGATTTTACACGTTCGTTATATAGTACCCAACCCGGATCGAAGACTGCATGAGAATTGGATACTGATATGTTTTTATGTCTTTATCCAGTTAGTTGTCTGGTAATAAAGAACATTTGTATATTTTTACTAAAGTGTTAGTTTTAATCTAAAGTCAACATATGAAATATAGTGTGTATTGTATTTTATCAGCAGTGATTGCATGGTTTACACATGAATCAATATTTGTATTGCATCTGATTGGTAGTGAATGTTTGATTGTGGTTCCCAAAATTAAAGAGGGGACATACATGTTTTCCAAGGCACAGTGAGTATAAGAGATTCGAACAGGTAAAAAAGGTGAAAATAGGAGGGGAATGTTTTTTTGTCTTTTTTTTTTTTTTAAGTATGGTGTGGCCTAAAATAGCTGTAGCTCATCTAAGTAAAATGAGGTAGCTTATGTGTAATGAAGAATTCTGTCTTATATTAACATGAAGAGGACCCATAAGTGGCTTCAAGCATAGTCAAAGACATATTTGCAAGACCTATATAAATAACTGAGTTACGGTTGTATCATTGTGTAAGTGAAGGATAATTGACGCTGCACAGTCATGTAGGAGTGAGTGCTCACTGCTAATAATAGCCACAGTGTGGCCAGAAGTAGGTGTGAGAGTGACCCCAGTTCATTTAGTCAAATAGAATTTTCCTTTAAAATAAACACATCTCAAGGTCTTTGCTGCACAGGATAAGTGAAATGTAGGTGTCTCTGCTACTAATAGGAACAATAGACAATCCAGTAATATGCAGTCTATAGAGCACAAGGTGTATACCCATTATAAGATATCATTCACATGTATGAGTAAATGTATCTCTTAATTTATAGAACAGTTAAAACAGCTCGTATATAAAATGTGAATTAAAACATTGAGTTACCATAAAGGAATAAGACCAATGTGCTCTTAAGGAGGAAGTCAAACTTAAGTTCTTATTGTAGGTAGGTGGGTTTCCAAACCAACAATGTTACTACATGTATTCCTCTAGTCTTGGGTGCCAAGTTGTAAGTTCCATATAACTTTTGTGTGGAATATCCAGCTAAAATGTTACACCTACCCTCAAATAACTCTCGCAACCCTACCTGTGTCTCCAACTACCACTTTTTTACTCTCCTCCCTTTTGTTTCCAAACTACTTGAGAGGCTTGTGTCCGGTCTGTAGGATTTATGTTTGTAAATATTGGGTTGTTGGCTTCCAGTAGCAGGAAAACACTGGAAGAGACTTTAGTGAGAAGAGGTACTGTATCTTTAAACACAAAGAGTGAGTCTTATGCAGCAGCAAGTTCAGGAGTCAAAGCCAGAGAAGGTAGATGTCAAAGAGCCAGGGGTCAAAACCAATGAAGAAGTCATCCAATAGCCAGATAAATAAAGAAAAATGTAAGTCCTGCGCTGAGCTTAAGAATTTAATAGCAGCAGCTGTACTATACATAGAGTTGATGCCAAACCCTTTCTTAGAAAATAATCAAAAGAACATGACCATGCTAGAGATCCAAAATATAAACAAATGGCAAAACAAAATCAACCTCCGTATGGCAAAAATAAATGAAGTAGTCTGGGAATAATTGTCCCAATACAAATATTTAATAATAAACAATCTCTAAAAAATACACACAAGTAAAATATAATCCCAAATGTACCATGAAACGAGACCGGTCTCAGTAAAACCCAGGGCCGGATTAAGGGAATGGAGGCCCCTGGGCTAAGGGGCCCTCCATTCCCCGCGAGGCCCCCAATGTGAGCCGTCCGCCGCCCCACCCCCCGCGAGGACCCCCCCAAGCACTTACCTGTCAGTGCAGTCCTCCGTCCCGGCGCGCTGTAAGCTCCTTACTGAGGAGATCTCGCGAGAGTTCATGAACTCTCGCGAGATATCCTCAGTAAGCAGACTACAGCGCGCCGGGACGGAGGACTGCACTGACAGTACTCAGCAGCATCGATCGGGCCGGGGGCGCCCCCGCCCCCGACCGATCAATAATGCTGCTGAGGAGTTTGAAGGGCCCCCTGGATGCCCGAGGCCCCTGGGCTATAGCCCAGTTAGACCTCGGGTTAATCCGGCCCTGGTAAAACCCCAAAAGAAAAAAGTCCAATAATCATGCACCTGTAGGGTATTTTATCCGCTGAAAAACAATATAGTATAAGGTGGTGTAATCCTACCTTCGATGTTTGTCAAACGATCCTGATGCAATTAGATACTAAGGCTTGCTGTCCACAATGTAGCACAATTGTATTAGCCGGACATTCGGCAAGGCAATTCTTTCAGTATGAGCCAACTCATTCTGACCCTAATCCTGTCGAGGTGGAACACACTCAACACAGTTCTGCACGAACACAGAGGAGCAGCAGCCGGCAGAGTGGGAAAATTCCCTAGCCCCATGGTCATGTTCTTTTGAATATTATCCAATAGCCAGAGGTCAAAGTAAGAGAGGGCAGTCATCTGTGAGCCAAGGGACAGACCGTGTAAGGCAGTCAGGTGACAACAGAATACAAAGTGCTGGTTTAAGGAGAAAAGATTAATAAACTGGTAGTGTGTTGGTCTCATGAAGTTGCTTATATAGGCATGAACATATGGATGAAGCCTCATGTGCTGGCGACTAATTACTAGTCCATGCTCTGATGCAGATTTACACAGAAGTGATGAACAGGATGGAGCAGGTTACTAACTGAGCCTGTGTTTCACTGCATAGAGTCCAGCAGAGTTATCAGCAGGGCCGATGGCTGTGTGGGCTGGTCCGGCTCCCAGCGCTCCCAGGATCCGGCAGTTCAAGTTTCATGCAGCCGCACGGTGTAACGTCATGACGTGTGACATCACTACGGCTGTGTGGGCCAGCCCGGCTCCCGCGCTTCAAGTTTCGCGTGGCCACGCGATGTGACATTGTGACTTCACGCCCAGCCGCGTAGCATTCACAAAGCGCGGTTTAGCTGTAGAGGATGCATAGTGGATTCCAGGAGGCTGCTCAGGTAAGTTATGTATTGGTGTATTTACTTTTTATTTGCACAACTTTAGGGAAATGGTACTGTGGGGGCAGTGACAGTTACTGCAGGGGGGGACAGAAAATGTTTGCGGGGGGGAGAGGGACAGAAAATGTTTGCAGGGGGGAGAGAGACTGAAAATGTTTGCAGGGGGGAGAGGGACTGAAAATGTTTGCAGGGGGGGAATAAGTAAAAATGTGTGTGTGTGTGTGTGTGTGTGTGTGTGTGTGTGTGTGTGTGTATATACACATACATATATATATATATATATATATATATATATATATATATATATATATATAGTTTATTTTATTTTTTTTCTATTTATTTTATTAATTTTTTCACGTTGGTTTACCTTGTTATTAGCGGAGCCTTATACCTGTTTGAAGCTTTTTGGTGGCTAATGAAAATACCTACAGGGTTAATGAAATGTCTTGGGGGGGTATTTGAAAAATAGAGCAGCTTTGGGGGGCGTGATATCTTTTTTGTGTGGCGGTTACAAGGCTGCTCTCTGGTCTCAGTTATCACTAGAATATTAAATACCAGTGAGATGGGGATGGAAAAGGTTAATATTTTATTGACCACAAATGTTCAGATATTACTTATGTATGCCTGCACAATGGGGTAGTTTTATCTGGCCATAATGGAGTGGGTTTTTTTTTAATTATAGAGCCTAATCATTCAGGGTTTGTTAACATTTTGCAATATAATACAATTTTTGCATTTTCAATACAGGACTCCAAATTTCCAAAAGCCAGCGAGAAGACAATAAAGCAGCAAGAGAAGAGCAAGAACAGGTAAGAGACAACGGCGCAATCAATCTAAATTTGAATTCTGGAGAATATTTCCGAATATTTATATTTAGGAGCATTTCTATACATTGGGGGGGTAGGGAGGCGCTGTCGGTGCATTTGCCTACGGTGACCGGAACCCTTAATCAGGCCCTGGGTTTACTGTAGTTGCTTTATGTTGTCGCAGGCAGTCGGAACAGTACATTTTTGTAATTCAGGCAAACTACTTGGTACTTGTTAATCTGTGACTGTGCTCAAAACATTATCAGAATTCGTTTGGTATGTTGGTGTCCTAGTACATTTATATGACAGTTCTTTCGATTGTTTATCAAATGTGTTACCCATTTATACTGACGATGGTTATTTATTTCTTTTTACTTTTCTTGCGGCCCACACAATGTTAGACTTTGATTATTTGCCAAAATTTTGGTTTTGAGTTTGATATGCCTGTATTAATCTCTGCAATGAAATTGTTTTATTATCCGTTATATGTTAGGATTGTGTTTGACTGTGTATTCATTTATAATTTTAAATGGATTTAATGTTTTGTACATATCCCTGAATGTCTAATCGCCCATCTGTATGTATATGGGTTTTTTTTTTATAATATATTATATGTTTTTTTATTAATCATCTTCGGCGCTGTTTACTTTCGCTTTTTTGTTTTATGTGTTGCAAATTCAGCTGCTGGGGATTATTTGGATATATATTTGGATATATATTATTTTAGCTATTGTCTTCACTTATCAGCCAATTTTATTTGGTAAAGTTGGTTTCAAGATATTTTGTGTAAATTTTTTTGGTTGGATCTGTTTCAAATCTGGCTTCTATGGTGGATAGCTAAATTGAAAGGATGCAACTGTTTAATGGACGGGCCGACCTAATGGATTACAGTATTAAAATGTATCATAAAACATTACTTCATATAAGTTCCTAATATGTTTACAAATCTAAATTAGTCTTTTATTTGTAGTTCATTTATGTAATGTTTGTTACATTTTAGGCTTATTGGTCAGGACATGCTAAATTAAAGTGGTGTATTCTCTTCTATGTTGAGATTTTGCAAGCTTTGTTGGGATTTTTTCTCTTTCATGTATCTTTGGACAAGTTTAAGGAATGAGTGTTGCATGGAAAGCCTTTCAATATTTTATAACATTTTCTCCCATCTACTCAAAGTTAAGGTCAGGGCCCCGGAATGAGCTGCAGCGTTGTAAATCCCTAGTCTGAGCCCCATGAAAGAGGTGGCCCCAGGGCACGTATCCACGTGACCCTCCTAATCCGGGTCTGTATATGGCCGATGTAGGTAGCCAAACACATTGAACTTGTTGCTTGGCATCTTAGCCAAATGACAGGATAGGCCCACATGTGGCCACCATTAATTTGGATCACCATAATTCTTTCTTTCAAACTTTTTTAGTGTTTAGTACCAACTAATACTCTAATCCCTAATAATACTGCAATACGTTTGCACAAATCTCCCGTTTCATGTATTTTATATTTATGAACAATAATATTAATGGGGCAGATTCAATTAGTTTTTTAGAGCAACACGGCTAATTGAATCTATCCCTCAATGTTTAGAAAATGCTGATTTCCAGACATTTTTGGTGTCTTGACAGAAAAAGGTTAAGAAGCGAAAGAATTCTCATGAGCAGGCAACCTATCCACCCCATAAGGACCAGTTACATCAATAAGCCACAGCAAAAAAATAAGATTAACCGGTATGAAAGATGAGATCTGTATTTGCAGGTGGTCAGGGGCAGATGTAAATACTTGATGATTATTGTCCCCAGAATTACCGTATATACTCGAGTATAAGTCGACCCGAATATAAGCCGAGGCACCTAATTTTACCACCAAAAACTGGGAAAACTTATTGACTCGAGTATAAGCCTAGGGTGGGAAATGCAGCAGCTACTGGTAATTTTTTTTTCTTCAAAAGCTTACTTCTGTTTAATTACTGTAATTTCAGTCAGAGTTTTAAACACTCAGGATAATCACAGTCTTAAAAAATGATGTCATAACTCAAACATTTTTATAGGGATTCTCACCAGATCTTTTGTAGGTCTATTTAAGTCCAGATTAGAGGACTTTTAATGTTTATGTGCCATTCATTCTCGTTTTACTCACACTCCCGAAAACCAGGCATTCCAAGGATAATTGTGAATGGTCTTGTATGCATTAGTCTATTTATCTTAAATTAACATGCACTACATGTCTTCCATATATTTTAATGGAGATGTGATGGCTTGCAAATAGTCCACACTTTAACCTTTTACTTTACCAGCGCTGTATATTTGGCACAATATTTTCATGGACCTATTAGCTGCCCTATTTTACGATGTGCACCAACTTAATATAAAGCTACACTGTTTCCTGACCAGCGCAACAAATATACTTTACAAGGAGACAGCGAGACAACGAGAGAGACAGCGAGACAGCGAGACAGCCTTTCACTAACCCGCAGTGGAACGCATGTGCGTTCCACTGACAGGAAGTTCGGCATTTGCGTTCCAAATGCCGAACTTCCTGTCAGTGGAACGCACATGCGTTCCACTGCGGAAGATAGGAGCTCAGGGACCGGACACCAGGTTAGTTCACCTGTATATAAGCCGAGAAGGCTTTTTCAGCATACAAAAATGTGCTGAAAAACTCGGCTTATACACGAGCATATACGGTATGTGATTGGCTGTTTGCAAATACATTCCTGAAAGTGAATTGTGATCTCTTTATTGCTTAACCAATTAGCAAGCTTTTGTGTGTGTTTAAACTTTTTTTCTTGTTTTGGACACAAGATAGGGAGTTGTGAGGGCTTTTAATCGAAAAAGATAAAAAAAAGATTTAATGCATATTAATGAATATAATGAGTTGCATATAAAATAAGTGGTTTAAAATATGGGTGCAAGTGGAATGTAAAGGTCTGTGTCCTGTGCATGGCATAAACCAGATGCATATGTTGCTGTTCAGGCTGGCACACATCATAAGATGGCCACCTATATATGGTTGTGAATTCTGCATTTCTTGTGAAATGCACCTTGCACTTGTGATTTGGGGAACACATACAGGGTCATTATGCCAAGTTTTGTGTACTTTCTTGTCGACAATATGATTAATGTTGGGAAAAAGAGATAGAAATGTTTATTCTTAAATTGAAGCTTCTTTTCGATTTATGTTATTCTGGTTACAAGAGTCCTATTTTCTATGATCTGGTCAAAAAAATCTTAAATTTGGTCTTGTCTCGTGTATTTACAATGTCTTTACCAGAATTAAGAGCATTCTAAGTTTAGAGTTAATTACATACTATTTATCATTTTTTCACTTTGTCCTTTGTCAGTCATTCAGATACGCTTGCCCTTTTTTCCTCCTTACTGGTTTATATCCCGGAGCTAGGGGACATCTTTATTACATGTCACATTTGTGTGTTTTTAAGCTATTTTAATTACATTTCACATAGAAATGCACTTTTTGGATCGAAGTGCAAGCTCAATGTGCAGGATGTGTTCCATTAAAAGTAGTGCCCTCACGGAAAGATGGAAACGCCCCTTTAATTGCACCTTCTCTGACTTTATTTCATTTAAATGTTATCCCAAAAAAAGGAATGTAATTTTAGCATGTTACAAAAGTAGACTCGCTGATGCACCTAACCTGTTTTCATGAAGGAATCCCCCAATCCACCCATCTGCGGAGGCTGGGAACTGCTTAATCAGAGAAGATGGACACCATTATCCCAGGGACAGACATCAGTGAATATACCTTTCAGAAGGCACTACAGAGCATTGAGGGGAGGCATTGAACTGAAAGTGGAGCAAAAATAGAGCATCTAACAGAATTAGTGACCTTTGCTCCTTTTTCAGGTGAGATATACCGGTATATCTAGGGAAGTGTGGCCATCAGCCTAAACAAAGTTAAAATCACGTGGGTGAGTGATTAGGTGTTTAGCCTATGGGCTTCTTCTATTTGTAACCAATGAGGCAGAGGAGGGGAGTGGTTTTGTTTTATTTAGGTGAATGTTCTCCATTTTCCCCTCTCTGCTTCCGGATTTCGAGCTGTTTGGTCAGAGCTGAGGAGTCAGGCTGAGTAGAGTTTGTAATTTTGTACTGTATCTGTATATTTTGTTTTATTTTCATTGGTCTTGTGCCTTCTTTGTTTTTCTTGTCTCTGTTTCTGTTTTTCTGTGCTGTTTTCTCCCCTTCTTTTCCTTCCACGTGTCTCTTCCCTTCATTATTTCTCCCCTTCCCCACCCCCCCTCCTTCCCTCCTCTCCCTCCCCGTACCTCTTTTTTCTGTCGGTGGTCCGCGGGGCTCCGTGGTCATCTTTCTTCTGCAGGAGCATGTCTAGGCCGAGCCGGGTGCGCAGTGCACCGGCTGGATACAGAGAGGCGGGGCTGGAGTCTGAGTCACTTCCAGTGGCTCTAGCCGTGCGGTCAGCGGGGGAGCGAGTTCCTGGCGGTGTGCACGCCAGGGGGACTCGCAGTGTATCTTCCCCGTCCAGCAGTAGAGGGAAACTTAGCGCCAGGCGGTCACAAGGTGGTTTTCGGGACTGGAGGCTCCTGTCACTGTTGGGGATGGCAGGGGAGGATGTTATGGTGCAGCGGCGGGGGGTGGGGCGGGGGGCTCTCCTGTTCCTTCTCCCCCCGCAGCGTTGTCCTCTTCTGTGGCCCCAGGGTGGCAATATTGTTAGGGGCTGGTAGTCTGCAGGGGGGGTGCCGGCCAGGGGTGTGGCCTCGTATGTAAGGCCTCAGCAGTCTCCCTCTGCGTTCAGGGGCTTGGGCCCCATTTTGTGGGACCCCCCATTCTCAAGGGTGTTTTCTGGAGAGTCGTCAGGGATGGATCGTTTGGAGGGGGACATAGCCGGTGGTATTAGTTCAGGTACCCTTCCCTCCCCGGGTGGTGTCATGGGCCTTGGGGCCATGGGCTCGGTACCTTATATCTGCAACCCGTGGCTAAGTGGACTCCCTTTGCCATCCGCAGCGGGGGGGGGCTGGGATGGGCCTTTCTGGACAGGGTCAGGCTAACCTCCCTTATCCTAGCATGAAGGGTGCGGGTTCTATTTTGGGGGAGGGTCATTGGTAGGGGTAGAGGTAGATCCTTGGCAGACGGTTCGGGGCAGTTCCCGTTCTCATTCCTTCCCGCAGACGATGTACCCATCGGGGGTCTCTCAGGTCCCGTGGGATTTGCCATACCCCCCCATGGGGGGGTTTTAGCTGGTCCATTGGTTGCAGGGGGTGGTCCCCCTTACCCTATCCCTTCGGGCAATTACACTCATTCTTATCCGGTTCCTTTCAAGCGTATGGCGTTGGGGGGTGAGCATTGCCAGGGGGACATAGGCCCGTTTTTAGGCAGACCCCCCCCCTGGGTTTGTCAGTTTGGGACCGGAGCTCTTGGGTGGCAACGTACCAGAAGGATTGGTAGGCATTCCTACTGGGAGTCAACAAATTCTGCCGGATGTTATCGTGCCTCTTGTTGCAGATTCACAAGTTCTGGTTGGAAGAGCAGCAATGCAGCCTTTGCGGGTGGTCAGTAGCGGGCCGAGTGCAGAGGAGCGAGAGGTGGTTGCAACTAAGAGTCAGAGTTTGCCTGTAGCAGCATCATCAGGAGCTTTGTCGGGACCGGTATCACAGCAGGCTACCGTCATGGAGGCGTCAGCACCTGGACCTTCCAGAGCGACAGGGGCCGTGCACCAAGAGGAGGCGGGCGCTGGTGGTGAATTGTTGAATGTCGATATTTCCCACGTGCTTACACATAGTCCTCCCATGTCTTCCACTGACGAGGATTCTCATTTTCGGGGGAGGGTCCCCGTAAGTTGATAAAAATACTCAACACTCACTTTAGTAGGTCTGGGTCAAAAGGGGGTAGGAAGGTTACGTCAGGAAAGTCTGCTGCGGTTAGAGCCCCTATGGTGCAGTGTGAGTATACCGCCCTAATATCGGGCGTGCGCGCTTGCATTAGGGACAGGATTAAAAAGGGTTGGTTAGTGAATATGTTCGAGATTACGAAAGCAGCGAAGAAAGGGCTAGAAGCGGTTTGCGCGAAAGGGGGCATAGGTGAAGAGGCCTATAAGACTTATCCAGTTTGGGTTGAGGGTTATTGTGCTTTTGCTGCTTGCTATATTGAGACAAGACCGGAAGCGAGCGAGGAGGTATGGAAAAAAATATGCATCTCATAAATGAGTTGTATATTAATGATCGTCCAGGCTTAGGTATGATGAATTATTTAGAGAAAAGGTGGAAGGGCAGGTGGACATGCCGCTTGGAGTTAAGGACGTGGAGATATGGATGCAGCTTAATCGGGCTAGTGTAGTTTTTGGTACAGCAACCCAGGGGACTCGGTTTCAGCAAGGGGGGAGACGTGGAGCACCCCAGTTTACAAAAAACAGATGCTTTGCGTTTAATAATTCCTCGTGTGGAAGGGGAGAAGCGTGTCTGTACAGGCACAATTGTACATATTGCTGCGGACCGCATTCTGCCAAAGAGTGTCCGAGGAGTGCCGCCGGTCTTGGCAAAAGTCGTGGCAACGGCGGAAACGTTGGTTAAAGCCCCTTCTCCTATTCACAATGATGTTTTAGAGCGATGGCTTAGATTGTACCCAGATGCAGAACAGGCTGAGTTTCTCTGCGAGGGTTTTCGTCATGGGTTCCGGCTTCCGATTGGGTCTATGGTTAACGCTAGGGCCGCTAGAAATCTGAAATCGGCTTATGTTTTTACGGAAGTTCTTGACGAGAAGCATCGGGGAGAAGTTAGCCTGGGACGCATGATTGGCCCTTTCAGTTCCCCCCCCCCATAGTTGATTTAGTAATCTCCCGGGTAGGGATAGTCCCAAAAAAGGCCCCCGGTAAATTTTGCTTAATCCAACACCTTTCCCACCCGATAGGCGGTTCAGTTAATGACGCGATTGATCAGGATATTAGCTCGGTTGTCTACCAGTCATTTGAGGAAGCTCTGTGGTTGGTTAGACAATTTGGCGCGGGCGCTCTTATGGCAAAATTAGATATAGAATCGGCGTTTAGATTACTTCCCCTACATCCCGGTTCTTTCAAGTACATGGGGTTTCAAATTAAAGGAGAGTACTATATAGATAGATGTCTTCCCATGGGTTGCTCCTTGTCATGTGCCTATTTTGTATCTTTTAGTTCTTTCCTTCACTGGGCGGTTTAAGCGGGGACAAGACACGAGGGCATTGCTCATTACCTTGACGATTTTTTATTTGTTGGCCTGGCGGAGTCCTCATTGTGTGCGGATACGTTGTTTTCTGTGCAGGCCTTATTTACGATCATGGGGGTACCGGTAGCGCGGGACAAAACGGAAGGTCCGACTACATGTTTGTCTTTCCTGGGGATAGAGATAGACACAGTGGCCGGCTGCTGTCGGTTGCCAGCAGATAAAATCGCGAAGCTAAGAGTGATGATATCTGATGCTATGTCTGCTCCCTTCCTTAAATTGAAACAATTTCAGGCGCTCTTAGGTCTGTTTAATTTTGCATGCAGGGATTTGATTTTCCATACTGCCATAAATTTGCGCCTTGACAAAATAGACAAGGTGGTGATGTCGTGTTGTGTCTGGAATAAGATGCAGGAAATCACAGCAAGGTTTTAGGATATCACAGATAAGTGTAAATATTGTTAGCTTTGCATTTCAGGTAAATCCATGTTTTGGTAAACGGGTTACATCCTGATTCTAAAAATAGCTCAAACCTCAAGGGGGCTGGCTTACCCAGTGAGGCTGTGTTCAAATGTGTATAAAAACAGCACTGTTTTGTATTAAAAGTTGTTCTTCTGATTTCATCTGACCTTAGCACTAGTACCTCCAATCAGTGTGACTGCAAATAAACATCACTTGCTTCAAATACCTGCTTGAAAATATCTTCCATGCTGAAAATCCTGTGACCTACAGATTACACCCAAAATCTAATCTGTTCCCGGCTGTTTCTGATGTTTGGACCCAGCTTTTCAGGTACCACCACTCTGCCAGCTACCCTGCAACTCTGGTCTGTGTGATAGGAGGGATCCATCCACAGCAACCCTGATCCATAGTAAGAGGTCAAGAGTACCAGCCAAGGTACACCAGTAACGGGGTACACTCGCAGCATCAGTTACCCAGCAGAAACCCAGTACTGGATGATGGTAAGGAGTCCAGTGGTGGTAGCATTTGTAAGCCCATCCTACTGCGGCAAGAGGGCGCATTTGGGATAACGAAAGGGAACGGTGGCATAGTAAGCCCAAACGGTTTCCAGCAGCAACAGACAGGGTGGCATAGGCGGTCCATTTTGTCACAAGCGGGATATCGTTTTATGCAGTGAAGTGTTGATATTTCCATTTTTCCAGTTAAGTGACTGTGTTAGGGGTCCTCGTGAATTGTTAAGTTTTACGCAGTTGGGAAGAAGTGAGTGGACGCAGGTTACGGAATTCATCCATGGCCACCACAAATCTCAAGCATGAGTTTTGCACCGCAAAGCGTTGAGGATTCCGTTTCCACATGAGTGCTAAACAAACGTGTTAGATGGCCGATATGACCGACGTACAGGTCAAAGAAGGCCCGATAGGGTCTGTGAGTTATTTATATGTGTAGGAAATATGGTGCGTATGCAACTGCACAGTGTGATAAATGGGTCAAGATGACCAATGAGTGTGTGAAATCCTTTCCTAAGGTTGGTAGGTTCGATCCAGAGGTGTTAAGTACTGTTAGAGATAAAATCTTTTTAAGTTATTAAAACTGAGAATTAAACAAAAAGACTGTTTAAAAATGTGGCAACAGGTAGGTAACACGTGGCAGGATAGCGCATGCTTAGCGGAAAGAAACGGTGCAAAGAGAAGGAAGTGTAAGTGCGCCCCCGCCGCCATATGAGGACGGAGAGGAAAGTACAGCCGATACCAAAAATGATAAAACTAACATAAGTAATTTATACCCTATATTGAGTAATTTGAAAGGTAATGTTTCTGAAGAAATTGCAATTGACATGTAAGAGGTGCCACAGACAAGGAAAGTGAGCGGTCCCAACAGCAGGGGCAGCGGCTGAAATTGGTGAGATTAGAAAACAATAGGCAGGGGAACATTCATTGCATTGAAACAGTGATTCCAGCAATTAGACCAGAATGTAGTGATTCGGTAGGCTTACATCCTGTCCGTACAATAGCAGTTCCCAATGGGAAAGCGGACAAAGATGGTGTAGTTTCCATAAAACACCTAGCAATGCATTGTCCATGGATTAGATCTGACCTGCATTCAATTATGTCTGATTTCCCAGACCCAAGGAAATATTTGGCCAGATGTCAGAAATTTGTTAAAGATCTGGGGAATGCCCATGAGCCAACTAATAAAGATTGGCGAGTGGTGTTCAGGGCCTGTCTTCATCCCAATACTGACCTACAAAAGTTTATTAAGGATTGTATGTTAGAGGAAGATAAGTCCTTAACAGATGACGATAATCAGGAAAATATTAGCCGCATAACTCTCCAATTGGTTATATATCTTCCAGTAGTAGTGGACTGGAGCAAAATTTTCACTATCAAACAAAAAGACAGAGCCCTGACAGCAATAGCCAAATACACTGGGTTATCAGACATAAACGATGACATGCACTACAGGGATGTAGCTGTTTCAGTTGGATGGCCTCAAGGAAAATGTGTAAATCAGGGTACAGACCTCTTTACCTAATTGGAGGGGAATCACAGTAGACGCCCTTAGGGAATCTGCTGTGGAACATGATAGAAAAATAAATAAAAGGAAGGAGTCACAGAGTGAGAGGTTGATGATGGTGAGTATCCAGGCGTTAGAAGGACTACACACACGACCACAGTATAACAACACTTATTATGGGAAGCGAAAAAAAGCAGGAGCCAATGAGATGTTTTAAAATGGGACATGTAGCAAGAAACTGACACGAGAGAACAGATAGAGGGAACAGGGGGAAAATAAAAGATTTGGGCAACCTAGGAGGGAATCACATAGATACTTACAAAGAAGGCATTCACAAGTCTCAGAGGTTTCCCAACAGTTGCCCGCACACATCATGACAGCAAATGCCTTGCAGGAGAACAATAGCCAACAATAGGGGTCAGGTCATACCTGTATTCTAAAACCAGTTAGGTTAACTGAAAACCTTAGGGAACAATCCACAGTGACAGTTAACGTATCTGGTGTAACACAAACTTTTCTTGTAGATACAGGGGCAGCCAGGTCAGTGATAACTTCTCCTTTAAGTCTACAGGTTACTAACAAAACTGTTCCAGCTATGGGAGTAACGGGGAGAGTGCTACATTACCCTTTCACTAAACCCGCAGAGGTTTCTATCGGCCCCTGCACACCAAGCATTAATTTCTCTTGGCTGCAGCGGCTCCTACTAACCTACTGGGCAGGGATTTATTGTGTAAAATGGGTTGTGTCATTTACTGCACCCCTGATGGTGTATTTCTGGATATACCAGTGAAGGTTGCACATGAGGTACAGGACATATTGGACACACCACAAAAGCTAATGCTGCACTCTACCATTCTAGAACAAAGTCCATCTCAGGTAGAGGAAATGTTATCACAAATACCGGGTTCCCTATGGACCAAAGATGGTCAGGACACTGGATTGATGGCAAATGTAGCCCCTGTAATGATTCATCTGAGAAGTGGCAGGCAAGCTCCAAAAATCCCACAGTATCCATTAAAACCAGAGGTGGAATTAGGGGTGTATCCTGTAATTGAAAGGCTGCTGCAACAAGGGATCTTAATTCGTACATCCAGCACAGCCAATAGTCCAATTACCCCAGTGGAGAAGAATGGGGTGAGGGGACAACAAATTAGTCCAAGACCTAAGGGGAATTAATAAGGTAGTTGAGAGTCAATTCCCCGTAGTGTCCAATCCTGCTGTTATCCTAATGTTACGAGCCGCGGCGGTGCCCAACCGCCGCGACCCCCTTACCTCCGTCCCGGCCGTCGCTATGACGACCGGGATGTCACTTCCGGGGGCTCGTTCCGGCCGTTGCCTAGGCAAGCCTGTGGGCTAATTAATACAGGGCTGTAGTTACAGGCATTAGCCTGCAACGGTGGGTGTCTGACAGGGTCTAACTCTGATTGGTCTGGAGCCAGATTGCTGATTAGTCCTCAGGGGTGCAGGCAAGCTCTGATTGGCCCATCTGTGTATTTAAGGCAATGAGGTCTGCTGCCTCATTGCCGGTTATAGCTTCTGTGTTCCAGTCTGCTGACCTGCTTGTTCCTGCTCTAGTCTTCTGAGACCACGTCTGCTTTACCGTGTATGACCTTTTTGCTTTGAACTGACTTCGCTCGTGTATCTTGTGACCCTGATCCCTGGCCTGTTTATCGTTTCTGCTATCCGCCTGTGAGCCCTGACCTCAGCTTGTTTACCGATACCGCTGTCTGCTGCCGGCCCTTGACTTCTGCGTGGACCTTACTCCGCTTGCCTGTGTTCTCCCCAGCCGGTACACACTTCACGACCCTCTGTCAGTCTGCAGCCCAGTCTGTCCCCACCATCAGGGGCTCCAGTGAGCACCTGACTGGCAGAGTAGATTCCGGGTTGTGTTGTGCCGGCTGGAGGGGTTCCTAACACCTAATGCATATTCCACCATCTGCCAGTCATTTTACTGTCATTGATGTTTGTTCTACCTTCTTCTCTGTCTCTCTTCATCCTGACTATCAATATCTCTTTGCATTCTCCTATAGGGGGATGCAATACACATGGACAAGATTGCCCGAGGGGTTCAATGACAGCCCCAATACCTTCTCCCAAGCCTTATATGACTGTTTACAATCCGTCCAACCAAGCAATGGGTCTGTTCTAATTCAATATGTAGATGATTTGTTGCTGTGCCCTGAGTCATTTATGTCATCTGTTTATGATACTAAACTGTTGTTGCTTCATCTCTCACAGACAGGACACAAGGTTGCGAAGGATAAATTACAGCCATGTAAGATCAGAATAAAATACTTGGGACACTGTCTCACCCAGGGGCTAAAACACCTGACAATGGACAGAATTAAGGCCATAGAAAACATGACCCTGCCACAGAACCAATAGCAGATCCGTACCTTCTTGGGGATGTGTGGGTATTGTAGATCATGGATTCCAGGTTCTTCTATTCTGGCATTACCATTGCAGGAGTTAGTTTCATCCTCAAAGCCTGAGCATGTTACACACACAGGAGTCAGAGCAGGCATTCTTTAACCTTAAGGAGAGTCTGACTAAAGCACCTGCTTTGGGAAAACCTGATTATGAAAAGATGGTTTTTGCAGCAGGTGTCTTGACACAGAAACATGATGACACTACCAAACCACTAGCATACTACAGTGCACAATTGGACACTGTGGCAAATTCACTCCCTACATGTTTAAGAAGTGATGCAGCAACTACTCTTCTGCTAAGTAAGAGCGAGGACATAGTACTAGGACATGATTCAAATGTCTATACACTACATGCAGTATTTGCTCTATTAAATTCAGTTCAAACTAGACATGTCTCCTTAGCAAGGTCCACAAAGTGGGAGCTAGCTCTAATGGCACCTGCAAAAATCACCATCAAACAGTGCAACACTTTAAATCCAGCTACATACCTACCATATTTGCCTCAAGATGCACAAAGAGTGGAAGAAGAGGAGACACTAGCTGAGGGTGAATTTTGCAGGCATACTTATACACGTGATTTTATGGAATATCTGAACCAGACTTTTAGTGTGAGACCTGACAAACGTGACACCCCCTTAGAAATGTAGATTTTACGTTTTACATGGATAGGAGTTGTCATAGACAGACACAGGAAAACTATGTACTGGTTATGCTGTCATAGATGAGAATGTTATAGAAGCTGAATCTGTTGACTCACCTCACTCAGCCCAAGTGACCAAAAATGTGGCACTGAGAAGAGCGTGTGAGTTGACAGAGGGTAAATAAGCTAATATATACACTGACTTAGGCACGCTTTTGGGGTAGTGCATGATTTTGGGGCCCTTTGTCGTCTTAGAAACTCTATGACATCGGTAGGCACACCAGTAACACACTCACAGCACATAAAAGGACTCTTGACAGCGATACAATTACCTAAGACGGTAGCCATCATGAAGTGCAAAACCCACACATACGAAGAAGACCCAGCATCAGTGGGCAATAGCAGGGCAGACAAAGCTACCAAGTAGGAAGTAGGGATATCTATAAACATGTTAATTGACAAGATGATGGTTTTCCAAATAACAAACACACAAAAATGTATTGAAATGCAAGATTTGTGTTCCCTAAAGGAAAATGCGGTCTGAAAGGTAAAGTGATGTGGTCAAGAGTCCTTTGGACTCGGAGAGTTGGTCAAGGTAGGCCTGTGGCTCTCAGAGCATATTTCCCAGGCCTAGCTGAGGCAGCACATGATTTGACTCATCTTGGTAAAGAAGGTATGTATAAGCTCATTAGAGCATACCGGTGTGCACCAGGTTTCTTCTCAAGTCAGTAAGACGGCAATGTCTTGTCTTACCTGTCTAAGGAAAAATGTCCAGAAGACAATACCAACAGAGCCATCCCATATCTCTCCTACAGATGGACCTTTCCAGCTGATACAAATTGATTTCATCCAATTTCCACCGTGCAAGAATCTCAAATATGTATTTGTGTGCACTGATGTATTTTCTAACTGGGTAGAGGCATTTTCAGCTGCCACTAATACTGCTGTTTTTACTGCTACAAAAATTGTTCAGGAATTTGTATGCAAATATGGTGTCCCTAGAATTATAGAAAGCGAAAAGGGTACTCATTTTACTGGTGATATCTTTCAGATCATATATAAACTTATGGGAAATGATAGCTAACTTCATACTCCTTACCGATCACAAGTCAGTGGTAAGGTGGAAAGGGTAAACGGTACCATTAAGAAAAAATTGAGAAAGGTAATGGTTGAAACTGAATTGGCATAGCCAGAAGCTTTGCCACTAGTCCTCCATAGCATCAGAACCACTCCCAGACCTCCTCTTAATCATTTGATCATAGGTCCACAGGATGATTTAAAATGCAACAATGAAGTGACTGTTCAATATCTCATAAGAATGAGCAAACAGCTAAGACAATAGCAACAGAAACTCAAAATGCTGTCACCTGGTATGCCAAAAAAAAAAATTTAACGATGTTGAACCTGGGGAATATTTCATGATCCGCAATTTCTTACGCTCAGATTGTTTAACAGACCGATGGGAAGGCCCGTACCAAGTGTTGATGACCAGCACCACATCTCTGAAAGTAGCAGAAAGAGACACTTGGGTCCATTCTACTCACTGCAGGAAAGTCAACAATCTGGAGAAGGTACAACACAAAGCCGAGACTGACACCACAGATTTGTCACTGGTGAACCTGTTCCGGGAGACCTAAAGACTGCAGCTACTGACACCTGAGCCAAGGCGTTTTGCAGACTATCATCCCAGCATGGAGTGGCGGTTCTGCTACTCTTCTTTTTAAAGATTTTTGTCATTTTTATTCTTTTTAAGAAATTCTACTCTAGTCATGGTGGACAGATGATGGAGAATGGGCCCAGTAGTGAAATTGATGAAGTGAAATTGGAGAAGTTGTTCCCGAACTCAGTTCAGAGGTAATGAAAAGGTTTGCTAACTCTGGAACTCGGAGACAATGTGAGGGGCTATTGTCTGAGGAATATTGTATCTGTAAGTACTGTGACTCCCTATTTGAAGAGAGGTGCATCCAGCAATGTCAGTCCAATAGTAATTTGGATTTGGGTGGGCATCCCTTAGACGATTATCACTCCTTAGTGGGTAAGGTCTTAAACCAAACTGAGTGCTGGTTGTGCTCTCATGTGCCTCAGGGACAACATAATGTAGGATTAGTACCGTTCCCACTAAACATCTCTGAGGTCCTCGAATTACGGGGAAGGAGGCCCATAGAAGGGAGATACAATATCACTATGTCCCCTAGTCTAAAGCTTCGCCAATACTCTATAGATCGGTTGTTGTTATGTCTGAATTTTTCACATGTAATGAGACTGGAAAATTAGGAAGCTGAACTACCTGATCAGACAATAGCTCGCCACACCGGTGTTGATGGGAGACTTTCAAGAATACCAATAACCAGAAATACTGACGGACATGATAGACGGGGGCATGTCAACAAACATAAGGGAGTATTCATTGGGAAAGTTCCTTTAGGTTATTGTCAGAATGTTATACATGCCAAAACTTGTCTTGAACAAATGGAGACACAAGGCATGGGGAGTTTTGACAAAACTTTACACAATATTACCAATGATCGTACTGTACCTTATGTCCTCCCAGATTATTTGTATTATGCTTGTGGAAGAAGAGCTTACTCCTGGTGAACTCTGAGTTCCAAGGGTTTATGTTTTCAAGGTAAATTGGTTCCTGAGGTTATGACCATTACACATGCTGAAATGATTGATATCCATAGAACAAAATCACCCCCATACGCACACATACAGTATGAACATTGTGGCAAAAGAAATATGATTTCAGGTGAAGAACCTGTAGCTACAAAGTTAATTAGTGAAACTACAGGATTTCAAATTATGGTCACACTAGACTCCACCAGGATTGCTCAGTTAACCCTAAATTTTAAGTACATACAAGACATGGCAAAATTAATTGACAATATCACCGAGATGTATGACGACACTTTTAGATATACGGGTAAGGAGCTACAGGCTTACAAAAAGGAGTTAGCTCAACATAGGTTGGTGTTCAATTACATCTATTACTGGTGGATATTGTGTGACGTTAACTACCCAATTTGATGTCAAATGTTGCACACACATCACCAAAAATGACAGATGACCCTAAAGAAGCAATTGACGGAAGATGGACTAAATCTTCAATTAAAATGGGAATTTCAGAAGAACCATAATTCTTCCCTGTATGAAATAGGAGAAAGGTAGCAGGATGTTTTTCATGGTTGAACCCTGCAAAATGGTTCTCAGGTCTAGGGGAATGGGTACAAGAAATGATCATTAGTATAGGTAAGCTCCTTGTTCTTATATTTGGTGCCATTATAGTAATTGGCTTATATGTCATATGTGTTCCTACTGTGTTGGAGTGTGGAAAGCATTCTACTGAGGTAAATACCGAAAATGAGACTGTAATGATGATGAGAAGTACAGGTACCACGTTTAATGAAGAACTGCATTATAATCCTGAGATGGAAAGTATAATTAGGTAATAGTTTTGTGCAGTATCAAAGGGTGGGCTGGGAACATCAAATAATTGGATGAAGTTGTTTCAAATGAATAAACATAGATTTAATTGGCTTTATGTGAAACTATGCAAATAGAACACTACGGCATGGAAGGGCAATAACACTAATAAACACTTCTAAATTCATTGACACTCCCACATACATTGGTAAATAGTTCACCTTATAAAGTTCCAGCACATAATCTTTTATATTTGAATGTAATAGTTTAATATAGTCATGTTTAAACCACTTTATTGACATCTAAGGTTCAGGATATAGGAAATGTATCATGTTTAGTATCATACTAATCCACTTTTTACCATCAGACATCCGTTACAATCGGCTAAATGATCGCACCATGCGTATGCTAGTTACGACCACAATGCTCCACTCTGCAGCTACAACTGCCGTGATTGGTCTATACCAATTGTTAATGCCAACATACGCACTAGAAGCGTCTATATAAGCAGAGAGGAGAAAGGCTGTCGCTAGCAGTACGTGACAACATGTCAAATGAACAAGGTAAAGATAGAAGTTATGGAGGAAGAAAAACATGTTTTGAAGTATGCACAGCTACACAGAAAAACAAAAAGGAAGAAGCTATAGTGAACATAGGACTGCATTAAATCCATCTCAAGGGAGGAGGCCCGCTAGCTCTATAATTTAAGGACATTATCCCCAAAAGGCCTTGATTTTGATCTTGGCACCTTCCTGGACAACTGAAGTATCCACCACCCTTTACCGATAAACATGGCACTTACCTGCCACTTCTTCAATATGCCATCATATACAGACCCACTTGCTCTCTCTGGTCGGTTAGACAACATTACGTTATTGCACCACCTTTAGTCCTTATCCAGTTTTCTAAAGCTGAGTACACACTGGAGCATTCTGGTCCATTATTCGGGCAAATCAGCCGACATACGACCATTCAGTCGGAAGTCGGGTTAGTGTGTATAGTGGCATGATGGTCAAAAGTAGTCCCAAAGTGTTGCTTGTCGGCTCATTTGGATGGTCGTACTGTTTAATATTTTCTGACCAATCCATCTAATGATCATGTAGTGTGTATAAATTTAAGATCGATCCTCGAACTGCCGCCAAAAGTTTGAGCTGCGACTCCTTTGGGGATGTGTGTATGTTAATTTCTGATGCCTGTACCAGTCCCACGAGGTGTGGTGTCCGCATGTCACTCATTTGGTAATTAGGTTCTTCTAGTGGTAAAGCAATAGCAGGTGTCTATTGCATTAATACGTACAGCATATGTCTGCCATTTTAATTAGAAACCTTCGTCAGTGTATTCTTGTAAAAAAAAAAGTTTCAAAAAAATTGTTTACGTGCGGCTGCGAACGAGAACAAACGTACACGTGCTAACGAATGTATGAAGAAAACGTGTTACCTTCACTTTTTTTATATGGTTTGGGGTGGAAACTATTGAACATACCTGAAAAAATAAGACCTGCGAGGTGGCAAGTCCTTTTTTGATATTGTTAATGTGTTCTGCTATGCGGACTTAGTTTCCTTTTGGTTCGACTCACATATTGGAGTCCGCATGGGCACTCCAACATGTATATAACATCCTCTATGTTACAATCCATGGGGGTTTTAATGTAAAAAGATTCTTTATTAGCCTTTGATGTAATTTTTGTATTGGGTTTAGTGGTAGGTTTGCACTTATTCCAGCATCCCATACAGTTGTTACAAAAGAAAAAAAAAAAAAAAAAAACAAAAACACCTTTATTATGGTTGTCTATTTTTTTTCTTCAAGTATAGGTATATATCTACTGGTAAGGAGATTCTGAAGATTTCTTGCTTTCCTATATACAATTTCTAATGGTTTAGTGTTGCTGTTGAACTTGGGGATAGTGTTTCCATTTTAGATGGTTCTATGGATTGTTTGCAACTTCACTTTTTCAAGAGCTTCTTGTACCACTATTTCATATTTCCTTTCCAAAAAATGTTTTTTTTTTTGTTCTTCACTTTGTTTTAGAAAGGTGTCCCTTTGAGTGCAGGTTCGAAGTCTTTTGAATTGACCAGCAGGGATATTATTAATTCTTGAACATGCTCTGCTCTTTATTTTAATTTCTTGGGGATATCATTACATGGACCTCGTAAGTCGTTTCAGTGTGTACAAAATTGTAATCTTTGCTCTCGACAATATGACTGTGAAAAGTCGCTGCCCTGACGGTCGGTCTTTCGTTAATCATCTAAAACATGACTAGTGTGTACACATTAATTGTCCGAGCGATCAGACCTTAGGTCGAAAGTAAAGTCGTTGTAGATAATATGTTGGTCGGAAAATTCTTCAGTGTGTACCTAGCCTTACTCTGCATTTATTATCCCCTTCCCTTTACCTTACACTTCGTCTGTGGATATGTGCATACTAGAATATCCACAACATTTAGGATCACACGTAATCTCTTATATCCCACCATTATAGAGCACTGTCTGTTATGTCTATTACCCAAATCTGCATTATTTATATATTTTTATAATATTAATTTCAACTCTGCTTAAATAACCAAGTCATGTTTTATTTTATTGACCAACATAAAGTGTTTACTTACCTTTCGCGACTTCATCAGATTTCTCCTTCCCCTACTACTTTGCTTTTGTTCACCAGATGTTTCGCTTTTATTCTGTTTAACTTCCTGTCTCCCTCTTGTTCCCCTTGATAATATCTCCCTTTTCCTTGTTCAAGCTCTATAGAGGCAGTAATACATCAGGCTAATCATCACTGAATTGTTCAAAAGGAAAGTGTGTGTCCCACCTCCATAAATATCCGTTATCCACTTGTGGGTGAAACAAGTTGGAAGGAACTCTTTAAACACACTTATTATTTCCACTGACGACATAGCTTATATGCTGGGACCCGACCGTGGCCGATACAAACAGCCTGATGGACCCTAGGACCTAACTGCTATATTCATTCTCAAACTGCTGCTAAAGACCTTTATCATTTACTCCACCAACAGGTCTGAAGAATGTTGGCCAACACTTACAAACCTTTACGATTATTGGATTGACCAAAGTAAGGTGAGCACCTCATGCAGTGTAAGAGGCTACACAGATCGGCTAGGGAACCACACAGATGAAGCAGCTGAAGAATACTAATTACTGACTTTTCTACCCGAATGCCCTTTATCAATCATTGGGGTTAGCACTTTTCTTTAGTGCAAACTTCTAAAGTCAAAGGACATTAGTCTATTACCATTTGACACCTGTCAACTTCAGTCCTTTTTTCCTGCCCCTTTCTTCCCCCTTGTCATGTTATTTTTGTCTCTTCCCCTTGTGCTGTTTATCCCATGCAATCTTTTTTACGCACTGTTTTTATGTTGTATTTCAACTTATTTCACATACAACCTTTGTTGGTCACAACATATTTTTCTTCCCTAATTCACTGTTTGTGCCAGGGAAACTTCTTTTTTAATTCTGCTACATTGCATGTGAGTTCAAGACACCCCCCCCCCCCCCTCCTCCTTTTTTTTCCTACTTGGCTGCACCACCATACATAATCACTAGAGAGCGCAGATAAAGGAACCTTTGATTATATTTTTTGTATAGCATTTTCAAGTATGCTGGTATCTCATCAATAGTTGGTTACTTCTAATTTGAAGTTCTATTATTTGCGCTATTGATAAGTCACTACTAACATAAAGCAGTACTAAACAATGGCTTTGGATTCCATAATTATAATCCAAATTTAAATGAATATGTATTTAAAACTTCCAACAGCCAAAGGGTGGTAGAGCTTAAAATAGAACAGAGTGCGAGAATGATAAGAAAACACAAGTAAGTTTTATTTTGATGAAAACAAAAAAAGTTGGGTCTCAAAACATCCAGTTGATATGGAGAACTTTTAATATCAACCTTACATATTCTCAATTTGATCTGCAATGTAAAGACAAATGAAAAACTAAGTCCAGCCCCAGCTAATTTTACAAAGAAAAAGAAAATTGCTTCACATATTACTGTGAAACAATCCTGTTTTATCTCCACAGGAACCAGAACAACCTCTGTTAATAGTCTGCAGTTTAAATAAAAAAAATTAAACAAGAAAATAAGGCCATATGAAAAAAAAAAAACGAAAAAAAAAACCAATACAAAATAATCAATTAAAAGTAGATTTTTTTTTTTCCTTTTACGAAAACATAATGTACATTTTTATACATTCCTTCGCAGGTCTTTAAAATGCCCCCTTATGTATCAGTGATACAATTAGAATTTTAAGTCTGCAATTTATTATGCTAAATCATAAGTGATGAGAGGACAAAAACACCCTATTGATTCTTTTGTGTGAAGTTCATTTCCATTAAGTAAATGTTGACATTTTGTCAATTCTGCTTATCCCCTTTTAAAGCTTGCAGTCTTTCCAGTAATGGAGGATGAGAATAATGCCACATTGAAAATATCCAGTCTGAAACAGGAAATCCTAAATTGTCCTTATTTAGTTTAATAAGGGCAGAATACAAATCTCTTGCTTTTCCAAGATTCTTGGCAAATGCATCAGCCTGAAATTCAAACCTCCGGCTCAGAACAGTAAGACAGAATGAGAGGACCTATATGAGGAGATCATATAAATTAGATTCAAGACATACAAAAACATTTTAGAGAACAGCCAAATTAAAAAAAAAGGACCAATTGCCATAAAACAAGTTGATCTATCTAATGCTACAAGTGACCATGACATTAATATATACACCAAGTAGCCAATTTATGATGGACAACTTAATTCGCTACACTAACAGCACTGGCTTAAAGAAGGCACCAACAGATTGTGGCTGTGATTAGGCAAATCAAAAACCAAATTGATGAGAAACATAGCAAGTGTACCAGGGCCTGATCAACAAATAGGCTGATCAGGCTGCAGCCTGGAGCGCAGGATCCTGGGGTGGCGCAGCACCGACTGAATTAGATTCTCCCCAATTATTTTTAATATGCGCGGCAGGTGCTGGCTGGCAGACATCGGGGCCGCCCCTGATCTAAAGGGGGCAGCCCCAACAGCTGCTATTGCAAACAGGCAACCTGACAACAAATACAACTGCTGTCAGCTATCTGTCAGTACAGCCGCAGTTCTAAGTCTGGTCTCGTGAGATTACCACATCTTGTGAGACCAGACTAAGTACAGACCGCAGACACACTGACAGGCAGCTGACAGCAGTTGTATTTGCTGTCAGGTTGCCTGTCCTATTTCCAATCAACATGGAGAGGAAAAGGAGTAGCACCTGATCAACGAGAGGAAGGTAAGCGACAGGTGCTGTGTCACATGAAAATGGCCGTGGGGGGAGTTGATACAATTGCAGAAGGGGGCTGTAAAAATATCTGATGGGGACTGCAGAAATTGCAGAATGGGGCTGATGAAATGGCTGTAGAGAGGTATTTAAAGAATAGAGCACCTTTGTGGAAGACAGGCATGATCTCTATATTGTTTGGTTATCACAAGGAAGATCTCTGCATTGTGTGACAATTACAGGGATGATCTCTATATTGTGTGGCTGGCACAGAGTTGTTGCCTCTATTGTGTGGCAGTTACATGCATGGTCTCTGTTCTCAATGGTCACTAGAATGCTAAATACTAGTCAGGTGGGATTGGTAGACATTAGTATTTGATTATAACTCTTTGACAACACAATTTCATACATTTTATGGTCTATATATGCCTGTGTTATGGGGTAGTTTTAACAGGCCATAATGGAGTATTGTGTTTGAATTAAAGAGGGTAATTATTCAGGTTTTGTTAACGGTTTGCATTATAATATAATTTCTGCAAAACAGGACCCCAAGTACAAGCAAGAGAGAGAACAGGTAATCAAAGCTGCAAGAAAAAGTAAAAGAATTTGAAACCTGGACATAACACCTGAATATTCATTAACAAGTCACAGATATATGCCTTACAGGATGTGCTGAATGTCAACATATTGCTCCTTATGTGCATTAATTGGTTGTTGTACCTGAGGAGAATGATATTTTGTTTGTTACTGAATATGAATGTAAACATTGCAGGGGGTACACGCTATTGGTGCATTAGCCTAGAGCAGCCAGAACCCTTAATCAGGCCCTTAAGTGTGCAAAAAACATGGAATTTCTTTTAAGGGTATTACATCTACCTCTTTTACATATATCCTTTTGAATGTTAAGGTGCCTCCTATTCATATTTGGAAAACATATCAATCACTATTATGCAAGCTTACCTCATTGTATGGAGAGAAGATGAACTGAAATATAATCATCAGACCAATAAGTGTGGGTTGTGTTGTGTGAAATCCAAATGCTGCAAATAGTTCTTTACGTCCAATGAGTACCGCAAATAAGAAAAAGCAAAGGAACGAATTCATCTGAAGGATAGAAAATAGTTGAGAAAAATGGTTTCACTAGGTGTTCTGTTCAATTTAAAGTACACCGCCACAAGACCATATAGTCTAATAAAACACTTCTTCACATTTTAGTATTGTAAACATATGCAGATTATAATTAACCTTTATTTATAGGGTGCCACATGAAGAAGGCAAACAGCAAAACGGTACAATACAGTAAACAAATAACGGTACAACTCTCAACACAGCTACTGGAGTACAAAGGGGCAGGCTGAAACCTGTGTGGGCACAATTTACAGGTTTAGAGCCACTGAAGGAGGTGCAAGAAAATTGAGGAGTGGAGTCAATGAGCAGAGAGCCCAATGTGGAAGTGTGCAGAGTAGCTGTGAGCAAAAGTTATAGGTAATGAGAACAAGAGAGAAGAGGGCCCTGCTCACTAGAGCTTACAATCTAAAAAGGGAATGGGGCAGACAAACAGTTGACACAAGGGAGGTGAGCCAATGTAAGGAGATCTGAGGGCAAGAAGCAGATATGGAGGATGAAAGAAGGTGAGGTATGCTACATGGTGAAATGGAGGACTGGTAGGCTTTTCTAAACAGGTAGGTTTTCAATGACCGTTTGAAACTATAAAAGCCTAGGGGATAGTCTGACAGAACGAGGGAGATTGTTCCAGTGGTGGGGAGCATTACGGTAGAAATCTTGGACAAGGGAGTGTGATGTGGTTACCAGAAAGGAGGAAAGGGCAACCGGAGATGGCAGGAGGGAGAGAGGAAGATAAGTCTAGCTGCAGCATTAAGTACAGCACAAAGAGCAGCAAGATGGGAGCGGGGGATGCCAGCAAGGAGAAGGTTGCAGTAGTCAAGATGAAAAATGATCAGTGAGTGGAGTTTTGGTGGCATCCTGGGAGAGGAAGAGTCCGATACGGGTGATGTTGCAGAGCTGGAAGCTACAGGATTGAGCAAGAGATTGACTGTGAAAGGGGGGGGGGGGGGGGGGGGGGGAGTCAAGAATGATACCCAGGCATCAGAGCTGGATTTAGAAAAGAAAAACAAAGGTTGTCTTTAGTTAAACAAATAATACACAACCCCAATCAGATACAGCATTTGTTTCATACAGTGGTGCATGTGAAACCACTGTATGACAGGTACTTCCATCATTGCCATGCTCCCTCTTCTCCTACTTACATCATGACACTGCCCATGTCACTTGCAGCCCTGTCCTCACTAGCAATCACACAAGTAGGAGGGGTCACTTGCATCCTACAAGATAAAGTCACTCATCTGTAGCTGTGACCTATCCAGACTGATGAATAATATAAGGTAGTCAGACTCTAGTCAGCCTTCATCTCCTCTTTAGTTTATAATTTGAAAATGTGATCATGGAAAGAGAGAAAAATCAGTGTTCTGCTAGCTAACACACATCTCACATTTTACAATGTGCAGGTTACCCTGGTTCAATTATACATATTTTTTCCAAAAGAAGATGGAACACTTTAATTCAATATAAACATCTACATGCAGCTTATTCATTGATGTGTAAGAGGGGGGCGGGGGGAATGATAGAGTTTAAAAGATGAAATGGTTATTAATCTGTCTGACGGCAAGCTAATTGGCATAGAAGTGAGCGCATGCAAGAGTGGTCAGTCATGCTCCGATAATTGCTTGTTCACAAAAGTACCTCTGCCTTAAACTAAGCCCATCCACCAATAACCTGCAAGTTATCTCCTTCTTAAGCTTACTGTATGTGTATGAGGTTTGTGAAGGAGGTACTTGTGATTGGTAGAGGGATTTTCTAGGGTGTCAACGAGTGGGAAGGTTCTGTGCGACCAGAGCATGAATGACAGATGACATGGATCCATTTCTATAGGCGATTCTCTAATATTAGCATGTTAAAGAGGTTTCCTAAGAGCATGAAAGGTACATATTCTCTCAATTCCATAGAGTTGGAAAGTTACATTAAACCCAATAAGTAAAATCTCTTTATGAATTTTCATCTCAACTAAAGATTTAGAAGGAACTATAAAGTGTTGTATAGTTCCAGATGTAACAATATTAAATTAACTGGAAGTTTATCAGGTAGATTCAAGCGTGTATTGTAGCATTATTGTAGTCACAAAAAAGAGGATTTATATACTTACGTTAAATCCATTTCTCTGATTCCGTCTGGGGGACACTGCTTACCATGGGGTGTGAAGGGGAGCATGGGAGTTGGCACCTAGTTAGTTAATTTCTAGCATTGCTGACAGACCCCTCCCCCCCAGTTAATTTAAAAAAGCCCCCAAGGAGAAGGGTCAAACAAACAAGAGCACACAGAGGAAAAGCAGAAGGGAGGGATCGCAGTGTCCCCCAGACGGAATCAGAGAAACGGATTTAATGTAAGTATATAAATCCTCTTTTCTCTTTCATCCAGTCTGGGGGACACTGCTTACCATGGGGACATTCTAAAGCTCTGAAACCCCCGCTCGCAGAGCACTACGAGCGAAATCTGCATCTGCGGATGCGAATACATTAAATTGATATAATTTGGTAAATGTGTGGACAGAAGACCAGGTGGCTGCCCTGCAAAGCTGGTCAGCAGAAGCCCCATTCCTCGCTGCCCACAACGCCCCTACCGATCTGGTGGAATGGGCCGTAAGTCTCTCCGGCACAGGCCGGTTAGCTGTTGTGTAAGCCTGCCTAATAGTTGCCGTAATCCATCTTGCAATGGACTGTTTAGAGGCTGGCCAGCCTCTTTTGTTAGAATCATATAGGACAAACAGAGAATCGGTTCATCTAATCTGAGATGTTATTTTGACATAAATACGGAGAGCCCTGACCACATCTAACTTTTTCATAGACTGCCGATCAGAGTGAGAAGATGAAAAAACCGGAACTACAATTTCCTGGTTCAAATGGAAAGAGGACACCACTTTTGGAATAAAGGAGGGGAGTGTTCTCAGAACCGCTCTGTCCTCATGAAAAACCAGATATGGCTCCCAGCAACACAGAGCTCCCAATTCAGATACCCTACGTGCCGATGCAATTGCTAAAAGAAAAACAACCTTCCTGGTCAAACACCTGAAATCTGCCTCAGGTAAAGGTTCAAAGGGAGGCCCTTTAAGCATGTCCAGTACCAGGTTAAGATCCCATGGTGCTGTAGGTGGAACATAGGGAGGTTGAATATGTAAGACTCCCTGAAGAAAAGTCTTGCTATCTGGTAACTCCGCTAATTTCCGATGAAAAAAGACTGACAGAGCAGATACCTGAACCTTTAGGGAACCTAACCGAACACCTGCTTCCAGCTCATGCTGAAGAAAAGCCAATAAGCGAGGGAGACGAAAGGAAGACGTGTGATATGACCTATTTTCACACCATCTGATATAGGATCTCCAAATCCGCTGATAGATGCGAGCCGAAACTGGTTTTCGAGCTTGCATCATAGTGTTAACTACACTAGAGGAAAAAACCCCTAGCCCTCCAGAGGCTAGCTTCAACAACCATGCCATTAAACTGAGCTGAGGAAAATTTTGGTGACTGAAGGGGACCTTGAAGAAGGAGGTCGTCTCGTGGCGGAAGACAAAATCCTTATCTTATCGGAAGACCCCCTTGCCTTACTGGTCTGAGCATGCGAGGAAGCATGGGAATCGGAGGAACCAGACATCGTCATTTCGTCCACTGCCACCGCTAAGGGATCTCTTGCCCTTGCTAAAAACCTGTGAACCTTCTTGTTGTGTCTGGAGGCCATGAGATCTATATCCGGAAGACCCCACCTCTGAACTAGAGACTGAAATACATCCGGATGGAGTGACCACTCCCCCAGCATCATTTGATTTCGCCGAAATTGCCGGAATCTATTGTTCTGTCCAACAAAAAATCTGAGCTGCAATTTTCATTGCGGCTGCACTCCTGGTTCTTCCCTGCCTGTTGACATATGCCACAGCCGTGGCATTGTTGGACTGACTTCTGACAGGGTGGCCCTAAAGGAGGGACTGGGCCCCCCGAAGGGCTAAAGGAATTGCCTACAACTGTAACATTTATTGGTAAGGCTGATTCCTGGACCGACCAAGGTCCCTGGAGCCGAAGGAGCAAGATTACCGTCCCCCAACCTCTCTGGTAATGGAAGGACCCCACTGTGACTCTTAGGCTGCAAATGACTTTGTAAAAGAAGAGGCGACACAAACTTGTATTGCCTGACTTCCTGATCGCCCTCAGGGTAGAGGTGTAACAAAAAAAACCAATGTGGTACCGGACCCAGCAGGTCTAACATGTACCCCCCTGCTATAATACCCTGAATCCAAGTGCCTTGGGATGACGCTGCCCACTGTTCCCGAACAGAGACAGACGTCTCCCCCCGTGGCGCCACCTCTGGCAGAGTAGAGTAGTCGTCAGGACGCAGGCTTCTCCTGTGTCCTAGAGGCCTGGTGCCTAGCCGCAAACGAGGATCTACCCCTGACTGAGGAGCCTCGAGCATTTGGTTGTCTACCTCTAAATGACTGTCCTCTAGGCCAGGAGTCCCCTCTAAAGGGCTGACGAAAGGAGCTGACCCGAGAAGTCCTGCCCCTACCTGAGAATACCGGCAAAGAAGTGCTTTTGCCCCCTGTTGCCTGGGAAATCATAGTATCCAATTCCGGCCCGAACAAACCTGCTGCTGAAAAAGGAATGGATTCAATGGACTTTTGATTCCAAATCTCCTTCCCAGGATTTCAGCCATAACGTTCTTCTTGCTGAAATGGATGCAGCCTGAACAGAGGAGGACACAGACGCTGAGTTCTGAGCCGCCTCATAAAAGGTACTCCGATGCCTCTTTCAGATGCAAAGCCAGAGGAAGTAAATCCGAGTCCTGTAAGGCCTCTGCCAGTTGGTCTGCCCATGTTTCCATGGCTCTAGCAACCCAAGCAGAAGCAAATGTGGGGCTAAAGGAAGAACCCGCAGCCACAAATATAGAATTTAACTGGGATTCCACCCTGCGATCATTGACATCCTGCAGAGTTGCCGAACCTGGGACTGGTAGTAAAGTATGTCTGGGCAAACGGGCTACTGGAATATCTACCTTAGGAATACTCTCCCAGCGGGCCACATCTTCCTCCTGTAATGGATACAGGGAAGGGAACTTTCTGGGAAGAGAGAACCTTCTATCAGGCTGTTTCCAGGCTCCCTCTGCAATATCTCTGAGTTCTACCGAAGGGGGAAAACGAATAGCCTTCCTTTTGGCCTTCTTAAAGAGACTTCTGTCTCTAGGAGTAGGATCCTCCGGTTCAGGGAGGTCCAACGCCTCTCTTACGGCTAAACCCAAATCATTAACAAAATTGCTTTTAGGGTCTTCTTCCTGCGCCAAAGATTTGTCGAAGTCAGCATATTGGATAAAGTCATTTCAATTAAAATCGAGCAAACTTGGTTGTCTTTGTTTGAAAAGATGCGTACGGTACGCTACGGCGTGGAAGGGCGTACGCAGCTGCAACACGTGGCAACAACAGTATTTAGTCTTTTACATACAGTCGCACAAACACGCACACTAGTAAAATAGTACACATTAATGGTAGTTGCAACAGTCATTTGTCGAAATATAGTAGTATTTATATGTAATATTATAAATTATTATTAATTTTTATTTATAGGGCGCCGCAAAGTATCCGTAGCGCCGTACAAGGACAAACAATGGCACAGTACAAGGTGAAACAGCACAGTACAAGTAACAGTAAGCACTATAACTCTGGGGGCTCAGGCACAGCATGAGAGGGAGGGAGGGGAAAAGTGAGTACAGGCAGGTAACTATGGCCCAAGAGGGTGGGCACGGATGACAGGTTGAGAGTCACTGAGGGGAGCGGAGAGAAGCGAGAGGAGACAGAGCAGAGAGACTGAGAGGAGGTGAGCTGAGTAGCTGGAGAGCGCAGTTAAAAGTGATGGAAACAGAAGGTAGGAGAGTCCTGCTCAAAGGAGCGAACAATCTAAAGGGAGGGGAAGACAGACAGACACATGGATGAGACGGAGAGACGGGAGGAAGGGGGAGAAGGGAAGAAGGGATGAGAAAGAAGTAGCCGACCGGTGGGAGTTTAGGCATGAGACTGGAAGGCTTTAAGGAAAAGGTGGGTTTTTAATGTTCGTTTGAAAGAGGACAGATTAGGGGAAGTTCTGATGGAGCGGGGGAGCTTGTTCCAATGGAGGGGAGCGGCGCGGGAGAAGTCTTGGATACGTACGTGAGAGGAGGTAATCAGAGGGGAAGAGAGGCGACGATCGTTGGACGATCGCAGTGAGCGGGAGGGAGTGTGAATAGAGATAAAGTTAGAGATGTAGGGAGCAGTGGAGTTGGCGAGGGCCTTGTAAGTCAGAGTGAGGAGCTTGAAAAGGATTCTGTAGGGGAACGGGAGCCAGTGAAGGGCTTGGTAGAGTGGGGATACAGAGGTGGAACAGCGAGAGAGAAAAATAAGCCTAGCAGCGGCGTTAAGTACAGATCTAAGGGGAGTCCGATAAGGAGAAGGTTGCAGTAGTCCAAGCGGGAGATAATCAGAGAGTGGACGAGAGATTTGGTGGCATCCTGGGAGAGGAAGGGCCGAATGCGGGCAATGTTGCGAAGCTGGAAACGGCAATATTTGGCGAGAGAGTGAATGTGAGGGGCAAAGGAGAGAGAGGAGTCGAGGATGACACCTAGGCAGCGGAGTTGGGGAACAGGGGAGATAGATGAGTTGTCAACAGTGATGGAGAGGTCAGAGGGGAAGGAGGTACGAGAGGGAGGAAAGACAATGAGTTCAGTTTTAGCAAGATTGAGTTTAAGAAATCTAGAGGACATCCAGGAGGAGATGGCAGAGAGGCATGCGGATACCCTGGAAAGAAGGGAGGGAGAGAGATCAGGAGAGGAAAGGTAGAGTTGAGTGTCATCAGCATAAAGGTGGTACTTGAGGCCGAAGGAGCTAATGAGTGCACCCAGAGAAGAGATGTATAGTGAGAATAGTAAGGGTCCAAGGACAGAGCCCTAAGGGACCCCGAGAAGGGGAGAGAGAATCAGAGGTGGAAACAGAGAAGGAACGGTCGGCAAGGTAAGAGGTGAACCAGGAGAGGACAGTACCGGAGAGGCCAATGGACTGAAGGGTGTGAAGCAGGAGGGGATGGTCAACGGTGTCAAAGGCCTTTGAGGGTTCGAGGAGAATCAGGAGGGAGTAGTGGCCCATGGCTTTAGCCGAGAGGAGATCGTTCGTAACTTGAGCCAGGGCAGTTTCAGTGGAATGGAGGGGGCGGAAGCCTGATTGGAGAGGGTCAAGGAGGGAGTGTTCAGAGAGGTAGGTGGAGAGATGGTTGCAGACAAGTCTCTCGAGTATTTTGGAGGCAAATGGGAGAAGAGAAATGGGGCGCTAATTAGAGAGTGAAGTGGGGTCAAGATTGGGTTTCTTGAGAGTGGGTGAGACGAGAGTATGTTTAAAGGCGGAGGGGAAGATGCCGATGGAGAGGGACAGATTAAAGAGGTGAGCGAGGTGGGAGCAGGTGGAGGTGGAAAGGGAGCAAAAAAGGTGAGAAGGGATGGGGTCCTGGGGGGCAGGTAGAAGGGGGGGAAGAAGAAATGAGAGAGTGGACTTCCTCACCCGAGGTGGGGCGGAAGGAAAGAAGGAGTTGGTGGCTGGGGGGAGAGGGTGGGAGAGTGGAGGGGGGAGGAAGGGCGAGGAGGGGGGTGGCGGAAGAGTGGGTGGAGGAGGAGATTTCAAGTCTGATGGCCGCGATTTTAGAGGAAAAAAAGGAGGTGAAGTCAGTGGCAGATAAGGAGGAAGGGAGGGGGGGAGGTGGGGGAGACAGGAGAGTGTTAAAGGTAGCGAAGAGGCGGCGGGGGTTGGAGGACTGGGAGGAGATGAGGGATTTAAAGAAGGATTGCTTAGCGAGCGAGAGGGCAGAGCTGTAGGAGGAGAGGATAAACTTGAAGTGGCAAGTTATAGGCATATCAGTAAAACATATGGTACACGTTGAAGGAATCTAGTCGTGTGGTATCATACTAATCCTCTTCGCATTTGCAACTGTCCGGTTCACTCTGCGAAGGAATCGCAGAGTGCATACGCAAGTTATTAATGTTAAGGAATTATGGACTATTATGATGAGTAATCTTGGCGGGAAGATCAGAGCTCATCCCCTGGAGAGATGACCCCCTCCTTTGGATTCCTGAGCTTAAACTAGCCTATGATCTGCAACCCCCTGGACCCTCCTGATGCCTGGACCAATAGAAGCAAGCCACACCTTTGCATTGTTTTACTGTATCTGTTTGCATATAAGCAGCAGCTCCTCATCCAGAGGATGCAGTCACCTAGACCACAGACTTCAGGACTGAATGACTGTGTTTACTGGATCCAGAGCGCCTGCGATAAGTAACGGCTGTACTTACTATTATTTCGCTAAGATATATATACTGCTACTTTTTGAGAATAAATCTTTGTGCGTTGGAAACACAAATCGAGATTCGACAATCTTTATTGGATAGCAACAAAACGCTCATAATAGGTTGCTTCTGGTCAGGATCAGAATATACTTCCCCCTCCTCCTCTGAAACCCCCTCCGGGTCTGAAAGGACCATAAGGGTATTAGTGGGCCTAGGCCTCTTCCTATTAGCAGGCGGGATGTTTGGGGATTCAAGTAACTGGTTTAGTTTATCCAAACCCTTAATAAAAGCTGCGGACCATGCCGGCTCTGTGGGAACAGGGGCCTGGTCTGTAAGCAATGAGGAAGGTCCTGGCATAGACTCTTCAAAAGAATCTGTGGCAGCAGGAAGGCCCAAAGGCGTATTAGCACTATTAGCCACCGCGGCTGCCACAGTAGACATTAGCTGATTGGACTGTGACACCATCTGTGCTAAAGAGGAAACCGACTGTGTCAGGGAGGCCACCCAGGCCAGTTCCTCAGTCAGTGGGGCTGTAACAAGCTGGGATTGCGTAGGGGGACTCCCTGCATCGCAGACAGAACATAGAGCCAATGGGTCCCTCTGCCCACTAGGTAATTTTGCATTACATTTTGAACAAGTGAAACACTTTACTTTAGGGCCCTTTACTTTATCTGTCATTCTACAAAGGAAGGCACACCAAACATACAGACTTAAATTTAGCTGTTAGAGAGCGAGAGACAGCAGAGAAAATAATATGATAAAGAAAAAAGAAACAAATAATCGAACATAAAAGTTATACTTGTAAATTGTTAAACCAAAATAAAATAACTTGGCAAGTGGGAGAAGTATAATATAATTTCCACTAGCCCACTTTGCAGTCAGCAATACAATAATATATGTTTAAATAAATCAGATACTTAGCCACAGGCCAAACAGGGGCTTAGTCCAACAGCAGTGCCTGGTGCCTGCTCCCTCTGCTCTGCATCCTTTCCCAGGCTTATATTTGGCGCCAAAAAAGGCTGGGCTAATCAACTTTCCATGGAGAGCAGGGGAGCTCTATATCATAGCCCCCCCCCCCCCCCCTCTGATAATGCTCTCTCAAGTGCTTTTCCTGCTCCATTAGCTGGGAGAAGAAAAATAGTATATGGCAGAGTAGTGGAGACCTCAATTGAGGTCTCTGCAGCGAATTTTCACCCCGATGCCCCCTCCTATGTATGAGGGGGGATCTTGGTATGGCCCCCTTCCGTTTCCTCTCCTCCGCTGCTTATTTTAAAATGGCCGCCGGCATTCTTTTCATTCTGATAACCGGCCCTCCATGCCTAATGGCAGCGCTGGTTATCGGTGAGGCCCCAAGAGTGACAGCGGTCCGGAGAGACTCTGTATTCAAGCACCCTAATTTGCTCTGCCAGTGAGAGCCTCTGGCTCTCAGCTGACAGAGCAGTGCCTGCGCTGCTGTTCTGGGAGTGTGCTCTGTATAATAGAACACACTCCCAGGTCTGCCCAAGATATTCCCCTAAAAAAATAAAATAAAAGCAACTAAAACAGTGCCTAACTCCATGGGCACCTAGAAAAAACTGAGGAGGAAGAGGCAGAGGGGGGGGGGGGGGGGGGGGGGGGGGGAGTTATAAAGGGGAGGGGTCTGTCAGCAATGCTAGAAATTAACTAGCTAGGTGCCAACTCCCATGCTCCCCTTCCCACCCCATGGTAAGCAGTGTCCCCCAGACTGGATGAAAGAGAAATATTAAGAAGAGTACTTTACCCCAAGAAAACAATCTATATAAAATACCTAAATTATACAGAGACAAAAAGAAGCTGCTTAATGCCCTTGCTTTCCCTCATATCTGTGAAAGTGACTGATTTATTGTGGAATATATTATCTCTAAGTTTATAAAGAGAGAAAATATACCAAAGGAGGCTAATGACTGGGATTTGAGAATATTTGCATTCACTTTGGAATCTGTCGCTTCCTCCTTTATGTCTCTTTTTTTTTTTAAGTTTTATTTTTGCAAGGTCATGATAACAGAGAACGATTGACAAAGTGTATACTGTTCGCAAAAATAGTCAAAAAGTAACCAAGTCAACGACCAGCGTAGAACATACGAAACGCTAAGTCAATCATACTTAATTTTAGTAGTAACAAATGACCCAAAGTTTTTATAGAAAGAGGGAAGGAGGAAAGAGTATATAGAGGAGGAAAGGAGTGTGAAGAGAGAGAGAAGAGGGAGGAAATGAGAAGTGACTAGATCCATTGTTAGTTGGAGAGAAGTCCATTAATAATATGAGGTTTTGAGAATTGACTTAAGTAAAAGGTGGGCACGCCTGAAAGAAGGATAACCATGGGTCCCAAACCTTGGTGAAAGCTCTCGAGGAATTCCGGATAATACTGGTCATGAACTCCATCCGTTCAGTCTGCCAAATTCTATTTTGTGTCTCTTAAATGGGTGTCTCTTAATGGTGTCTCATAAATGGGTGCTTCAGCTATTTTATGAAGCAGTAGTTTGTTTAACTTTATAAACACGTGCCCATTGGGCAATTTTAAACAAACTAGATTTGCTATGTATGGTTATTATTGGATATTATTAGTAATTGTCGTCTCAATTGAGGAACTGGTTCTGCTAACGAGTGCTTTACATATCTGTTCTTTAATATATTAACCAACCAGAGCATTCTTGTTCAGAGTGTACTATTAACTGTCTGACTGATTTTATTGTTCTGTATATTATTTTGGTCATTTTTTTTTTATTTTTTTTTATGAAAGACAACATTTGCATAGTCTTTAGAATCCTTTTTCCTAGTTTTCAGACTGCCCGTGTGATGGAGAAGTACTACATTAAAGGAGACTTCTATTTGTGAGAACAGGAGGCTCGTATATGATGTTTACAGCAGAATCTAAATAGGGATCACAAGAGGTCTACATCTACATAGTATATGTTTTAACGTTAAGAAATAAACCAGTTTATTTTATTTCAATAAGTGGTAGGTTTGATTAATTTTATTGAGGGGCCATCAACACCAAGACAGCGATTACAGTATTTTTAACAAGCATTAAATACGGGACAGGACATAAAATTAACTAACCGGCAACAGCATAAACCTCGAGAAAATTCTGCTTAGGAATGAAGCGCGTTGAAGCACAGACTATACCAAAAGATTTCTTACCCACCCGGACCACCTGCTATCATATGCCTTTCGGCACTGGACTATGTTTTACATGGTATCAGATTGGACCACACGATCAGGAGTTTCTGGATTGCGTGATCATTCGGATGAACAGGGTGCACAAAGCAGTACAGATTGCGATTAAGATAAAGGCTACACAAGACTCAAGCTCAATCAAAAACTACTTTAATGTAAGTGTCTTATATTATATACTACATTGAAAAACAGTTTTACAACAACTTTTTCCTTGTATATTTTCCCTTTGTATAGACAACTAATGGCAATTTGAGGGAAGAAAGTATTAACATCACCAGACTATATGAGAAAGAATCAAGACTTTGAAGTGATTACATTCAATTAGATAAGGTTGCATTACTCCAATCATTCAGCCTGTGTACATGTATTTAGATAATAAATAATTTTTATAATTTGTGAATTGCTATTAATCACTGGTTAGAGTGGCGCTCATAACATTACATTGCCTGAGATGGAGCGCTGTATTGCAGATAAATTTTCTATAGAAATTGAGTGTGTGGATTACTCTATATACAGCTGCTGCCAATGGTTTGACAGGTTAAAGCCTATATTGTTGCCCTTTTTCATCTCTTGTCAAAACCAGGGGTGCATTTTTGTCTCAGACAATAATTGTAGGTCTAAACTAATAATTTTTCAAACTGAGAATAGGGGGTATATTTACTAAACTGGGGGTTTGAAAAACTGGAGATGTTGCCTATAGCAACCATTTAGAGTTAGGTGTCATTTTGTAGAATGTACTAAATAAATGACAACTACAATCTAATTGGTTGCTATAGGCAACATCTTCACTTTTTCAAACCCGCAGTTTAGTAAATATACTCCTAAGAGAGTCTATTTTTTTCCCTAGATAAACCGAGAATAAAAAAAAAAAACGACGCAACCACTTGTCAATTCCCTCCACAGATACCAGAATCTTTGCACGCATAGTGAAAACGGGAGAACAATAGTTAGTAAGTCTACCTACATATCTTTGTTGAAGTTGTAGGGAGGGGACAAAGGTCCCTAAATCTTCTATTGCTCAGCAAGAGCATTTCCTTTAGTAGTGTTTTTCATGTTAACAATTTACACTATCCAGGTTGCTTTTTTTGTTTATTTGTATCCTGTAGGTGTATCACATTTTTAAATTTATTTATTTTTTTAAAATAAAATAAGCAACTGTATTGCATGTGATTAACGTTCAGCTGCACTTCTATCATGTCTGGGCTGCGTAAATGAAGTCTGGTGCTCTTTTGACAAGTTGAGTATACACTACAGGTTTTTCACCCAATTATCATGCAGATTGCACGATAAAGGTCCGTTTGCATCAGTGTGTACTATGCCACAATCATGTTTTATCGTCCCAAAGCACATCATAATTGTTTTAGTTTTATAAACTTCATTAAAAATAATCACGATCAACAACTGAACGATGTTGGGCCAATGTGGAAGTGTGTAGGCAGCTTCTCTGTAGAGTGAGCAGAGTCACGATCTTTTCAGCAAATGGTTATAAGAGATGAAGAGCATAGATCTGAAGATAAATAGTGTAGGTGTGCACACAAATCTGCATGCTCGTCGAGACTTTAGTCGTTGGTAAAATCATTACAGAAATGACATCTGCAGTAACTTCTGTAGTGTGCACCCAGCTTTACAACTAAACTGGTTTAAATTTTTTTGTTTCATATCTTTGTCATGTGTAGTATACATTGCAACACATTTTAACATATCTCTGCTTTCTTGTGCTTCAAAATAGTTTTATACTTCCATTAAATCCTTTTCTTAATAAATTTGGGGACCATTGGGGTATACTGTAGGTATCCAGCTGTGCGGGCAATTTAAAGAGTTCTCAGTATCTCCTCCTCCCCTCTCCAGTGAGAGGAACAATAACCTCTTAAACAAAACAAACACACAAAAAGGAGACACTAGAGCATTAAGGGTGGACAGCAGATGTACCCCAATGTACAAGGATATTTATTTATTTATTTTTTACTTGCATGAAATCCATTTCTATTTTCTCATGCAAGAACTGGGGGACCCCAAGTACATTTGGGACGTCCCAAAGTCACTCATGATAACAAACAGCACAAAGCACCTGTCTCCCAAAACTGTAATCCCTGGAAAAACATATTAAAAACTTGTAAAATTCGGTAAAAGTATGAACAAAGGGCCAGGTAGCCACCCAACACGGCTGCTCAGTTGAGCCACCATACCATGCTGCCCAAAACGCACTTACAGACTTCTCCGTGTGTGTGTGTGTGTGTGTGTGTGTGTGTGTGTGTGTGTGTGTGTGTGTGTGTGTGTGTGTGTGTGTGTATAGATGTTATGGAATTTAGACTGTAAGCTCCAATGGAGCAGACTGATTTGAGTTCTCCACAGTGCTGCGGAATTAGTGGCTCTATATAAAATAGCTGATGATGGTTGAGTAAGCCTAAAGATTCTCTTGCACAAGTTGCCCTGTTCCATTACAAGTCTGACTGATTACAGCCATAATCCATCTAGCAATGGTAATTCTAGATGCTGTCCAACCCCTTGTGTGCGTCATAAGTGAACCAAAATATCCTCAGTCCTGCCTACATCCCGAGAGCTACGCACGCAAGTCCGCAATGCTCTGAGCACATCCAGAGAAGAAATAGAGCCCTCTTCCTCTGAAAATCTACTCTTGAGAATGGGCAACCTTTGCAGAGATTCTACCTCTAAAGCTACCAAAGAAGTGACTGATGCCCCTTTGGGAAAAGATGCATCACCTGCCTGGAGAGACACATGCGAGATCTGTGCCACTTCAAGAGGAGTTCAAACTAAAACGCCCTTGCATGAAACGGAGAAAACTAGACCGCCTCGAAAGTCAATATCTTGCACATAACCTTCATACGGAAGCGTACCGACGTCTTTCTGATAGAAAGACCTAACAATTTTTTGCAAGGCCCGATTCTTGTCCAGCAGCAAGAACACCCTCTATTTCCGGGTGTTGTTTAAAGACCCAAGAAGATAATTCGCTGAGACAGAACTAATTTTGATTTCTTATAGTTCAGAATCCAACCGTGGGATCCAGAGTCTGTCATTAACTGTACATCTAGCAACTACGACCGTTTCTGATCACAATGGTATTGCATGAGAAAAGAAAGGAAAGAGACGTAAAAGAGAAAGTGTACTGTAAAAGCGAAAAAGAAAGAAAGTTTTTTCAGGGGGAGGGGGGAGTGGGTGATTGTTTTGCGTTCTGTTTTTTTTTTACAAATTCCTGTCCCCCTTTTCCAAATAATACCCATACATTATAAAATATATTTACTCAACAATGAAAGGAAAAGCCAAATATAAGATTTGTTAGTGTAGCATATATAAAAAAAAAAAAAAAAAATGATCTACAGCAAAACAGATGCATCCCCAAAATACAGGGGCATGTTTAAATAAATTTAAAAGAGTGGTCACATTTGGTTTGCCTCTCTCTCTTTCATAGCTACTGTATAAGCCATTCAAATGTTCATAATTCTTCTTTTTATTCACACTTTAATTACAATGAATGCTTTAATTCCTTTGTAATCTGACTTGTTTCATAAACTACTCGAGTGCTCTATGAATGGGCAAACACAATTCTAAATGAAACCAATGAACTTCAAAAAGCCTCAAAGAGTTTTGTGATATTATTTACCACTACTCCTTTAACTTGCATGAGGCACAAAACGGAGCTATAAACAATACAGGTTTGACCCAGCTAGGAGGGAGGGGGCGGGGGGGTAGGCGTTCATAGTTTTAAATTGCAGATTCACTTCTACTACTTATTGTAAAAATCATCCACACTATTGATAGATTTTGTTCAATCCAGTACCATCAAACCTACATCATCACTGTACCAAGGAACTGTATGAACATGATAAATTTAATAAACAAAACAGACTGCATGGACTGCACGGTATGGCAGTAGGAATTCGTTGTTTTAGTCAACAAATTGCATGTAATTTTTTTTTTTTTTTAAAAAATGAATAATATAGATTGAGCAGAACACATATGAATCCATTAGAAACAAAGCTTCTCATACACACCTGGCTAATCACTATGTTCTTTACAGTGTGGCCCAGTTTCCAGTGGCCCAACTCATGGCCTAGAACAGCGAGAACTTCTTGGTTGTTGCAACCCTGCTTCTTATTTGCATTCTAGTTATGGGAAAAATATACAGTTAAGCTTTACCAACTGGTATCTAAAGACAAAGCTTATGGGAGTACTTGCATACTATAAAAGCACATGGGGTTATTTAAATAAATATAACAGCCTGTACCATTTACAATATCAAACTGAAAATATTTTAAATTGCTTATACATTAATGTCAGATGAAAAAACATACAAAACATTGACATACTGGAGCCACCTCTGCTCCGCTTTCCCTATCAGTTGGAATACCACAAGGCTCAGTGCTAGGTCCTCTGCTGTTCACCTATACCGCTTCTCTTGAAAATCTAATAAGTTCCTTTGGCTTTCAGTATCATCTCTATGCGGATGATACCCAAATCTATCTATCCTCTCCTGATCTCTCGACATCTGTGTTGTCCCGTGTAACTGACTGTCTTTCTGCCATATCATCTTGGATGTCCTCTCGCCAACTCAAACTTAATCTTTCTAAAACAGAGTTAATAATATTCCCACCCACCAACAAGAGCATACCTACATTTCTAGCTCTGTTGATAACATGACCATAAATCCCACCCCACAAGCTCGCTGCCTAGGTGTAATCCTTGACTCACACCTATCCTTTGTTCCCCACATTGACTCTATATCTAAATCCTGCTACATACATCTAAAGAACATTTCCAGAATTTGCACATATCTCACGTAAGACACTGCAAAAACCTTAATTCATGCACTTATCTCCCGCATTGACTATTGCAATTCCCTCCTTACTGGTCTTCCCAAAAACAGACTCAAACCCCTACAATCTATTTTGCACGCTGCATCAAGACCGATTTTCCTTGCAAATCGTTATTCCTCTGTTGAATCACTCTGTATGTCTCTACACTGGCTGCCTGTTTTGTACCGAATCAAATATAAAATACTCTTACTAACCTACAAGGCCATCAAGAAAGCTGCACCAACATACATCTCCTCTCTTGTCTCAAAATATCTCCCAACTCGGCAACTCCATTCTACACAAGATCTGCGTCTCTCATCCACCCTCATTACATCCTCCCATTACCGGTTACAGGACTTTTTTCGGGCTGCACCCACTCTATGGAATTCTCTCCCTTGCACAGTAAGACTCTCCTCTGGTCTACAAACTTTCAAGCATTCTCTGAAAATCTACCTCTTCAGACAAGCTTATAATATTCCTCAGCCACCCTCTTAACCTCGCTACCTTTAGCCTGTTCTACAATTTCACACAAGACAACTACCCCCTGACCAACATTGTTGTGTGACGGGATCATTTAGCTTATGAGCCACTTTTACCTTTGCAGTCTGGCTGGTCCAAAATGCAAAATGTAGACTTAACCTCATGTGTCATTCTCCCATTGTCCCACAGATTTTAAGCTTGCGAGCAGGGCCTTCTCACCTCTTTGTCTGTTTTACCCAGTTTGTTTATTAGTTTATTATGTTTGTCCCCAATTGTAAAGCGCTACGGAATATGTTGGCGCTATATAAATGATGATGATGACATAACATGAAATCAGTGCTGTACTGCCACACTAACACTAATTGATGGTAGCTATCGAACACACCACCTTTCATTCTTATCAGGTTTTCAGAAAGGTAATCCATTGTGTAATTACAGGGAAGGGAGGATGTTGATGTATCAAGCTTTCCATTAGTATACAACAAATGTGTCATACCACTGCAGCTTTGTAAAATAATTTGAGAGATAATTACAAAGTCAATTTAAAAAACAGACGTTTGATTTAATGGTCATTATTAGGGTAAGTGAAGTTTTAATATTAACTCACTTTGACTTTGAATTTAACTTCAGCATTTTCATTTTCCAAGGTGTCCTCTGTGTTTTCTTTGTTTAAAGGCGAATAGTCCTCCAATAAAGTGTCAAACAAAACAATACGCTTGTTTTTAAAGAACCCATAAAAATATGCATTGCTGTGAGAGGAACGTTTGGAACCTAGATAAGACATATGGAAATTCAAAAAATATTACACACATAATACAAACAAAAAACTTACACTGGAAAGCTACATTAGTTTCTTAACCTTCTAACTAGTAAACCTATTAGGCGTTACTTTGAATATTGCCTTAATTATACAAATTAATCTTCATGACTAACAATAATTAAATATAAAATTTAGTTGGAGAGAAAAATCTCTCCAAGATTCCAGGACCTCTAAAGGGGGTGTTAGGAAAATATTGTGCGTGCAAGATATCTAACCTGTGTGGGAAGCACACTGTCCCAGCCTCCTGCCAGAAGAGTAACCAGGATCTAGTAGTATGTATGCTACCTGGGTACAGTAACAGAAACAGGGTCCTCAGAATGATTCATACGAGTTCCCCCCACAGCTGCTACCACCATACCTCTGTATATGCCTTAGGAAAGATAAGACACAGGAGCAGATTCAATTGTCTGCGATGTTCCTAAGAACATTGCGGACGCTCTTTTTTTTTTTATTTATTTTTTTATCATTACTATGGTAAAAAGGGAGCCGACTTTTGCACACACCTCTATGCGGTGCGAGTAAAAATCAGCATTACTTCTGTCAAAAAAAAATCTCCGTGAGGTGTCTTGCAGCCATTCCGGAAGCGCCTCGGGCGGATATTTAGGTAATTGAATCTGCCCCACAGATGGACTTGAGAGAAGGGCTGTTGGGTTTAAACTTTTACATAGCAACAAGTGGTCACCTTTGACAGGTTGAAGTATACACTGCACCTGCTGACTAGGTTGGAATACCTATTCAATTTCCTGCTTTCTCACTAGAAGATGTGAAGTGTAAAATAGACTGCAACAGTCTCTTATTATGTGCTGCAGGACTCTCATCAGTCATATGTCAAGCAGTTAGCATATGGCTCTCACAAATCCATGACAACAGTCCTGCTGTGGCTTGATTGCTCTTTTCACCACCCCCTCTCTTGTATAAAAACAGGTAGTGGGTGTGTATTCCAACATGGTCAGTGTGCCTGGTTAACCCAGCAAAGATTTGTTCCTATCCCCGTAGGATAAGTCATCTTAGCAAAGATTCTAGTTCAGGCTCTGAACAATAGAAGGCAAGGAGAAAAAGTGAAAAAATTATATATAATTATATATAAAAAAAAAATATATATATATATAAAAAACAAGCATTAATTTAGTTTTTACTGCACTTTTAAATAGATCAGTTCAGCATAGAGTCTTTCTTTCCATCTATCCATCCACCTCTTTGATTACATTGTTCATAACTACTACGATCACCTGCTGCAAAACAGATTGCGCTTTTTGAAGGGAATGGGCTGTAGAAATTACAGCCCTATGGGTATATCCTACATATATATTGTGGGCAGTGTGGATGACTGCAGTTTAGCATATACAGAGTTGACTTGTCTGCACCATTTTAAAATGTATAAACAGGAATAATGCTTGTCCAGCAAAAAATGTATAAAGTGAAATGATCAAAAGACGACATTTTCATGGAAACTGGAATCTTCTATACTTCCTAACGCAAACAATAACTCAACAAATCTTAAAAAAAAAAAAATAAAAAAAAAATAAAGGGTCCATGCTGTATAATTGGCTTCAACTTTAATGCAGGGCATACAGTTATTAAAAAAATATACCCATCACATTCAAAACCTAACATGTTAAATCTCCATTACAATTTTTTATTTAAAGATGTTCCCCCTCTTATCCATATATAATATTGAAATTAAAAACATGTATCTTTACCTTCAACAACATAAACTTTGGTCAATGGGAAGTCAATACTTCTTGCCATTGTTTCAATAGCTTCTTTTAACTCTCCTTCAGGAAGTGGAATAAACTTATCAAATAAGGGTGCAATATAATCTGCATATATTGTCACAAGTACCTACAATTAAGGAGTTGAGAGATAATGAAGTAGACACCAGTATCACATTATTATGTCCATAACACCACATGGAAACAGATATATGGGCTTACCAGAGATACCACTAAAGTGAAGAGCCACGCATAGATGAAGAAGTAGTCCCCACCAATCTTGATAATGTACAACAAGAGAGATGTAACTGGGAGAAGAATGCATTGTGTAACCAAGAATTTCTTTACGGCATCTTTAAAAAAAAAGCCAAGAGTCTGCAAACGGAACAGAACAGAACTGGTTAGCAGTGAAGCTTGACAAAAACTTCTCTCTGAAGCCCTGTGTGGTTTAGGAAAAGAACAAACTCTTAATTTCAAAGAGAATTTTAATAGTGAAAATGTTCAATTAAAAAGGAGATCATCCCCATATCAAGCCAGTGTCTAAATACAGGTTCAATGCTCAAGTACTGCCATTACAACTTTATTTGGAAAGCAGTGGTGAAACTACAAGGAGATGCAGCCACTATGGGCCTGGAGGTGAGAGACTGCTCCCTTGGAGGGCCCCAGTCCTGACTAAGACTCTGCTCTCTGTGGGTAGACCTCACCGAAGTCAGGGCTGGAATCTCTGATAATTTTTTCTTGCATCCCAGAGGTGCCAGGGGCAAAAAAAGAAAAAAAAATTGCCAGCAGTGCGCAGACAGACATTGCGGTGATGTCCATATGCCACATTGCCGGCAATTTAACCTCCCAATTAGAATGTTCACCCCCATTTTCGCAGTTTTGTCCTCTAGTTCACAAGATTAACAGGGAAAGAAGAAGAAAAAAAAAATACATACAGCCTAAGACACAGAATTTAGACTAAGCTCCACTGGGGCAGGGACTAATGTGAGAGTTCTCTGTAAAGCGCTGCGGAATTAGTGGCGCTATATAAATAAATAATGATGACGACATATAAGACTCAGTTGTAGATCAGATGCAGTCATGTAATGTGGTTTAGCAATTTCATTATAGCTCAACTGAAAAGAATATAAGTAAAAACTTTCAGTGTCATACTTTACCAGAAGTTACATTTCTTTCACACTGACCAGCATCAGTGCCACTGGTCTTTTGTGCTTTCCCAAAACATCATGTTGTTGAGGCAGGTATAACCAACCACTGCTCCCAAAACTTGGACCCAAAACTGGATAAATATAACATAAAAATACTACATCTTTTATGTAGTATCTGCTATCATTTAGCCAGTGATTTCATTTGTCCGAACAATGTTTTTGGGCATGTGGGTTCCCTCCTGATCTTGCTTATATTCCTATTATGGTTCTAATTATGGATGCTTTTGTCTCTCATGTTGGACTTTGTAACCTTGACAAAGAGACCAAACTCTGACATCTTGTCGTGTGACATTCATGAGTGTTTACCCCAGATCGGCGGAAGGAGTCTTGCAAGATTACCATGGCAAATTCGTACATGACTAGGGTGTCCGTGTCGGGCACCATAGCGCACACCTGCACTAAGGTAAGGGGCTTCACTTTACTATTTCAATGTTTAGTAGTAGAATGTTTGTATTTATATATGCCTGAAGAATGTTATAACACAAATGTCACATTCGTAAATAAATCACCATCTTCACTATGTATTTGGAATGAAATCCTTGAGTGCCGTCTAACTCGAACTATTTATCTGCAAATTGCTTGTTGGCTTGCAGCAGAGGAGAGCAACTGGGCCTATTAACCCTGTAAAAGTGCCAGGCTTGAGATTGAGAGGTCTATGTATTTTATTTTACAAATATTACATACAGAATTCATACAACTATAAATACTGTGTTCCTGCTTACAATAACATCAAGAAGTATACATTACCTGTTGGTTAAAGCCATGTTTTTCTTCAATAACAAAAGTATTATATAAGCTCCATGGGAGGCCTGTCAGGGCACTGAACATGGTAGCGAGTAATAGAAACATCAACGAATGAACAATCTAAAACAAAAAAACATGAAAACTAAAAATTAAAAAAAGGACACAACTCACAACTACATCAGACTGAACATATTAGAGACAACTAGGCAAAACAGAAACAATTTGTTTATCGCCTTCATGGACCATTGTACCTAACTGACAACACAATTTTTTTTTCACGATTTATCAACTTTTATTGGCTGACCATTTTTTTAATTTTATTATTTCTTAGACAGCCAAAGATAAAATCAGATAGAGGATTTCTTTTAGCTACAGTAAAATAAATAAATTTAAGGCATGTTATATAGGAAAGAAAGGCCTTAATGTGTTTATCCAAACTTTCAGAGGCAAAAACTAGGAGCTAGAATTTCTATTAAAATTTCAAACAGCAACACATTTTTATTCTATTTTTTTTTAAACAGTGGGACTATGGACATTGGCAGGTATCAGCAACATATCCAACAATGACAAATAAATGGCAGCTGAAATTATATTTTATACAGTCCAAATGACCAGCCTACTAAACAAAACAGCTGGTGTCTCAATATAAATACATCAGTTTGTGCCACCACAAAACAATCATAACAGTTTCCTAATTAAACACCTAATTAGGGACACAACATTATAGACTGACCTGTGCCTCTCAATAGTTATAAACATGCCAATATCTACACACAAAAGTATTAAACACCGTGTCCCTACAAAATTACAACCAGCCTGTGCCACAAAAACAATAACTGGCTAAATACTACCTTTGTGTGATGCCTCCACAAAGTAACACCAGTCTGTGCACAAAAACATATATACAGTGCTTCCCATTTCCCTTCCACTACAAATATCCTGCCATGAACCACTAGAGTTTATTAGGTTACAGTATTTAGCTATCCTCCCATACACCATTTAACTTTGCAGAACATGATCACATTACTGTGACAAGAGCCGTTCCCTTGTGACATCTGGAGATGGCAGGAGTAGCTCAGACTGTGGTATGAGTTACCATTAAGAGCCATATACCAAAACCAGTTTTAATGGTTCTTGAGCAGGTGCACTTGAGATTACACTCCATGGCAGCCCTATCTCAAGTGCAGGAAAAGGAGTTGGAGCACACAGAGCAAGATTTGTCCTGCAGAGCAATAAATTAAAAACTACAAACAAAATAATTTGGGCAACAAATATGTTGTATTGGCTCGATAGTTGCATCACCATAAACAAGGATACAGATTCTTATTCCCCCCCCCCCCACATTGTTTTGTAATAAGAGGATATATGAAGTTATATGGGACGCCAGCAGATTTCCCCTATTGACAAAATGTATACATTAATTCTAAACTGGACCTAGTAATGATTACAATTACTAAAACAATATCCTCCAGAGCATGGTGAAGTACAGTAAAAAGAAATAGAGAATACGACAACTGTGAATTTGTCTAGAACAAGCTGTGCTCCAAAACAGAGCCCCAACGTGCACTTCCATGCAGTCTATGACGACTACATGGAAGTGCAGTCCCATGTCACTATCATGGGACAACAATTAGCCAAGCACTTCATAAATCTGTGCTTTATAAGAGGATGGCAAAAAGAAAACCCTTATACCACGTGGAAGAGGATTCTATAGTCTAAAGACGACAAGATAAAACTTTTTGGCCTCAACCCTAAGAAGCTATGTCTGAAACATTCCTAACACTGCGCATCATCCTAAAGACAATTTCCTTTATGAAGCACGATAGCAGAAGCATAACGCTATGGGGACTCTTCGCTGGTGCAGTAACTGGAAAATGTGTTTATCTAGTTCCATACTTTTTGCCTTCTAGTTAAAGGAGATTCACTCTGAAGCGTATCATAGAATACCTTTGTTTTGCACAGGTGCGCCTCTATGGTGCGAATAAATCATGGAGTGGGAGGGACTTCGGGATCCTTTACTTTTTTTTTTTTTTGCTTTGCTTTATTATAGTCCTCAGATTGAGAATCAAAATGTACTTCCCCAGTAAATGAGGAGGTTTGTCATACACTTATAGTGGGACAGAGTTAGCAGAAGAGTGGATTTGCTGGCGCACTTCAAATATTTCTAAACTATTAGTTGATCAGCGCAAACCCATCCAAAGAAACTAAAATTAGACCAGATTTGGAACAGGAAGAAAGATGAATTTTTTTTTTTTATATAATATAATGTAAAAAAAAAAAAAATATATATATATATATATATATATATATATATATATATATATATATATATATATATATATATATATATATATATATATATATATATATATATATATATATATATATACACACACACACATATATATATATATATATACACACACATACACATATATATATATATAACAGTTCAAATAAAATAAATGCACATGCTGTTCTTTCTACTTGTGCGTTGATTGGGAGAATCATCACATCTGTTTGAAGCATGTAAATTTCACATTGACAGCGAGTAAAAACAGCTCCCATTCACAGTTTTGGTTGGTTTCCACAAAAACACAGTGCCCCTCTCCCAGAGGCTACAGTCCCACAATAAAAGTTACTTGGGAATTCCAAACTCCATTAGGCTGTGATGGCTCATCAACTGCCTTTTTCATCATTTTCTCACACTGGCTAATTGTAATTGGCTGTCCATTTATTTTTAAATGGCTTTTGGTAGAATAGGCAAGACATATATTGAGAGCATGGGGGTTCCAATGTTGTAAAAAGCCAGAGGGTTTAGGGAGAAGTACAAGGTTGAAAGCCTCTGATATGGGGTTAGATAAAAACAAACACCACAAGCTCCACCCTCTCAATTCCATATCTGGACTGGTAGATATTGTGGAAAGGGGTGTTTTGCACTCCCTTATGCCAAGTCTTCCTGTTGCACTAACTAACCAAAGCTGCCCAGCAATGTGGCTGTTTGAGGGTTTAGGAAGTTGACTTTTTTTTTTGTTTGCTTTATTTTCATTTTACAGAGTGCATGGGAACAGTTTTCTTAAAAGTATAGGACACAATCTCCTCCAGATCTGAGCAAGTGCAATATTCAAATCCTTTTGCAGAGTTTGGGAGGACCTAAAACTGCATCTGCTCCAACCTCACTAATATACTCACTCTGCAAAATAAAATCTGATTTCTGTAGTGTTCCACAAAAGAAAGTGCACCAATACGCCTACCATAGACTGCTAGGAACATCTTCACTAATTCCATCTCTATTTTTTGCCTGTACAAAGTTCCACTTTTCTGCAAATGCCACCATCTTGTTCTGCAAACTTATGTGTCCTATCAAAAATATATGGAACAATTTTAAAATTGCTGTTCATCAGCAGTTCCCAGCTAACATGATGATAAAGCAACATTGCAAAGAATGGGCTGGAGTCATGGGTTTGATTTCAACCAGGGTCCTATGTGTGTGGAGCTTGCATGTTTTTCCTCGTGGTGCTTCGATTTTCTCCTACAGTACAAAGATATACTGGTAGGTTATTATTTATGAAGTAAAATTATGGTCTGGTTTTTATTTGAAGTTTTAGATAATTTTTTAATTTGACATAGAATTTTGTCTTCATCAGTGGTATGAATACCTGAATAAATCAATTTTGATTCCATATTGCAAGAAGATAAAATTTGAATAATGACAAAGTGGTTGAACACTTTATATTCACTGTACGGTTTTTGGGTCATGTTAAGGCATGATGTCAAATAAGTAATGGCTACAAACAATGCATCACATTTTGAATATGAACAAGCTCACCTCGTATTCTGGACCAAAGCCTGCACGATCCAGGAATTGTTCAGCCACATTCCACAGAAAAGGTATACCGCCAAGAACAAGGATGAGCTGTAGATAAACACAAGTATAAATTACACCAGAAAGTTTGTAGTTATTTTTATGTACTTACACCCTCACTTAACACTTGGTATCTTCTCTGCTCAAAAGTACATTAAAATGTATTTTCTTTTGGCCAATGCATCCAGTCAGCTGTGTGATTATGTCACACATAGCAATTAGTGTTGGTTTTGCTTCTGCAATTATTCAGAGACTGAAGAGAGTTGTAATTTATTGCTGCATTCAGCTGGAAAAATAGCGTGGACCTAATTTTCTTGAGGAAATCGCCAAACTGCACATATCACTGCTTCTAATGAAAATAAAAGTGACAATACAACAAAACAATGGATGCCTAGGCCATGTTATTTATCTGGAAATCTCCTTGAGCTGCTTTCTATCTGGATGCAGCTCTGCCCTACCCTTCGCCTCTATCCAGTACAACCTTAAATTGCCAATCATATGCTAGACAGCATTTACTAGGAACAATGAGTAGTCAGTCATACATCTTTATTGCAATGGTCTGAGTTTTGTTCACTAGATTAGTGCCCAAAAAACAATTTAAAAAAACTCAATTTCTATAAGGAAAAATAAATATTAACTGTAACCTACTGCGCCTTCTGCCTCAGAGTATAATCCAGACCAAAAACTGAAGGTACTTTTGTCAAGCTGATAAAGTCGAGACTTCTCAAATGTCTCTGGGTCCATAATATTACCAAGTTCAGCAGGTACATGCGTTGTAGTTCGATAAATCTTACGCTACAATACAAAAAGAAAATAAAAACATTAACAAAAGAAAACCTATACATTTGCCAAGTAATCAAAATCACATTTTTGCAATCAGAATAGCATTCACTTTTTCCCCCCACTTCAAAACATCATGGGAGTTGTGGAGGCCCAAGGGGAAAAAGTGAAAAAAATACAAAAAAAACAAAACCCCAAAACAAACACGTCCTAGCACAATTTAAGGGACAGCATAAAATGGTATATTACTTTTATTAACCTACACATTTTGCTATTTACTTGTGTTGAAATATTTAAATGTTATTTGGCTGTGTGCTAGGCCAAAGTTGTGCTAGACGAAGTTATTCGTAAGCGCTAGTGGCAATTTAAAAAAATAAAATAAAGACAGATTTAGTCACTCAGGAGGATTGAATAAACCTATTTCGCCAGTTTGGGGAGAGTAGAAGCAGTCAAGAAAAGGCCAGAAGGGTTATTGTGCAGTCTTTTAGAGTTAAAATGCACTGAAAGTAGTTATTATGAGCAGTCACAGTACTACTGAAGTAAAATAGTCAATCACATCATATTCCTACTCTAGATATTAACAGAGTTCTAAGCTATAAGCAACTTCAAAGTGAGCTGGGGTAGAATGACAGGAGCAGTGCCACATACATAGATAAGCACTCTAGGAAGTCACGAACTAGGCTGTACTTGGTTAAATGTTAGTGTGAATGTATAGATATTGACAGAAAAGAATAATTTTGGAGATCAATTTTTAATTATTGCCTTCCCTGACTACTTCTTACTTAGAGTCCACCAGGACTAAATGCTCATGTGTGTGGGCCCCCAAATCATTATTCTTCAATTGCAAATTCTGCTAGTCAATGACTATATTGGCCCACAAGCTACCACACTAGCTGGCATTGAATGGCAAAAATTCCACCAACTCCAGTTCCCCTTCACTGCATGGTGGCATGCCAGCAACTTTCTCATTAAACAGAAAAGGCAGGCACCATCAAGCGACCAAAAAGAGTCAATAATGCCAACATGAACACAACACATTAAGTGCACATCCCTATACTTATGATGACTGACTACACACAAATATTGTTCCTACAAAATTACTTCTCACATAGGCAACATTACCTAAAACTGGAAGATGCTTGCACAAACAAAAAATATTTCCATTTCACTCGCAATGAAGGGAAAACTTAGGCTCCCATTTGTTAATAACCGCATTTTTAACACAAACCTTTTCAATCCTTATCACAAAGATAGATTAAGTGTATGTATTAAAAATCTTCAACAGGAACAGCAGTCACAAAAAACTGCTGTTCCTGCAGTAAGATGAGGTGAGGGATCCGAAGAAACTCTCTATCGCATTGCTCTCCCCGTAGAGCAAATCTGAAAAATTACACATGCAGTAAGGTACACCAGCCTCAGCTGGCATACATTACCGTATGTATAAATGCCATTTCATTCCTTCTTAAATCGCATACATAGCAGTCCCCATAAACATCTATGGGAACTGATCTGTATTTTGAAAACAAAATGCAAAGCAGCAGATATCTATAATATCTAATGCAGTGCACTGTTCATAAATTTGAACAAAAGTTAGATTTGCAGTGGATCCCAAAAAAGAATTTAGATGAAAAAATTATTATTAAATAGGCCCGTAAATGTTTGAAGAGCTCTATACTGGTATTCTATAGACGACTGTATGTGAGGCACAGCTAAAACACTCTGGACTCAACCTAATGCAAAAACTGAGCCAAGGCACTATAAACATAGCCTCCCTTATGCTGTAACCGGTACGGTTAGCGCACACACTCACCACCTGTACCTCTCATTGTACAGGATCTGGCCCTTTGTCTAGATTGGACATAGATATGGCTACTAGAGATCATCAGTCAGATAATGCCTGCAGAGTCCTTTAATAGGCTGAAAAGCATTACCTTGCAGTCAGTTATACTACATCCTTCAATAAAATAGATTTCTGCTAAAGTGCAAAAACTGAAAACTGATTTTTACATGTATTAAAAGCTCTACTACAGAAGAAACATATGCACTTAACATAAATCACCATCATATTTAATGAACCTATCAAAATGCAAAGCAATAGCCTTTATGATAACTACAGCACTATTTAATAAAACACATATGTAAACAAACAACACAATTGCAAAGCAGATGTCAGAAGATTAAATTCAGCAGCAGATGGAATACTAACATTTTAATGTCATCCCAACATTTCTGATGCAGTACAAGTAAATGAATTGGTCATCACCTCACTGTTTGCTATTTTAGCAACAAAACCATTTAGTGCTATTTAGCATTAATGCAGCTTCTCCAAAACATTAGTGATTTTGCTTGAATTTTTTTTTATTCATGGAAACAGTTGAATGAAGATTTTAAACATTAGATTTACAATTCCATTATTGTCAAAATGAGTCATATAAAAAGTCAGGCTTAAAAGTGTTTAACTGGTTACGCTTAAATCAATGTCAGGCTTTAAATAATCGGGTCAGCCATTGGTTAGGATTCATTAAGCCAGGGATGAGAAAAATAGAACAATCAGCTTTTCCAACCATTACTCCTCATCTCAGCGTCTCAGTACATGCATCACTCGAAGCCTCTTAGAGATAAGGGACCACATGTATTTTTAGTTGTAAAAAGCCTCAGGAGGACAGCATCCCATTGCCGATTTCGCCCTCTCATCCCCCCGCACGTCAGTGGACCGATCTCTTCTCCCAGAGAATTGAGGCCTTCTCCGGTGACAAGGCAGGGAACTGGCCTGGGACAACCCCCTGTAGCAGTACTCACCTGTCTGCTGGCAAGGTAGGCTTCCCACACATACACAACCCATGAAAACAGAAGAACCGAATAGAATATCTGCCTTTCCACGGAGAGCTCGTACAGCACCATGTTCACGGTAGCCAAAGACCGAGCAAACACCGGCTTGCGAACCAGCTTTGCTCTAATTGGTTAACTAGTGGGTAGGCTTGTAAGAACAAGTCTCCTTGGCTACAGGGCCCTCAGTCACGGACATTCCCATTGGCTACAGTGTCAGACCGCGCCGGTTCTCATTGGTTTTACTTCTGCTCGTGTAACTATGTATTGGTTTAGATAACAGTTCACGTTTTCTGAGGCGACCTGTGATTGGCTGGAGTTTATGCCGGTTTATTTAAGTCAGTGATAGCCCAGCGAAAGTACATTTGCTATATGTTAATGGTGAGTTTATAATTCAATGGGCAGTTCTCTCAGTTCAAAAGTGCCCATGCATTTAGCTCAGTTCCACACTTTAGTATCAAGTTCATTCATTGATTAATTAGCGTCTGTTACCGTATCTTGTAATGGTTATATTAGCTATTGCCTCTAATAGCATAGTAGCATGCTGTCACTTCCACTGAATTAGATTATGTAATTGTATCACACACCCAAACAGGCTGTCAATGTCAAGTTTAAGGTAAGTACCGATCACAAATAAAAACACAGTCAGTTGCTGGCAAAATGCCCTATTAAATTAAACCGACTTCATTTTAGTCAGTCTATGCATCTACTGATGAGCAGTAAAATTACCAACCTGCAAATTCAAACAGACTCCCATATCAGGGGCAGGTGGGCATCCCCCTCCTTCAGCTGGTCCCATAATGGGTTACCTTGTGCTGTGTCACTGGGCCACCTGCATTTTGTTCCCCTTTAAAATGTTCCTAATAGGCTGAGTTAAGTCTTGCTCCCTGGGCTAAAATTTGCTAGTCCTCCCTGTGTATATCATCAATGGATGTGTGTTCAGAATCAGATGGGTAATTGGTATTAAGGCATTGCTTATAACCTATTGAGCAACATCTATTTAATACTGGCGGCACAATTGTTTTTCAATAGACTATCTTGTCAAATCAAAGACTGCTGTACAATGAAATATATTCTCAGTGTCAGATTTTAGAACCAAAAACATTCATTGCCTAATAGGACACTGCCACTTCAGCAACGTTAACTATTTACTTGTAACACGCCCAGACAAATTGTCAGTATCGCAACTTATATATAGATTCCTCAAAATGAAAATGTAAACTCTTTATGGCACTATTTTTATCATACTATATAGGTAATGTCTCTCCTTTTATTGCAGGTAGGAATGAGAACCTCTTAAATAAATTCCCATTATTAACAGAAATGCCCTGGTATTCCAACTTTATCAGCTGATTAGTAATTGCATATGCCCAAGGGAATCATTAGTATTACAAAATTATATGAATCTTGCAGAGTAAATGCTCACTATGGTTCATGACATTATTTCTACTTTGTTAAATAGTTTATCTCTCTTTGTCATGAATAGGAATTTGAGCATCTTATTGCAGATGTAATATTTGTGTAGATGAATTATATGGAATTATTTTTTCACACTCAAATTGTCAGATATCTTATGCCTATAGAGTCATTTATGGTTCATACAGGTTTGGTAACTTTTAGTTACCATCAGCAACATCTGTCTGTTCACCATTGAGAGGAGCATTGTCATCCTAAAACCCCTGCAGACGGTCCAGTGTAGAGGCAACCTGTGTGGCACAGCACTCCTGCTTTTATAGACAAAACAAAGGGTGCCGGCTATTACTACCAAAGTATAAACATGATTCAGAACCTATTATTGGCACTATGATTACAGTTAGTCCACGCAGATGCAGTAGCAGTGAAGAAAAAACAAGAACTTTGGTTAAACCACAGGTACTCTTCCATCACAGAACTGTCCAGTACTTTCTGTGCTTTCAGACCAGCAACACATAAAAGTATAAAGCAGCAAAAATAAAGTATTAAATGCCATTTTGTGTTATACCAATCACACACTACCCTTTTATGGGATGTAGATCTGGTAGGTATTCATCTGAGACTAATTCATCATCTCATACCCACTAGGTGGCTCTGTATCCTCATGAGAACTACTGTGTCGTGTAGGCATTAGCCTTGCCCTTTGTACAGCTTTGCAGCAATGTGAAATACCCATAAGAATGACCTTAAAACAAATATAGCATAGCATAAAAATCATCAAACCATAACCCAATATATGAAAAAGACCTGAAAACCACCCTCCAATGCCTAAAAACCAATTGGTGGGATTTAACCACTCAAACCAACTGTCTTCATGATGCTGTTTGACAATTTAATGGGTCTGTTGGATCCTCGCTGTCTGCTTAGGTTAACTCTACCCACAGGGAGACACGGAGTCAAACGAGGCAGAAGGTGTTCGCCAATGACTCACACAAGTAAGTATGGACTTTGCTGCTTCCATCTCGCAGGTCGCAGTTTTCCAGGTAGGTCCATAGTGGGAACAGGTGGAGAGTGCTGGGAAAGTAGGGATGCTGGGAGGTGGAAGAAATACTGGGTGCTGCTACATCTGGGTACCTGGGACGGTGAAGGAGCAGAAGGCCAGAACCAATGAAGGCGTAATAGTCTTCAGGCAGATTACACAGAGGTAATCATACAACAACATGAACAATGTATATATATTTAAAGAATGAACCTAACTCAGAACACAAATTTTTATATATATATATATATATATATATATATATATACACACACACACACGTATATAAAACCTGGGTGTATATTTTACAAGCAGTAAGCACTTCCGTTGTATGTCAGCATAGATTGGAAGTGCTGCTTGGGGTCCTCAAGGCATTAATAGGCCCCATATCTGCAGAGCAGCCACTGGTTGCTATCCTTTTAGCTGCTGGCTGTTCTCTAGTACATAGTAGCTATTTTACCCCAAGCTTCCATTGTACAGTCATGGCCAAAAGTTTTGAGAATGACACAGGTATTGCTTTTCACAAACTTTGCTGCTTCAGTGTTTTTAGACCTTTTTGTCAGATGTTGCTATGGTATACTGAATTAAAATTACAAGCATTTCATAAGTGTCAAAGGCTTTTATGGACAATTACATTAAGTTTATGCAAAGAGTCAATATTTGCACTGTTGACCCTGCTTTTTGAAGACCTCTGCAATTCGCCCTGGCATGCTGTCAATCAACTTCTGGGCCACATACTGACTGATGGACGCCCATTCTTTATTTACATGAATGGAAGGAGATCGCACCAGGTAATCTATTCTGCCTCCTCTAGTAATATTTATCTGTATATGTCTCTGAAAATAGAAATTACTAATAGAGGAGGGGTGCACCCGATCATATAGTAAACCATATTACAAAGACTGAAAGGGACAGAAAAGTATGATCATATGGGGCAGACTTTCAGTCTTTGTAATATGGACGCCCATTCTTGCCTAATCAATGCTTGAAGCTTGTCAGAATTTGTGGGTTTTTGTTTGTCCACCCGCCTCTTGAGGATTGACCACAAGTTCTCAATGGGATTAAGGTCTGGGGAGTTTCCTGGTCATGGACCTAAAATTTCAATGTTTTGATCCCAAGCCACTTAGTTATCACTTTTGCCTTATGGCAAGGTGCTCCATCATGCGGGAAAAGGCATTGTTCGTCATCAAACTGTTCTTGGATGGTTGGAGAAGTTGCTCTCGGAGGATGTTTTGGTACCATTGTGTATTTATGGCAAAATTGTGAGTGAGCCCACTCCCTTGGCTGAGAAGCAACCCCACACATGAATGGTCTCAAGATACTTTACTGTTGGCATGACACAGGACTGATGGTAGCGCTCACTTTTCCTTCTCCGGACAAGCGTTTTTCCAGATGCCCCAAACAATTTTAAAGGTGAATCATCAGTGAAAATGTCTTTACCCCAGTCCTCAGCAGTCCAATTGCTGTACCTTTTGCAGAATATCAGTCTGTCTCTGATGTTCTTCCTGGAGAGAAGGGACGTCTTTGCTGACCTTCCTGACATCAGGCCATCCTCCAAAAGTCTTCGCCTCACTGTGCGTGCAGATGCACTCACACCTGCCTGCTGCCATTCCTGAACAAGCTCTGCACTGGTGGTGCCCCAATCCTGCAGCCTGAATCAATTTTAAGACACGATCCTGGCGCTTGCTAGACGTTCTTGGGCGCCCTGAAGCCTTCACAACTATTGAACCTCTCTCCTTGAAGTTCTTGATGATCCAATAAATGGTTGATTTAGGTGCAATCTTACTAGCAGCAATATCCTTGCCTGTGAAGCTCTTTTTGTGCAAAGTAATGATGATGGCACATGTTTAATTGCAGGTAACCATGGTTAACAGGAAGAACAATGATTTCAAGCACCACCCTCCTTTTAAAGCTTCCAGTCTGTTATTCTAACTCAATCAGCATGACAGTGATCTCCAGCCTTGTCCTCGTCAATACTTTCACCTGTGTTAACGAAAGAATCACTGACCTGATGTCAGCTGGTCCTTTTGTGGAAGGGCTGAAATGCAGTGGAAATGTTGTTTTTAGGATAAAGTTCATTGTCATGGCAAAGATGGACTTTGAAATTAATTGTAATTCATCTGATCAGTCTTCATGACATTCTGCAGTATATGCAAAGTGCTATCATAAAAACCGAGGCAGCAGACTTTGTGAAACATAACATGTGTTTCATTCTCAAAACTTTTGGCCATGACTGTATGCCAGCATACAGTGGAAGAGCTGCTTGGGGTCCTAAAGGCATTAATAAGACCCATACCTGCACAGACTGGTAGCCACATTTTCCCAGCAATAGGAAGGACTTCCACTATATACCAGTATACAGTAGATGCGCTGCTTGATGCCCTAAAGGCAGGAGGGATATAGAGCTCGTCTCTGCACTGCCGAGACTGGTTGCCACATTTCCTAGCAGTATCAATAGTTCTTTGGCTTCCAGTGATGGAATAGTTGTGGCCGAGAAGATGGCAAAGCTGAAAGAATATTTTAACTAATTGAGGACAAACATAAAACCTATAAAAAATACAAACTCAAACCTTAGTAATAAAAATATAAACATAAAAGTCACAGGTGTTCATAGTGGTAGTGTTCCATGGTTTTCAATGAGGACTTCCAACTATATTGCAGCATACTTGTGCTGCTGGTTGGTGTGGAAGTCCTATAGGCAGTAGTGGTACTGCTTTTCCTTCCTATCATGTGATGTTGCCTGTGGGGGGGGAGCAGCTGAAATATATGGGATGGGGGTGTGGCTTGACCAGGCATGGAGTGAGTTGCATGGCGTTTACTCTCCTCCACAAATTCTGATTAAAAATCCAGCTCCTTGTATTGCACACACCTGACTTGGTCCAAATATATACTTTGGAGGTTTCCTACCCCGCCTGGTATGACCCGACCCAGGACTCTAACATCCTGCTGGTGAAGTCTGTCTCCTAGTGGTTGTCGGTGCTACACTTGGCAGGAAGAACTGCCTTTGGGGTTCTCATGGTGCTGGGGGCTCTGTCGCTGCGCTTGGACCTGACTGGAATAGAGGTGGTAAGCGGCCATCTTACTCTGCTGTCTGTGGAAGGAATGGTTCTGGCTGCTGCTCACTGGACTCGGTAAGCGCAATGCTCTCTGATCCATCTGCCACCAAGCTCTTCCACTCTGGCCACTGACTTTGTTAGCCCAGTCCCTGCACAGCGCTACCCTACAGACCCAACCGGGCATCTCCTGGAGGCCAGGCTTTTAAACGCTGGTTAGGGACACAAAATACTGTTTCTAGTCCCTCTGATATCCTGTGACTGGGGAAACCAGCCCTCCATAACCGTATTTGTATGAGATTATTCCGGAGCGCTGCCATCAGAGCTGTGAGATATTGCATTACCTTTTCAACAGTCCTTCCTCCATTCACTCAGCACTCTTGGTCAGTAAGCTCCTGGTACTAATGCCAATTTCTATCTATCTGACTTGCGAATTGACTGGATACTCTCGGTTCCTCATTTCACTCGGGGTTCCCTCTGGGGATATATTGTGATCTGTCACCATGGGCAAAACGAACACAGCCGCAAAGCTTGAAAAATATACCCACGCACTGTCTGTCGCTAGCTCTGCGGATGCTTCTGGCTCTAAGATATTATATGCGGTCCTGGCTGACTCATCCTTGGTCCCTGATTACATTCAAACAGGTCCTCCTTATTATCAGTTCTTCTGAGAACAGGCTGCATTGGGAAGGTGCAGGCAGACCTATCCCTTATCTGGAAGGACATGTAGAAAATGAGGGAATGGGTTAGTGACGCTGAGCACCAAATATCCATACTGGAAGATGCTACTGTCCCCACCAAGGGCGAGGTTTCAGAGTTGACTACCCAAGTCAATATGTGGAGACAAAATGTCAGACCTGTAGGAGTGCCTTCACAGAAATAATCTACGCTTTGTAGGCCTACCTGAGAGAACAGTGGGCTCTAGCCCAGAAGTGTTCCTAGAATCCTGGCTAATGTTGGACATTTGGGAGAGGGGCTTTTACCTCCCAGTTTGTGAGCGGTAGGGCCCATCGCCTTCCTCCCCAACCTTCACCACAGCTGCAGGTTCTGGCTTGGACATTTATAGCTCAGATACTCCTCTACAGAGACAGGGGTGCAGTCCTTCTTCTGGCTTCGATTCAGGGTCTCCACACACAGTATCCATCTTCCCTGATTTCGCAATTGAGGTCCAGAAGAGTAGGGCTCAGTTTACTCAAGTGAAGTGGAGACTCTGCGTCTTAGAGTGGTGGCGAATGGTCGCTCCCACTTTTTTTCCTACACTTAAGGAGACGATTGACTGGCTGGACGGCAGCCCCCGGCCTAGGGTTCAGGCAAGATAAATCATCTGGGCTGAAACATTAAGTATTGTACATTTCTCAATATTTATCTAATTTATTTTTGCTTAATATGCAATGCATGGAGATTATAATTCAGGGGTGTGTTAGTTACAAGTTGGGATTGTTAGGGAATTTAAGTGTACCAATGTTCCTTATTAGGTATTTGGGGAGGAGGAGAGATTTCTTATGAGGTAGATTGTTAGGTACAGTTTACATAGCTATGTTTGTGTGTGTGTGTATATATATATATATATATTATATATATTATATATATATTTTCTACGAGCCACAGCGGCTCTGGGCACCTCCGCGACTCGCTCTGCTCTGTCTTCCTTCGTCCCGGCCGTCTTCATGATGACCGGGATGTCACTTCCGGCCTACTTTGCAACGGTCGGAACGCTAGTAAGCTGCAGCGCCACTCCCCGGCATTCAGGGGAGCCGGGCGCGCGTGCTAATCAATACCCTAGCCAGATGGCTAAATTCAGGTCCTGCCCCCAGTATTTCCTCATTGGCCAGCTTGCATTTATAAGGCAGGGAGGGGCAATCCTCCCCTGTCGGTTATAGTCCCTGCATCTGCATACTTCCTGCTGTGCTGTGCTGCTAGTATTGCTGTATCTATTCTTCCTCTCAGTTGCCGACCTCTGCCTGGATATCTGACTACGTTTGACTGCCTGTGCCCCTTGACCTATTGCCTGGACTCTTACGCTGCTGTTTTGCCTGTGACCTCTGACCTCGGTTTGTCTACTGGATACGCTGTCTGCTGCCGGCCCTCGACCCTTGCCTGGACTTCACTCCATTGTTTGCTCCTGTACTCTATCGCCGGGTTCTCCCCAGTCAGTGCACAACTCACGACCCCCTCTGTTGTCTGCGGCCAAGTCTGTCCCCACCACTAGGGGCTCCAACGAACACCAGACTTCAGAGCAGACTCCGGGTTTTGTGGTGCTGGCTGTTGGGGTTCCTAACATATATATATATATATAATCTTTTTATCCTATACTGTGCAATGTCTGTGCTGTTAAGTTTTCTTTTCTTGACGTTTACAGTTTTGATAGACATGCGTATTAAGAGAATAAAAGCTAAGTGGTGCGATGATGACAGTCTATGCTCAAACTTTCAAATTTGATTTCAGGAATCAATGGTGGGGGCTGGCCCTATGCTATTCTAGGTTATAATCCTCATGAATTATTCTAGATTTGTATGGGTTCTCGCTGAACCTGTGGAGAATTCTGCTGCGTGGGAGCCTATTTTTCTCTGGTGTTTGTAGGGATGGTTGGTAAAGATTACTAATATGGCTTATTTTAGCTCCCTCTCTGATGGCTGCAAATAGGGAAGGGACTGGGGGCTCCATTTGTCTCTCGAGTTAAAAGATCCTTGGATCTTGCCCAAATTAAAAAAAATACAACCTTGACATAGCATGCCTGATTGAAACTCATCTGGTGGGAGGACAAGTATTGGCTCTAAAGAAGTCCACTGGGTGAGATGGGCTTATCACGCTGTGCATTTGTCTTATTTTTGGGGGGTATCGGTGCTGGTAAAGAAAAATCTGCAATTTGTATTGGAGCAGGTACAATTAGACCCTTATGGTCACAATGGATTTCCTCAAGCTCTTGTGGATAACTCTCCCATTGCACTCCTGGCTGTCTCTTCCCCCACCTTTCAACTTTGATGTGCTTAAGAAGGTCGCCAACTTTATTGCTATGTCTCCGCATGCCCCCGTAATGTGTATGGGGGACTTTAACACAGTTATGGATGCCGGTTTTGACAGGTGGAAGGAGATGCCCTTAGTGGCTGGGAGGGGCCCTTCCCCCTTTGCTAAACTAGTGGTAGACATGGAATTGGTGAATGTTTGGAGGGCTTGGTTCCCGTCTCTACAGCATTTCTCCTGTTATTCTATGTCACACCACACCCTCTCCAAATTGATTTAGCTTTGGTTTCCCATAGATTGGCCCCCTGTCACGATCTGCCTGCAGCATACTGCTTTGCCTGGCAGCTCCTGCCTCCTGGACTATCAGACTTTATCATTTGTGTTCATTTTATGTGTTAGCAGCGGTACCTCTGATCACCAGAGGTGCTGCTATTGTGCCTGTTGTGCTCCTAGTTCCTTAGGAGTTAACACTGCTTCACTCATTATCTCATGCACCTGGGTGTGTTCTATTTATACCTGTCTCTCCCAGCATTCAGGGCTGGTTATTGTTGTCCCATCCTGTTGTTCCTTTCCTCTGCTGTGCTTTTGGTTTCATTCTGCTTGGATCTCTCCATATTACCACTTACCTTCATCAGCCATCTACCCGATATTTATTCCTGAATATTCAGTATTCAGCAATAAACTTTGTGTGTTTTCACCTCATTCCTGGCTCCTGAGCTGCACTTGTATTTGAACCGTGGCAGTATAACCAGCCTAAAGAAGAAAAAAAACAGCTTAGGAGTCGTGTGGAAGATATTTATTTTGGGACCTTTTTCTGCTATTCTTTTTTCATTTGTTTTTTTGCAATATGTCTGTTTCACCAATCTTGGAATTGCCACTGCTACAAACTTTACAGATGGACATTATCTTGCTACGTTGTCAGCTTGCTAGATTTTCCTCTTTACTTGTGGACCCTCTCAGGAGACTGTCTGATTATGTCTCTCCTAATACAGAAGCTGCTGGTCTGTCTCAATCCACCTTTACTGCTGCTGAACCTGTGCAAACAGCACCTCTTAATTGTACTTCTACAAATTTGCTGTTTAGTAAGAACTATGGGGTAACTAATTCCCAGTTCACAGGTGGTCCACGCCCCCATCTGACCAAAGAGGAGCGACGGTGCAGAATAACAAATTAATTGTGTCTTTACTGTGCTAGCAGTGAGCACTTCTTACAGGACTGTCCTATCCGTAGACCACGTCAGCTTACTGAACCATCCCCTGTTGGTTCCTCTCTGCATTTCAAATTTGTTTATGCTCCACCATTTCTGTTCTCTGGGAAGAGACCCAATCTGTCCTGAGGCGCCAGCTCCAGCCGCCTGTCCTGAGGCGCCAGCTCCAGCCGCCTGTCCTGAGGCGCCAACAACCTCTGCCTCCTGCCCTGAGGAGCCAACAACCTCTGCCTCCTGCCCTGAGGAGCCAACAACCTCTGCCTCCTGCCCTGAGGCGCCAACAACCTCTGCCTCCTGTCCTGAGGCGCCAACAACCTCTGCCTCCTGTCCTGAGGCGCCAACAACCTCTGCCTCCTGTTCCGAGGTGCCAACAACCTCTGTTACCGAGGGTGCCAAGTCTGAACCATCACCTTTCTTTGAGGGGCATCCTTCCCAATTTAATGCCCTTCTGAGTTTTTTGCTTCACAGATCCCCTCCGTACCAAGCCTTGTTAGTAGCCCTAAGAGACAGGTACTATTCCTAATATCCCATTTTAGGGGAGAGGCTTTGGAATGGGCAAACCCATTTATTGAGACGGATCATCCCATCTTATCGGACTTACAATCCTTTACTGAGGCAGTAATCAGCAAGTTTGTAACTCCTCCAGCTATGCAATCTTGCGGGGCCTCTGCATTGTCAGCAATACCACCTATCTCTCCTGGCCAAGAGATACCATTGTGCTCCTCCCAGTTGGCTCAGGTCCCAATTCCAAAGAAGTCCCGTAAAAGGGGAGGACGTAAAAAGAAAGGAGGTTCTGCAGTGCTTCAGCTTCCATCTGGCATGGTCTCCTTTACCTCTCCGCCCATGGACGAGGGCTTTTCGGCCGGGCCCCCAATTCTGGACTATGTTTCAGATGAACTCAGACATTTTTGGTAATTGGGCGTCTGGAATCCGCCCGTAAGGGAGGGGGTACTGTCACGATCTGCCTGCAGCATACTGCTTTGCCTGGCAGCTCCTGCCTCCTGGACTATCAGACTTTAACATTTGTGTTCATTTTATGTGTTAGCAGCAGTACCTCTGATCACCAGAGGTGCTGCTATTGTGCCTGTTGTGCTCCTAGTTCCTTAGGAGTTAACACTGCTTCACTCATTATCTCATGCACCTGGGTGTGTTCCATTTATACCTGTCTTGCCCAACATTCAGGGCTGGTTATTGTTGTCCCATCCTGTTGTTCATTTCCTCTGCTGTGCATTTGGTTTCATGCTGCCTGGATCTCTCCATATTACCACTTATCTTCATCAGCCATCTACCCGGTATTTATTCCTGCATATTCCTGTATATTCAGTATTCAGCAATAAACTTCGTGTGTTTTCACCTCATTCCTGGCACCTGAGCTGCACTTGTATTTGAACCGTGACACCCCCTTAGTTGGAGAGGTGAACTACCTCCTTAGGGGCATTTCTGTCCACTACTCTATGCTGCTGGTTGTAACACTTACCCCAAACACCGTAATTAAATTCTGGAAATTTAACCTGTTTTGGTTTACCTTCAAGGAGGCAGGTAGCAACCTAGTGGTGGATTGGGAGGGATTCTTTGCTATGTCAGCACAGTTAGGCTCCCTATCCTTTGTAATGCCTTTAAGTCTTTCCTCCGGGGTACCTTGGTTATCCGAGTAATGAGTCACAAGCAGTTCTCTAGGGAGGAGGAGTCTAGATTGGAGCAGGCTTGTCGAGACCTTGATCAGATCTATCTTTCCACATGCATGCCCACCGATCCACTAAGCTGGCTTCATGCGCACAAACACGGGCTGACCATCTGCTAGATAAGTCAAGTCTCCCGCTCCTCATGCACAGGGGGATAAAAGGGGAAGTCTCATGGCTTATTTGGCCAGGAAGGAACTGCAAAATACCAAGGTCTCCGCCATATCAGACTGTCGCGGTGTCACCCATTTTCAAAGCGAGCAGATTGTCGATGTCTTCTGTACATACTATAGTGATTTGTACAGCTTCAGGACAAGCTACTCACATCCACCATCAAATAAACAGCACAAGTAGTAAGAAAATACGAGATATGATTTGATAACAAACAATCTAGAACTCCATGCACAAAGGAGGACAGTATAATATTGTTAAAGTCATAAAGTATCCAAACCAGAAATTGAATGTTAATAGAACAACTACAGCTGATATATAATTACTGATTTTCTACTATAATAACTTTCCTGATAAATTATCTACAGCTACTAAATGTCCTCTTTTTTTCTACATTTACAGTATCAGCTTATTACCAATATATTACTACCTCTTAGTATTGGATTTTGCTATATTCCAACCTAATTATAAATTAAAAATTCCAAAATGAAAGAAGCCTTCAGCACCTCTGGCATTAACCCAATTTTTCCACAAAATGCAACTGTGACAGGATGGACCACCTAGCCAACCTGTTTGCTTTGCCGCCGTCCCCTTTCTTTATTCCGAATACGCCCCTCCTGCTGCAGTAGGAGCCTTCTGCCACCACTGGGCTCCTTTATGGCGCCCAGAACCACGTTCCTTCTGGGTAACTGCCACTGCTAGTGTACTCCCGTGCTGGTACACTTTGGCTGGTACCCCTGACCGCTTACTATGGATCAGGGTACTGTGGATGGATCCACCCTGGCCTATCACACTGTCCAAAGCTGCTGGTTAGCGGCAGAGCGGTGGTAATGGAGAGCTGGGTCCAAACTTCAGAAACAGCTGAAGAACGGATTAGATTTAGGGTCCAATATATAGGTCACAGGATTACAGCAATATTGAAGTTATCAAGCAGGGTCTTGACGCAAAGAGTGATGTTTAATATGGCTCAAGGGTCCTGAGAAAGACAGTTCGACTGATATCAGTGGTCAGGTCAGATGGAACATCATAATGATACATTTCAGTTTACAAGGGCTCCCTTTTTATACTATTTTCAACACAGCCTTAAAGGCTATTTTTAGAATCAGGATGTAACCTGTTTACCAAAACATAGATTTACATGCATTGCAAAGCTAACAATATTTACGCTTATCTGCAATATCTTAAAACCATGCTGTGATATCCTGTATCTTAATTTGGAAACAGTTGACATCTGACAACAAGTCTAATTACATCTTCCTATGACCCTCACACATCAAAAGGTCTAATTAGCATGAGATTAGCATGAGTCCTTTCTTCCAACAGTTGCAGAATACACATTTCCTTCAAAGAAAAGAATTCCCCAAGAAAGATGCAAACCCCAAACAAGACATATCCTTACACCAAGATATACAAAAGTCTTTCTAAACAAAGGCTTATTTTATCAAATAAATACATCAGAAATAAGGTATTTCCTTCAGTAGGGTTAACAGAAAAAAATATTTTCTCCCCCTGGTCTCAGAAATGAAAGATTATATTTTGGTAAGTGCACACAATATCAAAAATAAGTGCATGTGCAATTATATAAATAAGCACCCTGCGCTATTTCCTTTAAAAAAAATTATACCAGAAGTTATTTATAAGTGATCCAGTCACAGCAACCAATGGAAAAGATCATCTCATTCAAAATGTTAGGATGGAGTTGAATCTGAATATCAATAAAGAGTGGAATCTACGAAAGGTAACACAGTATAAATTGCTTGCGAATAGAAATGAGGTCACTCACAAATTTCCAAATGGAACTACAAATTCATGTTGCCCACTGCTTTTTGAAGTAGCAGAGTTAGGTGCTCAGACATACACAGTTGAGATAAAATTGGAAGAAGTAATCCAATACCATCAGATTATAGAGGAAACTCACGCGTTTCAGCAGGCCCTCCTCAAGTATAAACAGGAGGATATGGAAAATTGGGCGAGAAGAAATAATCTATGCATTAAATCTATTCCAGAATTCATGAATTAAGCACAATTGTATCCTCTCCTCATACTCTTTGTCCTGCATCTTCTACAAGACTGTTTCCAAGAACACCTCTTAATAGACAGGGCTCATAGAAACCTAAAACCCAGACCACAGTCTTTAGCATCCCCCAAAGACTTGTCGACTCCATTATTTTAAAACTAAAGACAAACTCCTTTCAGAGTAAATATATCCAGATAAAATGTCCAAGAAGTGGCTGCCACCATGCTCTGAATGAGACTTGACTTTAAAGACTATACTCATATCTTGAGAGATAACAAGAGTATGTATAAATGGGGTTTCCCCTTTTGTATTATTGTCCTGAGAGAGGGCAAACAATTTATGTCTAAAACACCAGAGAAGGCCTCAAATTTTTAAACATTGCTACATCTCATGACACCATCTACCTCTATGACTAATACAAGAGAACATCAGCAAACCTTTGAGCCCCCCAAAAATTTGGTGGTTCTTATTTGGGCCAAGCCTCAAATACATTTCTTTGAAACAGGACTTCTCTCACTCGCAAAGATAAAAATGAGATATGTGTTTTAGAGACTTGATTTTTCAGGGAAATACCTATATATTTAATTTCTTATAATGCCAAGTGATGATGTTCGACCCAGTGTTAGTCCATAGAGTTCTAGAAAATGGTTGTCTTATGATGTGGATTCTGGTGTTATGGATCCCAAACCTGGAACTCTGATTCTAAATTGCCTACAAAGTTCATATTTAACAAGTTTGATTTTTTTAAAATTGTTGTTGATTTAAGTAATCCCTCACAAATTTTCAAATAATACTCTCTTCAACATATACTGAGAGAACTGTTGTTCTAACATGTTTGATTTTTCCCAAGATGACTATTACAATTTTAATCTTGTAAGGTCAAAGGTCTAAATAGCCCTAGAAAACAGACTACACTTTTTTTCTCTTCAAGTAGAGATCTGTTGTGAGGAAGCTCAATTTTTAGTCTCCAAATCACATGCTAAACTACGTTCTAGGTCATGGTTGTCCAACCCCGCGGGCCGCATGCGGCCCAGCGTGCCTGTAAATGTGGCCCAGCAGGAGTTTTGGTTGTGGCAAGGGGGCAGCGCTGGAAAAAAAAATCCTGCAAAAAAAATAAAATACTTATCTTGCGGTCACGTCAGCTGGCGCTCCGGCTCCCACCCTGGTCTCCTCCTCCGTGTGGTGCTCGCAGTGAATGTCAGGGGTGACGTCATCACACCCGACATCCATTGCGTAGCGCAGCACAGAGGAGTCACCTGCGTGAACTATCAGCAGCAGTGAAAGATTATCCAGTATCTTATTGTTGTTACTCTGAATTTGGACTTTCTGCACCATGCAATTATGAACTAGCTGTGTTCCCTGTATGTATCTAATATAAATATTAAGAGATAATTGTATTTTTAATATTTTAAACCATTTTAAATGTGCAGTGCTGAGTAGGGTGAAAATATCACCCACTGTTACCCTCATCGGAGGCTGCTCCATGAGCCATTTTTCCCGCCACCCTATCTTTAAATCTCTGTAGATTTCCATTAGTCCTCCTGATGCTACCTATATCGGTGACCATTTCAAACTGGTCAATAAAAAAAATGATTCATGGGTGCAGAAAGAGAGGAAAAAAAAAGTTTTTGGCATTTAATTCCCCGAACCCCACTAAGGGGCAGATGCAGGTAAGTTAAATTATAGCTGGTAATGGGACTACTGCTTTAATCATGATTCTGCAACAGGTTTCCTAACTCTTACTAACTTCATTTCCAAGTAAGTTTAATATGTTAACTATGTTTTCTATGTTTTTTTTGATGATCAACTATCGTTAGAGTTAGTGTATTTTATGTGCGGCCTAAACCAACTCATCGTCTTCCAATGTGGCCCAGGGAAGCTAAAAGGTTGGACACCCTTGTTCTAGGTGGTTCCATGCATGCGATTTGAGACAGAAGAAAAGGAGAGTTTTCATTTACGAGTCACTTTTAATTTGAACCCATTATTGCAGGGAGTATTTTTTATACTATTGGGAACAACTTAATCATGCTAAATTAAAGTCTATACTTCTAACCAGGGTCAGGCCTCCTTTTTCTAGGCCCTTATTAAAAATAAATTAAAAAAATAAATCACAGAGCAGAAAATCTATCTTATATAGCAACTATGATTGCTTCCACCCTTTACCTTCTTTGTCTACCTACAAAAGTGATAGCAACTCTAAAGTTTACACTCCCTTCTTAAAAGTCATTTAATTTTATGACTCCTGCAGAGTCATAAATATTCTTCAGTACACAGTGTTTATACTAAAATAGACATTATCTTTTTGAAACAAATAGAAGTTTTTAATATTTTGGATACAATCATTTTTCCACTCACTTGACCAGATAATTGCAGTGGGACAGGGATTCCTTGGGTGTAATGAGAACTAATTTTTGAGAATTTCCTAGTAAACCTGCGAGGTGTCTCAAGAACGTCCAAGTAAACACTGCACAGATGTTATGTCATTTTCCTTGTACCCCATAGAGGTGTAGGAAAAGTGGACGGAGAATCCTACCATCATTGCCGCAATGTATGCAGCCGGGCATCGCGGTGGTGTCCGTTCACTACATCACCAACAATTGAATTATGTTTATCGTGCTGCCTTTCCTGTAGCATGCAATATACTCACATGCTCCCAAGACAAACTGCTAGGGACTTATCTGAATGTCGGCCTGCAAAGGTTTATGGAGACTCAAAATAGTGGAACTAACCAGCATAGTAGTAGCTAGCTAGTAGAGAGCAAGAATGTCAAAGAACAGGGCAGGCAGCGAGCAGGAAAACACAATCCAAAAGGTCAGCGAACAAAAAGATCCAGTAAACAAGCCAAAGGTCGAGATGGACAGCAGACAGGGGAATCCAATACCACGCAAAGGATCAGAAAATGTAATAAATTAAACTGGATTGCTCCATGAACAGCACAAACTATTGATATCACCAGCAGGGAGGCTAAGCACTCCCTGCCATTTATAGTACTGGTGGCCAATCACAATGCTTCATCAGGATCTAGCCTCCCTGCAAATATTTGCTGTAAAAATCATATGACCGCAAGAATGACTGGAAGAAGCCTCCTGGCAGCCTAACATCCAACCCAGACAAGAACACAGTGTGTGTGATGGCGAAGGTCATGAAATGCACAGAGTGAGCCGACTTGAATTGCGATATACCGCATGTTTTTATGCACCATTAAATTAGACAGGTTATAATGATTTGTGAGACACTGCAATTTTTTATTTTTTTTAGAGAGTAGTTTAGTTCGCGCTATAGTGGTTTACTGGTTTTTTGCAGTTTACTTATTAGTGTGGAGATTTTGAAGCCTCCCTTGTACAGCGGCTTGTATTCTATGCTTGTACAATTTATTTTATTGAGTGCCCAAATTCAAGGGACCTTTCTATTGTTAAGGGTAGAGAACTGGTTGAAGGGTAGAAGATAAAAGGATAATAATAAATGGAATATATTCAAAATGTTATTAGTGATGTACCCCAAGTTTATTACTTGGGCCTGTCCTTTTTAATATTTTATTAATGACCTTGTAGATGGCCTAGATGCAAGGTGTCTATATTTACTAATGACACTAAACTATATAGGATTATTAACATAGAGCAGGATCAGATATTTGTAACCACATAATAGTATGTCATCTTGTTATCCTATTTTTGTACAATAAGCATTGGAAGAATTTTCTTATATTAAACCTCATTTAATAAGTTTATGTCTTCGTATTCTCACCAGACTGACTGTCAGACAGCTTGCCTATTGTAAATCACTACAAAACTGTGATACAGGGTATTATTTAGGTTAATGATAGATCTGGGCGATTTAAAGTTTAATTGTAGTGGGATATACATTGTGATGGTCAGACATTATAGTCTGTGAAAACAAATTCTGGTGGTGGCAGTTTTTGGAATAATAAATAAATAATGTGCTATAAATTTGGATTTAATTATTGTTAAATAGACCAGGTGGTCTTGTAGTGATTAACCCCTTGTCTCACACATGTCATGCAGGCTCGGGTGAGTTCTGTTTTTTGACAACTCTCAAGCTTTGTAGCACCTAAACAAATCCACATTACAAAACAGGGAGACTAAACAGTGAACTCAATTATTAGTATTTCACTAGAAACCAATCCCAAGAGATTAGCAGTAATACTCTTTGGGACTCTCAAAGCTGTTATACAAGGACACATCATACAAATAGCCTCTTATATTAAAAGAGCGTACACTTAAATCACAAGATTTGACTGCTCAACTTAAACAGCTAGAAAGAAAACATAAAAAATACTTGCACAGTTGCAAGCTAAATGTACCGATATCAGAAAAACGGAGGGAAATTTCAGACGACTAAACCAAAAATATGATAAAAGGAGCCAAAATATCACTATTCCAGTGAAAATTTATTTTTCTATTAAAAATAAAATGAACAATTATACTTCACTAAAATATTTTTAATGCATATAGTTGGCCAGGACCCTAACTCCTGTACCAGCATTTCTTAACAACATTAAGCTTTTGTCTAAAAGTTTAAATTTTAATTTAGGATTAAAAGTACTGAAACAGATCATTCTTAATGGCCAGATTTCGCGTTGATCCAACAGACAAAAGGCAGCACCCTCCTTCTCTCGCTAGATGCAGAGAGGGCTTTTGATAGAATTTTTTGGCTTTATGTGCTCTACATTGAAAAGCTTTGACTTGAGTAGGTTAAAGTCCAAATTAATGTAATGTAATCTACTATATCAACAATGGCACCAAACAGGAATGCATGAAGACAGCAATTTATCCTTGCTTCAGAGCGATGGTAGTAATCAAGGTGAATTTTGTATCTTTTGCAAATTATCTCTGTACATCCTAAATGAGGTTTTCATAATCATCAGTTATTTACATAGCGCCAGCAAATTCTGTAGAGCTTTACAATTGAGAACAAACAGTAATAAAAACAATACTGGGTAATACAGACAGAGATAAGAGGGTCCTGCTCGCAAGCTGACAATCTATGGGGCAATGGGAGTTTGATACACAAGGGTATGTGCTGTTGATATGGAGTGCTACATTCCATCTCCCATCTTGGTAATGGTGTCCCCTGTGCTCTAGTGAAGACAAAGTGGGGCAACCTCCAGCCGTCCACATCGCTCTACTGAGAATGCACAGGCAGGAAGTTTTGCTTTCAGCGGAGTTCTTCCTGTGACTGTTGAACTGAAAAGAAGAGATATCGTGAGCTGCTGCATAAGCTTATCATACTGCCTGTCTGTTGCAGTCAGAATCAACTGTGAGCAACTGTATATATGACCTGTTACAAAATATTTTGAAATAAAACCAACAAATTTGTTAAGTCTAAAAGCTTCTTGTGGTTTAACATTACCACCAACGCCGCTGACACCCATTACATGGCCTTAACCAGAGGCAAACGCAGGATTTCTAGAGGGGGCGTTTCTAAATGTTTATATGTGTAGATGGCATGGGGGTGTGGCTAGCATTTAACAAACGCTGGCTCTCCTTCAGTCTGCTCCATTCTCCCTTGTAATACCGCATGAGGCTTGCCTTTTGTGCTTTCCTGCATTGCAGAGCAGCACAACAGTGGACATACCTATCTGGACAAACTCATGGCTGTGTGGGACTAAGTAAAAAATTATTTTCCCACCCTCACTCTCAAATGTCATTAATTAATCATTTTCCTTGGTTAATTTACCTTATTTAATTAATTTGTTTCATTTATTTGCACTGTTCATTTGTCTACCAAGTGTGTAAATTCAATGGATGTGTAGGGAAATTGACAATAGTTTAATGTCACAATGATCTAATATTGAAATCAAACATGAATCAACTTTTCCACAGTCATTTATCACATAATTTTCAGTATGCACAACAATAGTAAATGGATGTCTTTTAGCAGGGGATATGTAAAATTAAGGGATAACACTGCAAAAAAAGTTAATAAATTTGAATACCACATCTATCTTGGCATTCAAAGTCATGTAGCATAGCTGCAAAATACACTTTTAGGACGTGTCCTTGTATTTCAACACATGAAATTGGTCCATATATTGTAGAGTTCATCAACTTTATACATGAAGAGCAAATCATATCACATATCTAGTTCTTTATGCAGAAACTTAGGCTTCAATTAATGTACTGAATCACTTCTTTCAAGTAATTCTAAGTGTATAGGGTAGCTTAATTTAATGCTTAGCAGTCCTTCACCTTTAACAACCATAGCATACAATAACATGTTATAACTGTCTCCACAGCTAAATATTCAATTTTAGTGCAATTTGTGCACACAATACACAATGGTAAAAACAAAATTATTCTGAAAAAGTTCTCACCTCCCCCAGCTTCGGTGACCAGAACTACCCACCCATCAGCACAATGTTCATGAGTGACAGCTGCAGTCAACGAGGAACTACAGAGTACAGACAGGGAGATGTGCAATGCGCACCAAGCCTCATTCTGACCTAGTGGGCTGAGGTGCACACACCAGCTCTGACTGTGATTAGCTGACTGTTCCCGAATGAGTTCAGGCGTGGAATAGGCATGTTGTAGAACAGAGAGGAGATGGATTTTTAAATCAAAAACATTAGCATCTAAGGGCTTAAATGTAGACTTCGAGCTGAAATGGTTTTTGTGAATAGTATGGTAGCTTGAAATTTCTCCTTATTTGTGCCATTTCATATTTTATAGAGCAATGAGGATTTGGGGAAAGGTTATAGTCTGGGATTATGTGATTAACAATTGCCCAATATATAAGAATATAAAGTATGAGTAATAACAGATGTTTATTTGTTTTATGGTATTGCTTCTCCTTTGGAATCAATCTTTTATAGATTTGAATGTCAGATGAATTTGCCATGTGTACAGAAAAGTGTGGAGAAATGAATTATGTATTGATGGGCGTTTCTTTCTTTTTCACTTGCATTCTCATACATACTTACCGGAGTACCCATCAACGACTGAACGTGAATGAAGAGAGATTCAATTATGAATATATAAGGAAGAACGGAAATGCATGATATGAGTTTATACTTTGTTTTTATATTGTTGGATTATTTATGCTTTATAAGTGTATATTTTATATCAAATTGTCAAAACTTCATTGTTCAATGTGTGACAAACGCGTACCGGAAGTACGTCACTGCACCGCTTCCTGTTCAACGGGAGTTGGATATGCTGTGGGGTATGTGGTATGCCCGAACCTCGTTTTCATTATGGAAAGAGTATAAAACCCGTGGAAGGGGATTCACAAACTAATTGGCCTTGAGAAAGACTTGTGGAGAGTTGAAACGCGTTAGTCCAATGGGGACCGGACTTAACTGGTAACAGATCTGGACCTGCTTATATATCTATGCTTGATTCCTGAGACAGTCTGGTACGAGTCCCTGTTATATTCTGATATATTGGAGTTACATATTTTATGTGTACGAATATTTTATTGCTTTTTATCTATTATACGGATGATTAAAAAGATAATGCACTAGATTTTCTCCTTCCTATCATTTCTGTATTGTTGATGGCGGGAACTGCGGCTCCCTAGTGAAGGAAGGACAACTACGAGAAGGGGTGTCTATTTGAAGGCTGTATTTGATCGGGAATTTCTGTAAGCATAGGTCCTATGGGGCCAAGGTGTGCTGGAAGGACAAGTTTTGCTGTTTAGTGTTTCTGATAACGACTAAACGGTGTTTACATGAAACTTTCCTCTATGATCTTGGGGATTGTTTAGGATTTTGATGTGACACACTACAATATGTTATATTTATTCTGAGTTGTAGTAAGAAAAAACAAGATTGGATATTCTCTGAATCGAATATAAACATCTAAATCCCAATGGAATTGGCGCTGAATGTATGTATACATTTGTTTTATTTGTATGTTTTTAGTGAGTGTGAACCCTCTTCTATTGTATACATCGGCGGTTCCCATAGTGTGCGTCGCGGCTGTCAGTGAATATCGACGTCAGTGACAGCTGCGGGAGAGAGGAGGCTGCTGGGTCCCGGCGCCGCGCGGATTGGTAAATTTCTGTTTTCTTTCTTTTTTTTCTATGGCTGGCGCGGGGCAGAGTGAGGGGGACAGAGGGCAGAGTGAGGGGAACAGCGTGACAGAGGGAAGTGTGCCTGGATGCAGAGGGGCATTTTTGCATACAACTAAATAAGTATTTCTGTCGTGACCTAACTACTTATTACAATTTTTTGACCCAACTACTTCTAAAACAGGACTGCTCAGTAATTATTTAGGAGGGGTGCCTTGAAAATATTTGGAGACTCTAAGGGTGCCGCGAACTGCAAAAGTTTGAGAACCACTGGTATACATATTGAGTTCCATATATTACCCATCCCCTTTGAATCCTACATGGGATAATCCAAATTTTTCTCTTGGCTTTTCAGGTATTCACTCCAACTAGTGGGAAAAAAATGCAACCAATTCATAGGACAGCATTGATTTTGTGGTATACTCTATAACGCACATTAGAATCTTTATCCGAGAATACAATATTTCCTGAACCAAAATTATTTGAATACTTTTAAGTGCACTCTTTCCTTCAAACCTTGCAGAGGGACCAGCTGTTTAGACTTCTCCCTACATTTGAAGCAACGTGTTACAACACCCCAACAAGAAAGGGTTCCATATCTGTTCCTTATAGTCTGCTCCACTCCTTTCAATTAGATCCATTGGCTAAACAGGAAGTAGACTGGGAAAGAGATTTAGGATCTCTACTGGCAGAGGACTCATGGCTGAAATTTAGACAAAGAATAGTTAAAGCATTACTAATTAAAGAAAATGCTTCCAAATCCTGTACAAGGTGGTACCTGGTATCGGTTAAAATACACTTTCGATTTTTTCAATCTGCATATCGATTGTGTTGGTTGGAGAAGATGTGCCCAAAGGGGAGATTTTCATCATATATAATAGAAATGCCATAAGATTCATATAGTTTCATCAGAGATCCAGAAACTATTAAATATTACAAACTAGAGTTCCCTTGACTTCATCTACAGTCCTGTTGGATTCACAGAATACTACTCATAGTAAAAACTCTAACAAACTCCATGTTCCATGTTATTCAAGCAGCCAAGAGCATGATAGTGAAATGTTAGAAGCAGTCCTTGCCACCTCCCATGATTGCAGTTAAAAATAGATCATCGCTTAGAATAGCAATGGAACATATTACCAGTTTTCTACATGGTAAATAAGACATTTAATAAAATTTGGGATCCTTGGTTTACCCACAATTCAGAGTTCACAGGAACCTCATAAATTTAGCTTTGATCTCTGGAATATTGCATGTTCCAATTCAATTGCTTCAATTGACCTAATCCTTGACAGTATATTCTTCACCACACACATAATACTCTATCTCTCTGGTTTATTCCCTTCATATCTTTCCTCCCAATTAATATTTACACTTGACCCCCCCCCCAATCTCTCCTTTCCATTATAGTACTTAAAATGTACAAAGTAAGAGATGACTCATTGAATATTGCTATACTGAAAAGTGTCAAGTTGTCGTCTTTATTTTTGGAATCCATCTATAAACTGTACATGCTGGACATGTTATTTTCCATCTTGAAATAAAAATAAATTGATAAAAAACAAAAAAGCATAAAAAGGATTGTTCTTTCAGCTGCAGCACTTCTCTAAAGTAAAATTTTACTTCCCCATTTTGCAACAGACAGCAGTAACTCCTACCACATCTCTAGAACACTGTACTTTATCTGGTGTATGACAGACAGCTAGCTGATTCTGCATGTATTTGAATTGTTGGGCCATCACTGGCTCTGCCCCAGTGTGCAAATCAACCAATCGACACATTGTATTTTTGCATAGCAAATCTGCCAAGCTGTCCATCACTAGGTCTCTTTAGATAGACAAATAAATATCTACTAACATGGCAACCTGCCTCAGAGAAGTGAAAAAAAAACTATATGGACTCATTTAGTTAATAAGCACTCCAGTTATTTGATGTATAGTTTTCATCTCAATAATACTAAGCTTTTCATGTATATTAATTTCAAATAGAGGCGTCACTTGACAGTGGAGGCCCATATCTTGATTACTGCTTAGGGCCAAATGGTCAACTTTACCTACCAGGAAAAATGGCTTAAAGAATGTGTGCTTTGAATGCAAAGTTTAAGACCTAGTTGAAACTGCTTGCACCCCTCCAGATTTAAGCAATGTACAGACAGCTTAGCTTGGACACTGTGCCTGATAGAGCACTAATGCAGAGAGCCATCTTGGAGATTTGCTAAATAGCTGTTCATTTAGATTCTTATTTTTTTATAACATAATGAAACATAGAAAACATTTAATAACCATAGATTTTATTTTGCTAACTATAAAAAAAAATCTGTATACATACTTACAATCTTTAAAGTCAAGAAATATACTCATATATAAAATTAAAAATGTTTAATCCTATCCTTGAAGATTACTCATTTCTGTACACACACACAAACACACAATATATGGAATAGAAACCCTTCCATGATAGATGCAACCAGGAGGTAGCCAGTGTTCTCCATTCAATTTAATGTTAGGCTGACAGTGCATATTCTCACTTTAGAATGGCATGGTCTACTAAACAGAAAATCACAGCATTCTTAAAAAAAAAAAATAAAAAAAAAAAAAAAAATCGCACGACACTTCTTATAAAAAAAAAATAATTGTAAACATTATTTTAAACAAAAAAGCAATCTTTGTAAAATGTATTATACTTGAAAGAACACCATCAAGTTGTATTTACAGCAAGTTAATGATTGAATGTGTTTAACTTTTAATTCCAGAGGAATATGTTTAGTGCAATCAATATTTGATGTCTGACCCAACAAATCTTGCAAAAATGATTGTAAGCAATGAATAAGAACATATGGAGAACCTGTAATTTAAAGGCATGTCATTTATGTTATAGTTGCATAGATATAGGTTTTTATGTTAAACCGCATGTAAACAAATAGTTAATGTAAAATTAATGGTCTCTTTATGTAATGCTAGATTTCATCATCATTTTTACCTTGGTACTTTATAAATACAATTAGCATTATTATGCCAAAAAAAGTACACAAAGAACCAAACACAAGATATGCTATTCCCAGAAACGGGTTTTTTCCTCCCATCCAAGACACGCTGCTGAATACAATTTTCTTTCTTCCATCAAAACTTAAGACTGGATAATCTGTTGAACAACAGTTAAAGGTTTCTCATCTAATAATGACTTCTCTATCAACAATTCAGAATAACGTATTACAAAAATATTTTGTGCAAACAAAATACAATACTAACATAGTTAAAGAAATAAATAAATACACTGATACATTAACACTAACATATTTGCACCTGCTAGGGCTCATACAGCTAAAAACATGTTCAATTACATGTGTTAAAGCTCTTCTTTACAGCATAATGTACTATCTACTATTAATGACTGTTCCCATGAAACTTCATTGTTATTATATATTGTTAATACTTTGCAACTTTGAAATTGACATAAGACAAAACAGGTCTATTCAACTAGAATATTGTGTGAATATCAGAGAGTGACACCACTTTTAACAGGCTTTAACAATACACATTAAAAGCTTAAAATGAATGTCTGTTCATACAAACACCTGGACTTGTTCAGAGAATTTGAGCACACTATTTTCCAAACATAATAATTGGTATTAAATAGAAATAGTAGCACTTTTTTTTTGTATGCAGGGAAAATACAGACTACTTTTGTATAAAGTACACAAATGCATTTCAGCTTTAATTTAAATGCAGTAAAAATCAGATCCACCTGAAGTGATCCCAATTCTAAACGGTATATTTACTAAACTGCGGGTTTGAAAAAGTGGGGATATTGCCTATAGCAACCAATCGTATTTTATCTTTCATTTATTTAGTACATTCTACAAAATGACAGCTAGAATCTGATTGGTTACTATAGGCATCATCCCCACTTTTCAAACCAGCAGTTTAGTAAATCTAGCCCTAAATGTCAAACACCAAAAGTCAAAGTTAACAATTTGCAGACAGAAGAAAGGAAGTTTTAGATTTCTTCCCAAAAATATTGCACTCCCTTCTGTTAGGTGAAAGTTCTCACACACTCATATTACAGAGCTGGGAGGTCAAAGTATAAACATTTCTATCAAAGACAGCAATGTGGCTTCAAGTAGTGAAACACAATGGACGAGTAAATTGATAAGGTCAGTTATAAGAATCATCCATCTTTGGAGTTCCTTTTGGCATACTTTAATTAGTAACACATTGCAAAACTTTCAACAAAAGTGTATTGCAAAATATGGTTTATGCCCAGCTTCAATATAGTGATTTTCTACCATCATTGATCTCCAGTTATCTTTAAAATCAATTACCCAAGTGACAGTGAATTAGAGCGCCACGTATTGCAGACATACTGAAAACATTGGCTGTCCCATACTGGCGAATACCATATAATACTCTGCTTGTATCTGATCACTGGTTGGTGAATTTAAGCCCTTTAAGAGTCCTTTGGATTCTTTCTACTGTGGGTGATTCCTGCATTGGGGTTAACACAGATTTTAATATAGATACATAGTGACAAATAGTGTTTCACTACTTGTGGCAATAGACACTATTGGGTACAATATTTGCAATGTTTAGTGGAGTGCTAGTTCTGTACCTCCATTTGTCACTCATGTGCCAGTCAAAGGATAGATATAATGCTGGATTTAAATCAGATTTACAAAACAGTTAGTTCTTTAAAAGGCATAGGGCCACTACATTTATCCAGGCAAAATCTGGACAAAAACCCAGTCCCAGATCCACACAATTCTTTGCCAATCCACCCAGTCACATGGCCCAGTATACTGGAGAGCCAAATTTAAAACTTTAACAGAATGAAAACTGATCACAGATCAGTTTTTCTCTTGATTAATTGGGCTCAGATTCTGTGGTGGCACGAAATACTCAGAGAGGATTTAATGTAGAGGAGCAATGTGGTTGTGATTGAGGGGCAGGTGGTAATAGTAGGAGTTAATGTTAGGATGACAGGTTAATAAGGGAGGGATGAATAATGAAGAGTTTAGTTCAGCATCACCAAGCCTCTACCCAATTTTGCTATGGAACTCTGCAATACACTGTTCTGCCCCTGGTTACAATGATAATAGGGACAAGATGGTGATAGTGATGAAGGGTACATGGGATGGAGAAGCCAATTAAGTGGGCAATGATGATGCAGACAAGTGGGGAAATGAGGAGTCAGATGGAACATATAATGGACTTGAGGGGGAGATACAAAAGCGAGATGAAGAGGAGGATTGAGGTGGGAATAGAGAATGGCTAAGGGGGTGTAATGTCTGTAAGAGGGATGTCTGTATCAGCTATTTAATAGCCGATACCATATTAAACATTTTTGGCTCCTAAATTATTAGGCTGTATCCTAGATTTAAAAAAAACAAAACAAAAAAAAACACCACACACGAGACGAGCCCTGTATATAGATAAAAATACTATAAATATAGTAAAAATGCTCTGCTCTCTCAGGTCACAGCAATGAGGGATTCACACTTTACCTCTGCTTATTATTATTATTATTATTATTAATCCTTTCCTGTTTCTTAACCAAACCGGTCCTTTATTGCAGTCATAGGATAAATTCAGGAGGGACTCACTACTAATCGACTGATTATCAAGAGTTTCCATTTGCAGTCAACCTATAAGAGTTCTGTGACTGATTCAATGACTGCATGTGAAGAATGAAAGGCTCTACCCAGATTGCTATAATCTTCCCATTCCATTCCCAAACCATCTTGCTCAGTCAGTACTATGTACACAAATAGGCCAATAAACAAGTGGCTTTCTTACAGTCAGCCTTTGACAGCCGAAGTAATGTAGAGGAAAGGTTATGATAACAGTTTAGGTGTGGTCCAGTACATATCTATGCTCCAATAAACATTTTTAAATGGATTAGATGTAAGTTTTCCCCTTTCTGCCAACATGAACACTGTCAACTTGGGTGAAGTTATATCTACGGGGACGATAGTAATTACATAATAATGGTGCAATCACTGCATTAATGGGGGGGGCCCTCTGTGCAATAATAGGAGTGGAGGGAACATCTCCATGCATTGCAGCTTTTGTTTTCTCGTATATATATACTAGAGACTGAGGGTTAGTGGCAGAACTAACATTGGTGCGGCAGGTGCAGGGCCCATGGAGATAATGGGGCCCGCTGCATGACAGATGCAGAGCGTTTAGGGCCCCAGTTACCTTCTCCCTGTACTAGGGGCCCTCAGCTCACTAGTTCTGCCTCTGCTGAGGATGTATATACAGTATAATGGGCAATGCTGTGGGACCAACCTATGGGTCCCTAACTAAGTCTAAAATCAGTGGCATGTATAAAACATATATGGTTGGCTCAGCAGGCATTACTCTTGCTAATATTTCTGACAGAATTTGGCAGGTTACAATAGGGGTGTCATTTTGTGCAGATCTTGAAGATTGCATTGGACAGAGCTTGGAAAGACACTTGGGGATTGATTTCTCAAAACCTTGTTAAAAAGGAAAAGTGGAGGCGTTTGATTGCTATGGGCAACACCTCCACTTTTACTTTTTACAAGGTTTGAATAATCTACTACTTGAACTCACTTTCAGAGCATGTTGATGGTGCAATTGATGTCAAAGATTTCTGGTTTTAAATATAAAACATATGTGTTGTTACATGTTTGTGAAAGGATACTGTACTCAATTCTTAGTTGGTACTCGCCGGGAGGTAGACCTGCTGTGAAATTTCCACTTTCAATTCTGCGATATAATTTCCGAAAGGTGGGCAATGCCGCTGCTCTCATCCATACAATGAAGTCTTCATTTATGAACCCTGTATTATATGGGTCACTTGATAGGTTGTATGCTGTAGTGTTCCAGTTCGGAGGCTTTGCTGTTCCTGATGACATAAAAAGATAATATTTAGCAAGTCTGGTATGGATAAACTAATATAAATGTGCTTAGGATTACCATATTTGGGAGGAGGAAGGGGGGGGTGACAAACATTTTGCAGCACAAGCCATGATTAAATAAAAATTATGTCCATATTATCGATGCAATACCTTTTTGTCATCACACCACCAAGACAATGGTAGTGTTGTAAGTAATATGACAACTTTCCACAAGGGTATGAATGCAGGTCAGCGGATTATTAAGATATATGCTATTAGAGTCAGTCACCCTCAAAAGCTGTTTTTTGAGATATTAGCCATGATTAGAAGGTCCTATTATCAATAGGTTTAGCCTTTCAATACCATTTCTTCGGTCTGCCCTGGGGGTTTATTGTATCATGTGGTCCATTTAGTGGGTTGAGTGGGGATTTATGTGGCTTCAACTACCTCCCTGAATGTATTATTCATCTATTGGCAAAGAAGATATTCAGACTGAGGGTTTGATACACTATATGGACAAAAGTATTTGGCCACACCTATTAACTATTGAGTGGAGAGGTTTTAATCAGACCCGTTGTTGGAGGTGTATAAAATCAAGCATCTAGGCATGCAGTCTCCATTTACAAACATTAGTGATACAAAATGAATAACTCAGTGACTTCAACCATGGTACTGTGATAGGATGCCAATAAGACTGTTCATGAAATTTCATCCCTACAGAATATTCCACGGTCAACCGTAAGTTATATTATTAGAAAGTGGAAGCATTTAGGAACAGCAGCAACTCAGCCACAAAGTGGAAGACCACAGGAAATCACAAAGCAGGGTCAACGACTGCCAAGGCACACGGTGCCTAAAATTCGCCAACGCTCTGCTGATTTCCGAACCTCCACTGGCATTAACATAAGTACATAAACTGTGCTGCAGGAGCAAAATGGAATGGGTTTCCATGGCCAAGCAGCTGCATGTAAACTTCACATCACCAAGACCAATGCCAAACGTCGGATAGAGTGGTGTAAAGCACACAGACACTGGACTGTGGAAGCGTGTTCTATGGAGTGATGAGTCACGCTTCTCTGTTTGGTAGTCAGATGGGCAAGTCTGGGTTTGGCGGATGCTGGGAGAACGTTACCTGCCTGACTGCATTAAGCCAACTGTGAAGTTTGGTGGAGGAGGGTTCATGGTATGGGGCTGTTTTTCAGGGATTGGGCTAGGCCCCTTATCTCCAGTGAAGAGCAATCTTAATGTTTCATATCAAGGCAATGGACAATGCTATACTTCCAACTTTGTGGCAACAGTTTGCCGAAGGCCCTTTTCTATTCTAACATGACTGTGCCCCAGTGCAAAAAGCAAGGCCTACAAGACATCGTTTAGGAGTTCGGTGGTGTGGAAGAACTTGACTGGCCCGCCCAGAGCCCTGACCTCAACCCCATCGAACACCTTTGGGATGAACTGGAACGGAGACTGCGAGCCAGGCATTCTCGACCAAAATCAGTGCCTGATCTCATAAATAATCTACAGAATTAATGGGCACAAATTCCCACAGAAACACTCACCATCTTGTGGAAAGCCTTCCAAGAAGAGTGGAAGCTGTTATCACTGTAAAAGGGGGTCCAACTCCATATTAAATTATATGTATTTGAATACAATATCATTACAGTCCATGTTGGTGTAATGGTCAAGCGTCTGAATACTTTGTCCATATAGTGTATATTCTGCATATTACATATATCCATCTATATATCTATATAGAAACTACCTTCATAACTAGGGGAGGGTTATATTACCACAATATTATTTTTGCATATGTTACGTATTCTATATGTATATTTAACATCATTATACATCTACCATGTCTATTGAAGGAAATCATCTATGTTTTCTGGGTGTCTTTCAGGACTTTATTCTATTTAACAGAAGATCCATTCCTATGTATAGTTATTTTTTTCTAGGCGATTTATATAAAATATTTTTTTGCTTTTATATATTGTATTGCCACTTTAGCGAAACTGCAGCAATACCTCTGGAGTATAACTTGTTAGTGATCTATGTAGCTTTTACTCAGACTAGATATGTCTGAACAGAGCTGTGCTGATTATCTGTATTTTAACTATACCGCCACTTCTCCTACCGCTTTCATTGTAAAACTATCAACATACTACCACTTTGACCACCGATATACTTCATATAGCTTTATGCACCATTAATTTAGACATTATAGTGATTTGTGAGAGACTTTAACATATTTTTTGCACAGAGTAGTTTAGTTAGCGCTCTAGTGGTTTATTGTTTTTTTGCAGTTTACTTATTAGTGGAGGTTTTGCAGCCTCCCCTGTACAGCGGCTTATATGCCGTGCTTGTACAATTTATTTTGTTGTGTCTCTAAATTCCAGGGACCTTTCTATTTTTAAGGGTAGAGAACTGGTAGAAGATAAAAGGATAATAATAAAAGTAACACAGTTATTAGTGATGCACCACAAGGATCAGTACTTGCAGTAGTAGTCAATACACCGACTGCCACTTATCCAATGCCACTTACCCAGACAAACATTACCCGACCGTCTGTTTTCCTACACACTTGTAAAGCGGAACGTTTATTAAAGTGATTTGCAAGAATTCCGGTGAGATAACATGCCGCCATCTGTAAATGACATAACTTTTAAACCAGACAGTATTATTTCTGGTCTTAAAGAGATAATTTAAGGAGGCGCCGGGTCAACAATGTGTTTTAGTAAGGGTTTTAAATGACAGAGTCGGCACCTTCTTAAATGATCCCTTTAAGACCACAAATACTAATCGGCTTTAAAAGTGACATCATTTACAGGTGGCAGCATGTTATCTCATCGGAATTCTTGCAAATCATGATCGGATAATTTTTGTCGAGGTAAGTGGTATCGGGTTTGTGGTAGTCAGTATAACGTACCCAATACTTGGGCCTGTCTTTTTTTAATCTTTTATTAATGACCTTGTAGATGGACCAGATGTAAGGTGCCCATATTTACTGATGACACTATGCCATGTAGGTTTATTAACACATGGCAGGATAGTAACTTGCTACAGAAAAAAGAAGGGAAGAATGCCTCTCTTTGGGTTGACATGGAAATGCATTCTTCTCAGTCTTTCTCTCTGATCGATTTGCTTTGGTTGAACTCCAAAACTAGCTCCTTAGCAGCCATTCCCTTAACTAGCATCAGCGACTCTCTTAAAGCTTGCGATAAACTTATTCAACCTCCTCCCAATTTTACACTACCATCCTCTAACTTATTGATTATGGCTCTGGCTAAACAGATTCAGAATCAGAATTTGCTGTGCTGGCATTCCAGGGGTGTTGTTAACTTATATCATCTCTTTGAGAGTTCCACTTTACTTCCTTTTTCCCCCCATTTGCAGAAACATTTTTATATCCCTACCCATGACTTTATAAATATTCACACGTTAGACAGTGGATCTAGTCCTAGCTATGATCCACCCCCCCCCAGAAATAAGGTGCAGCTTTAAAAAGGTACCATCTTAAAAAAGCAAATCAAAATAGACTATGCTATTAAGATTGGTGTCCCACTATTGCTTATAAACACTAATACATTGTAAAACAAGCACCCAAAAAAGCAACTTTTAATATAAACTATATCTTTATACAGTAAAAAGCACACATTTAAGACTTTAAAATATATTTCTCATGATGTTCTGCTACCTATGGTGTGTCAGTATTTTGGTCACTATTTTCTTCTGTTTTAAGCACAGACAACTCTTTTAATGGAGAATTGTAGCTCTCATTTTAATGAGAATTTTAAGGTCACTAAGAAACTCAGAAGCTGCCATAAAAGCTTATTTAATTTCACACAGCTTTCAGCAGGAAACACTATTTTCTATCAAACATTAATATTTCAGAGCGCTTCAGCTGTGTTTCTCAATGAAAGTTATGTGTCTCCAAACTTATAGGCAGTAAGTTTGGAGACACATAAGGTTCTATTCGAATCATAAGAAACAAACCATGTTTGTTCCTAATTTTGTGGGACAAAACGCAAGTCACATACTTTGAAAAATATGGTAACTGGTTTTAGGCAGTTGTCATTACCGCAATGGGCTAGCTAGTGGCTAGTATCTTATGATTCAAAATGTACCTTGAAATGCTGCTGCGTTTACCAGCAAGTGACAGCAACCAATGGATGCCTCTTTGCTGTGGAATACCTCCTCCAGTTTCCTGAAACCCTATTCTGTCATACTGAGACATCCAATAAGTTGCCACTATGCTTATACAGACATGCCCCTGTAGGAGACAGGTCATGCATGGGTACTGCTGTTCAAGTAGCTATTTGATTGGATGCCATTGCATGTATTAAAATAAGGTAGATTCAGAGAAGGAGAGGAGGTGGAAGGTAATCAGCAGTGAGATGGTGTCCTATAAGATCCAGTCTTGCTTGCTGGCAATAGCAGATTTTTCTGGTACAGACACTTTCCATCCTAAGAGTTCTGTTATATCTGCACCACAGAGTCAGTCTACTGAAATATTTGTATTCTAGCAATTCTTTAAAATTAAAATGCAAAGGTTAAGAACATTACATTAATACATAGGTGATTAATTTGCCCTCAAACCCTTGTGTGCAAACCTTTTCCACTGAATTGCGTACCCAGAAAGGGTACTCAAACAGTAGTACATATCAGATACTTTAAAGTGCACCTGTCATCTACAGCAAACACGTCAGCCTCAGTATTGCCACAGGTCTGTAGTAAATTGGCTAGCCGCTTTTCAAATATTGGTTCATCCCACAGAATGGCTGCAAATAGGTGTAATTTAAGGGCAATTGGCATCATATTTTGAATATACATTGTTCATGGACTCCAACATTTGATACGATCCAACATGAAGAGAAGACGCTGCAAAATATTTAACTATAGATATACAAATCTCAATTATGCTTCCTCTTACACATAACTTAGAAAAGTTTTATTTTGGAGAATGTTTATCTTTTAAAAGAGTAAATCCTTGAAAATATATATTTTTTTTTTCCTTCTTCCCCGGAAGTGAAGTGCATCATTCTCAATGCTACATATATTATGGAGACAATTCTTGTGATAAAATTTCAGATATTTCATTATGTAACTCTGATAGGAGGTAGTAGCAAGCAACTCGTGCCATTTATAGACAGCAGATATAAAGGGTACAGTCTTCTTAACTCCAAATCAGCTGCTTGTGTTTATCAGCATTAAGACATTTTATATTTTCCTTCCTGTTTTGTTTTGTTTGTTTTTTTTAACATCATTAAGAATATCTGCCAATGCCATGGCACACAGTGTGAGATGTCACATTGAGTCAAGTTGAGTCTTAGAAACTTTTAAAGTTACCGTTGAAGACTTTAGCTAAGCTCTGATTTTCATTAGTTGGATTCCGGAATTTAATGTTGTAATCAGTCCACCATGATATCCCTTTTCCATTTAAAGGAACTTCAACGTACGTTCCATTGACAACGTAATACATGGAAAAAGTATCTAAAGAAATAGAATAAATATGTTGAATTTGATCTGGAAAAATTGTATTTTTTTAATCCACCCTAGCAAGAGTGCTAAATCCTTACCATTAAACATACTGTTAGCAACAGCACCACATGGAGCAATTGGCTTTTGTTCGGAATCCAATCTATACGGTACACATTCATTGACAGGATTCTGCAATTAAAAGAGATTTGTTTATATATATATATATATATATATATATATATATATATATATATATATATATATATATATAAAATATCTAATATGTAAATGTCTAGTGGCGTGTGTTAGTCTGTCTGTGTGTGGAAAAAATAAAACCAAGCTGCAGCGCCACCTGCTGGGCGGAGTTATACACTGACCTACTAAATTCTTAGTGTGTGTGGGAAAAAAAAATCAGAAAGGGCTGAAATTTGGTATACTAAGATGTTTTTAATTTGTTAATTGTTAAAAGTGTTTATAAAGATTTAAAATTATATATATATATATTTCTTGAAGGAGAAGTGACAGTGGGGACTGGTTGGTGGTTGAGGCCTGGGCCATGGCCTAAATGCATGACAAGAACCTTTTTAACACCTTAAGTAGCTTGATTTGACTAGAATGCATGAGTATCATGCACGGGTTAACTATATATATATATATATATATATATATATATATATATATATATATATATATATATATATATATATATATATATAATCTCTCAAGATAAATATTTTTTAGATGAAAACCAATTAAATAGATTGTTGATGAACTATGAGGGAGCAGACTCAGACTACAGGGCACAGTAAAATATAAGGAAATAGTTAAAAATGCCTAATTACAGATTTCACCTTGTTTGTAATAATGGCACCAATTGTCTATTGAAGTTTAAGGCGCTACTGCTCAATGTTTCCGTAAAAATACCTTTGGAAGCAAAATGAATAAGAAATTGCTAGTGCTTAACATAATTACCATCAGGCTGTTTTGCATATAGCAGGTAATTTGATTTTTTTTTAACTTGCTTTTCTGGACAAAGGAACATTCAAAACAGCACTGTTTCTATTTGTAACTATTCAGAGCGCTGCATTTAGTAAGATGCTACATGAAGTATGTTTTTGAACTTTATAAACAATGGCACACAGAAGCAAGGCCTCTATATTTATTAATAAATGATCCACTAATCAACCTAAATAAGTTTTAGGTGCACCAGAAAACATTAGCATACAGAGTTTTGATGGGGCATAATACGTCTCTTGTCTTTGACTGGATAGTGAATGGTGCAGGGTGTTACCTGCATCCATGACCTAGCTGGAGAGAAATAGGCAGGGACTCTACAGGCATGCAGCTACTAGGCACAGGTTACATTTCTTACAACAAAGATTTTTTTAAATATATATATATATACACACATCAACCATCAGAACACATTGTTCTACACTCACTTATTTGCACTTCCAGTTTACGAAGTAAAATGACAGAGGTCGATAATGACAGAATATAGGGGTGGTACACTTTGAAGGGGATGCTCTCTATTTTGCCTAATATTATTAGAGGGTCTAAAAACCCATAGAGACTCATATAAAGTATATTTAATTGAGAGACTTATAGATTAAGTCCACCTAAACAAAACATACTGGATCCAAAAGGATCAATTTTGTAAATATAAATCCCGGTTTAAGTAGTTTGTTGGTTAGATACACTCTAACAGAAAGTATCTAACATTACCTGTATCTGTACACTGTTCTCTTCAGAGGGAGAAAAGCAACGTCAGCGGATGACACAGCAGCGTACGGCTGGTCATACACAAAGGGCTGCATACTATCTTCATCCCACAGAAAAAAACTTCAGACCCTGATAACATCATCTGCTAGAGATTGTATCTAACAAACTTTACAGACACAGTGGATTTGTAAATAAAAAAAATCCTGCCTAACACTTTTTTGTTAAAGTGAAATAAAACTAAAGGCCACAAAAGGTGGACTTATTCCTTAAGTTTTTGTTTGGGGGGGGGGGGGGTGTTTAGGCTGTGAATACAAACATAAAAAGAAACAACTAGTTACTGATCATAACTCTGGCTTAGCTTTTAGGGCCATGGTTTGTTCTGATTAGTGCATAATATCATAAACAAGATGGTGTGAACTGCAAAACAAGCAATATCACACATCAATTCTTTATCTCAATTTTAACTAAATGTAAGGAGAATTTTTATCATTATTCTTATTGTTAAATGGCCTTTGGCGGTGTTATTTCTCTGCTATGATACAGCTTGCTTTACCTCTTCCCCATCACTGCAATACTACAGGACTCAATGTGAAAATAATAATCAGTGTTTCCTGTCAAGTATTCTTTATCTCAAAGTAAACTTGTTGTCACCTATCAAGTCAAATGTGTATCACATCAGTTAACTAAAAGATAAAGAATTACAAATAGGATCAGACAAACAATTGAGTAACGAACCTGTTTCACCATTGTGGTACAATGCATTGACCACATGACTGCAGTACTGTAGACACAGCACAAGTTACAAGGCCTCCTTTGTGAGTCAATGTATTTTTGTCATTAGAATATGCAGCGCTGTAAAATGCGAGGCTCCTGAAAGACATCACCTCTGTCTACCATTGCATACATGAGATTTCTCTACTAACTGATGCTAGTATGGCAAGTCAGTACCTACCTTTAGACTATCATAGATTCCAAATAACTGCTTATCATCTACAGATATCATATACCGATAGTGGTTCTGATAGAAATTTGATAGTTCATAATACATAAAAACAGGACCCTAGAATAGAATTAAAAACAAAACTGATGAGATAATGACTTCATTCTATTTTGGAACAAAGTTACTCAAAGTTACCATCACACTCTTGATGAAGCATGAAATGTTATGTTAGGCAACAAACAGCAGACAGTGTTTCTGTACTTGATACTATAAAATCATATACACAAGCTTTATCTTAGTTTAATGTTGTGGCATGACAAAAGTCCCCTGCGCCATTGTGCAGAAACTAAGGCAGGACCCCTTCACATCCTATCAGTACCTCTCCTTCCCTTAACAATATCTAACACACTTGATCAACCATTGACTGGCCAGATGCTACAGAAATACAAATCCCAGCATGCCTTCAGCTGGCAAATCATGTTGGGACTTGTAGTTATATAACAGCCACATTATTCTTACATTTGTCCTTAGAAAAACTGAGTATATTGAAAACCCCAGCGATGGGTAAAACTAGACTAGAATTAAAATGGCATTGCTGGAGTATTGAAGACACTGCTCCAGCCATGGGTCCTCTGCCATAGAGTTTGATGCCAGCCCACTGGAGCTCAGGTCCCAATCACAGCTGCAACCCTTTTTGTAACACCAAGGGGTATATTTACTAAACTGCGAGTTTGAAAAAAGTGGAGATGTTGCCTATAGCAACCAATCCGATTCTGGCATTTATTGAGTACATCCTACAAAATGACAGCTAGAATCCACTTTTTCAAATCCGCAGTTTAGTAAATATACCCCCAAAAGCTTTAGGTAACCTTTGTTTTATGTACAAAGTTTGAACATACTATAATACTTTGGCACAAATAGAGTCCTTAATTTCAGAGTTGCTGGATATCCCATTTTTTTATTTTGCAGCTCAGTCACTAAAATAGCTTGTGGCATGCAATGTCATTTTCATGCGCCAAAATATACCGCTAGTAGAAGACCGTGTTACACGGAATTTCACCAAAAAGAGTAAAGATTTTTTTTTTTACATGAGTAGTGTAAGTGGTTTACAAATGTGTACTTATATACTGTTATAATGTACAGCATTCTAAAGTTTGTAAGGTAAATCAAATGATTAATTGCTTTAGGTAAATTATAGCTTAATTCCAGTTGTCTTGGGTTATTAATTTTTAAGTGTGAATATGTACATCTAATAAAAACTGATCAAATAAAGAAATCTTCTTTAACCATGAGGAACTGAATTTGCACAGGGTGATGGACATAAATTTAGAACAGTAACTTTAAAAAAAAAAAAAAAAAAGCTATAGACACCAAGCTGTGAAGTTTGAAAAATAGTACAGTATTTAATGAATAAATTAGCTATTCATTGAAATATAATACAGGATTACAATACATTACACCTTCCATTATCTTGGTTTGCAATACAAACAACTACCCTACATATAAAATGGATTCAAAAGTATGGAACTTACCTGAAAGAATTCTGTTATATTAAAAGAGATGTTGCAGTTGCAAGATTTTGAAGCATTAGCACATAGATCGCAATAATCACCTGCTCGATAACCTGTATAATCAAACTAAAAAGAAAACAGATAACAACATCATAATAAAGATCTATGTAGAGCACTCCTTGCTTCTCCTGCCACCACCAGTTGATGTGAATGCATGCACTGCTTTGATAATGCGTCTATAGATCATCCATTGGTAAAATTTTAGTTAATTGCAACCAATACATACAACCTAATGGTAGGTACACACTACAGGAAATTCCGAAGATCAACGATTTACCAACGACAGGCCAAAAAAAAATAATCCTGATCAGCATGCCGATTCATGTGTACACACTATACACGATTACCTTTAGATCTGTGCTCTTCATCTGTCGTAACAATTGGCTGAAAAGTTCATAACACCTGCCACTGTCACCCATCCAGCCTCTAGCCTCTCTCTGTGCCCCGATGCCTCCTGACTCCACCTCTCCCTGCAGCCCCCAACTCTCTAAATCCACATGTGTATAATGGGTTCATGGTGTCCTCCTATTGCTTGATTAGAAGTTCTAGATAAGATATATCCCTGCTGGATGGGTTTCCCGCAGTCACTTACAGATGAGGAGGTGGCTTGCATATGTGCGTAAAGATTTCAATAACACGAACAGCAATAGCATGGAACTCCACTGAAGCCCAGACTAAACACCTTCAGCTCCATGGCAATATGTTATTCCAGTAGACTCCTACAGACAGAACGGTAGACCAGAAGGAAAGGCCTGAAGGCAGTTGCATCTTGGAAGTGAGTTCAGAGGTCAAGACAGATGTAACAGCTGCATCTGCAGGATGGGAGGTGGTGATCCCCCACACACACAGGGAAATAGATAACAATGGAACCCCGGATACCAGCTCCTCCTGTGGCAGGTGATTCACCCCTGCTGCTTCATAGCCAAATTGTCGTTCCAATTCTGCAGTGTGTATGCACACTGCAGAATTTAAACGACATTGTTCCATCATCGAATGAGATTTTCAAGTCAGTTTAAAAATCTCAATCAACGATTTTATGTGCTTTAGAACGATAAGTCGTTCCAGGGTACACACGACTGTGATATCAGAGCAATCAGTCCTTTATCATCTCATTGGCCCAATAATCGGCTGAAAACAGTAGTGTGTATCTAGCCTAAGTTAGACAAACACTGCAAGATTTGCATGAAGTGGTCACAAAACAATTGGTATGTCTGAGAATAAGATTGAATTCAATCAAATAATTTCCAATTAGGTTTCAAATTTGGTAGGCAAATGAGTGCACGCAAAGTCAGGTATCAGCCCCAATGTGAACCAAGTGCTTGAGCAAAGTGCTGAATGTCTGGATCTCATTAGAAAGTACTCTTGCTGCATGGCACCAGACCAAGCTATGTAACAGTCCTCTGTGTGGCCAGATTCAGTGTGTAGTAACAATGTGTTTGTGTATGAGGTACTTGGGGGTAAAATGGTAAATGGCAGAAGACTGCAGTGTGTGACCTCTTACATACTTTTCAACATTACACATCAAGTATACCATGGATTGCTTCCTTTTTTTGCCTACTTATCTTCCAATTACTGCATTAACTGAGGTTAAGAGCGCGGTAACAAGTGTGTCTAACACAAGTTTGTTTTTTTAACCTAATAAACGTGCATAATACCTTCTTAGTTCCATGTTACAGCCAAAAATAATTAATTTCATTTCTATTTAATGGCAAACAAGCACTTACACAGTCTACAGATGCGGTAATCAGTATGCAATTCTCTCAATCTGTGAAACAGACTCCATATATAAGGAATTTCCTAACAATGTATTGGGACCCTCAGCGGTACAGATTTCAAGCAGACCAAGGGTTGTGCAAGTTCAAAGCAAACTCTAACAGAGTTGATAGAGGAAATGACCATTGAGCGATTTACTTTTTTTTTTCAGTGTTCTATTTAAATTAGCTGTCTGTACTGAGACCAGTCAGTTTGGTTGGTCCCATTCTGCTCTGAAATCTTGCATATCTCAGGGCAGCGAGCACATAAAAAGGTAAAGCAAGCAGTCAGTTTTATTGGGAAGACAGTGTGTGACTCATGGTCACATTGAGGTCATTGGTAAGGTAGGTGAAATACAAATATTAGGTTACATTTGAACAAATATAGATATTTTGAAAATCCTGAACATATCAGACCCACTTTAAAAATATATGTAGTGAGGATGACATGAGTTATTTTAATAGCTAATGTTAATTTTGTTTTTTCATATATTTTTATAATTTGTTTACATATCACAAAAGAGAACTTCAGGCAAGTAGACTGCAACAAAAAATAAGTTTGAAACCAAGGGCTTAACTACCATATGTGCAGGCAGTGCAGCAGTTATGGGGACCACCTTCCCTGACAATGCTCTAGGTATATATATGAGCTTTTCTATCAATGGGCAGTACATGGAGTCCCTTTGCTATGGGGAAAACAAATGTCTAGTTACATCCCTTTTCGGCACCACTGCTATATGAAACTCTTACCTCAGCTTCTTTGATGTTGTTTGATGAATAATATAATCCAATGCCAATTGCTATAAATGATAATCCTACAAGGAAGAAAAATGGCAAGATAATGCTAGCGGAGAGTAGAGGCTGCCAAGCGGGAAGTCTCTGCTGAGTGAATGCAGTGTTGTCAGGTCTCTGAGTTGGGAGAGGCTCATGTTTGTTTGTAAAGTCTCTGGAAGCAGATTTCATTTTTCCCCACACAAATATCTTTAATAAAAAAAAAAAAAATCACTATTGACACAAACATTGAAAAATGTTAAACATAAAAGGAATTGTGGATTCAGCATTCAAGAACAGTAAATGTCACCTTGGTCTATCAAAATTTGGCTACATATTTCTTCATTGACTAGTTCAGTTTTCAAAAGTCCAGTGGCTTCTTAGGAAGAATTCAAGTATTACTTAATGACATAACAATGGAAATCCACCCTTAATATTAAAATTAGTAAAACGCAAGCAACAATATTAGAAATGGTTATATTATCCATTGTATGGATAACTATAATCACAGTTTTATATGACAGGCTGCTACCATAATAATATGGACTAACATTTTCACAGTGTAATATTAGCCGAAAAACTATGTAAATACTCTGACATCTATTTTTATAACAATTTTAAATCCAAAGCAGTGGGGAATTTTGGGATTATTTTCTGAACACACTGAACTGGTTCAGGAACATAACACATCATAAATTTCCATATTTCATTGCCCAATTTTTTTTTGGGGGGGAGGGGGGGTTAAATTCTGAAAAACTATGAATACCAAATTGACAAAAATCATGAAGTGAGGCATGACATTCTATTAAAATGCTAAATAAATATTACCAAATTTAGTGAATAAGTCCTTTAAATTTAAAGAAAGTTAGAATTTGGATACTCGTCCATGGGTACAGTTTGGACAATCATCTTGACTGTCTTATCAGATGAGCATGAGTAAAAAGGACCAGGAAAATTACCCAGAGAGCACAACATTTTTTATTGGTCTCCAGCCTCTCACACACAGGCATAGAGACAAGAGCTGCCTTAATACTGAATATATGAATGCCACCAAGTGAAGTAAGGTGTTTTTTTTCTGGAGTGTACCGAATATATAATTATCATAGTAGGGAAGACAGACAGGATACCTGTGACATAGTTTACTTGCTTCATAAACAATCAAACGCATTATTTTGGGTGCTTATTAGTCTAGATACTATATAGGCAAATAAGAGGGAGATACATAAACAAAGTAAAATAGGTTGTGTTTTCTCTATGGTAATACACAGGGAGGGGCAGGTAAAATATATACATTGTTCTCAATAAGCAAATAGAGCACATGAATGATAACTCATGGTAGGGTTTATATATTCAAATGATTAAATTAAGATTATAAGAGGAGTCCCGACAATGTATTCAAACAAGTCTTAAGTCATCTTGTCTCTGCACAAAGAAATTATATATATATATATATATATATATATATATATATATATATATATATATATATATATATATATATATATGGGTCGGACTGGGACTAAAAATCAGCCCTGGCATTTAAAGTACACAGGCCCACCTCAGTCCCAGCACAAAAGAAACCGAAAAGGACGTGACCACATTGTGTTTTGGGTGTGGCCAACATGTGGCATTGATACATATATTATAATAAAACATTACATTTATCACACCCTCCCAACCACATCACGCCATCCCCAACCCACTGGGGATGCTTCTGGTGCTGCTGACATCCATAAGGGTGGGAACTTCCTGTAGAGTGAGCAGGGAAGCTCTTTGTCTCACGAGATTACCAAATCTCGTGATACTTGGAGCTCCTCGGCTTCCTCTGTACGCTGTGTCCTGTCCGGGAACTGAGAGCAGCTATCAGTTCCCTTCCCCTAACATGCTGCATTAAGGCTCAGGGGACCCAGGGTATTTAAGACAGCAGGGCCCCTATTATGTAACATGGTTATCATTTTAGACAAATACACAGGCAATACTGTGTGCACTACTGTTAGAAGCACACAGCTCTGCCTTCACAAGCAGTACGTTGTGAAGTGGGACATACCTCCCAACTGTCCTTGCAGTCAAACCAAATCCAGACTAAGTGAGACAGTCACCCAAATTCAGGACGGCCCCACCAGATTCAGGACAGTTGCCAGACTGTCCTGCTCTCTCTTACCTGTCTTGGTCACTTTCACCGCTTGTAGCAGCTGGTTTCTTTAGCTCAGTTCTCTCTTGTCTTTATCCTGGAATATTGGATGCCCAATTCTGAAAAAAATGGGGTACATGAGATTTAGAAAACTCCAACTCACGTTTTATAATTAGGCCTCCCTCCAGTCCCCACAATAATAATATTCACATTTAATAAGTATACCTATTTCCCTTCAACCAGCCCCAACATTAAATTAACAATATACCCATATACTCAAAACATATTTCCCTCCCTGCAGATAGTCTAAGCCGGCGGTTCCCAAAGTGTGCGCCGCGGCTCCCAGGGGTGCCGCGAGCAAGCCAGAAAAAATAGAAACCAAAAAAACAACTTACCAATCCGCGGGGCGTCGGGACCCAGCATCCTCCTCTCTCACGCAGCTCGACATTCAGTGACAAGCTGCGTGAGAGAGGAGGATGCAGGGTCCAGGCGCCGCGCGGATTGGTAAGTTGTTTTTTTTGTTTCTATTTTTTCTGGCTGGCTCGCGGCAGAGTGAGAGGGAGTGTGGCAGGCGGCAGGCTAGAGGAGGGGAACAGGACGGCAGGCGGCAGGCTAGAGGAGGGGGACAGGGCGCCTGGACGCAGAGGGGGACAGGGCGCCTGGACGCAGAGGGGGACAGGGCGCCTGGACGCAGAGGGGGACAGGGCGCCTGGACGCAGAGGGGGACAGGGCGCCTGGACGCAGAGGGGGACAGGGCGCCTGGACGCAGAGGGGGACAGGGCGCCTGGACGCAGAGGGGGACAGGGCGCCTGGACGCAGAGGGGGACAGGGCGCCTGGACGCAGAGGGGGACAGGGCGCCTGGACGCAGAGGGGGACAGGGCGCCTGGACGCAGAGGGGGACAGCGTGCCTGGACGCAGAGGGTGCATATTTGCATACAACTAAATAAGTATTTCTGTCCTGACTTATACTTATTACATTTTTTTGACCCAACTACTTCTAAAACAGGACTGCTCAGTAATTATTTTGGAGGGGTGCCTTGAAAAAATTATGGAGACTCTAAGGGTGCCGCGAACTGCAAAAATTTGGAAACCACTGGTCTAAGCAATAAATTAAATAGTATTAAAGTTTAATAAATATAGCCATTTTCCACAACCATCGCCAGCAATAAATAATTCATATTCACATTTAATAAATAGCCCTCCACTCCAAAATCAGCACCATATTCAATTGATAGCCCTAAAACACCCGAGCATGAAATTAAAGATTCCTTCACCTCATCTTAAATAGTTAGCCCCCACCTACACTCCACCATTAAATAGCCTACCTCCCATACTATATTAAGATCCTCCCTTCCCTCACATATAATATTAAAATACGGCACACACACACTAATATATACATGGCCCCACACACACTAATATATACATGGCCCCACACACACTAATATATACATGGCCCCACACACACTAAATGTATACATGGCCCCACACACACTAAATATATACATGGCCCCACACACACTAAATATATACATGGCCCCACACACACTAAATATATACATGGCCCCACACACACTAAATATATACATGGCCCCACACACACTAAATATATACATGGCCCCACACACACTAAATATATACATGGCCCCACACACACTAAATATATACATGGCCCCACACACACTAAATATATATATATATATATATATATATATATATATATATATATATATATATATATATATATATACACACACACACATATACACATACATAGGTCCAGACTCCACACAATGTACTGGTACACACACAATTGCCAGCCAGACACACCCCCCTCCCAGTGAGAGACACAGCCAGCCCCCCACCAGTGAGAGACATAGTGACAGCCAGCCCCCCCCCAAGTCAGAGACATAGTGACAGTAACAGTCAGCCCCCTCCCGAAGTCAGTGACATAGTGACAGTAACAGACAGCCCCCTCCCCAAGTCAGTGACATAGTGACAGTAACAGCCAGCCCCCTCCCCAAGTCAGAGACACACTTACCTTGTCACCTCGCTGCTCGACGGACAGTGTCAATGTGATGTGCAGCCAGTAATCACATGGGACGCGCATCATGTGAGAGGTGCCGTCCCATGTGATTAAAATCACATGGGCGCACATCGCATTGACACTGTCCGCCGAGCAGCGCGCAGTGAGCTGCGCTGCTCGGACGGACATCCTGCCCCACTGGACCGGCCCAACTAGCCATCGACCCTTCCAGCATTTGCCAGAAGTGCCCGATGGCCAGTCCGGCCCTGATATATATATATATATATATATATATATATATATATATGGCCAGTGTTGGCTAACCTGTGACACTCCAGATGTTGTGAAACTACAAGTCCCAGCATGCTTTGCCAATATATAGCAGCTTATTGCTGGAAGGGTATGCTGGGACTTGTAGTTTCACAACACCTGGAGTGTCCCAGGTTAGCCAACACTGGAGTAGGCTCTTGCTTTCATGTTGCAGGGAGTATGGGCACTTGTGATTAACTGTAGTAGCTCTGAATAACCTGGTGTTTTACTGTAGTATCTTACTCCCTGCTAGAAACAGAGCAGGACTTCTCTATGGACCCATGTGCGACTGTAGCTGATGTCACCAAAGGAGGAACGGACATGGCAATAGTAATGGAAGTTGAACTCATTACATCCAACAGATGAAGATGGTATTAGATTCTAAACAACCCAGTCCTTGGTGTAATAACACTCCTCAGTACCACTTTGTAATGTCCCCCAGCCATCATAAACTTTAATCTTATATTTGTAAGAAGGTGAAAATGTGGGAGGCAGGGCACAAAGTTGATTTAAACTACAGCCACCTCTAACAGCTGTCCATGTGTAATTTTTTTGCCCAGAAAAACTTGCACTAATGATTTGACACTTATTGAAGCATAAAGCAATAACAACATAGCCCACTTATAAAATAAAATGTACTTGTCATTTATACAGATGCTGCATTTGACACTAAGAATCAGCTGTATAGAATCCTGCCCTGTGTCCTTCGGTATCTATTTTTTTTTTTTAATAACTAAATTCCTGGAAAGACAAATGGGAGGAGTCTATGTCTTTCATTTCAAATGCAGTTGCACCCATACAACAACTACCAAATAGTGTATACTTTTCTTGACGTAGAAGAACGATAAATGCAAACAGATTAATCACATGGTATTTATATTACACCTGACACCAATACACAGTGGATACACCCATTTTGTGGACAACACGTGCATTCTAATATACAAAAACAACAAATAAACCTAAAGTGCATACTTATTTTAAAAAAAAAAAAAAAAAAAGTAATTGCTACTATGATCACAAATATAGCTTTAGGAAATTTTGTAGAACTACATGTAAGTGAGAAGAAGGTTAAAAAAAATATTTTTAAAAAAATGCTTGAAGTCTCAAAAAAACAGCAAGAAACTTATTTGGAAAACTAAGTGGTCATAAATGACGGTAACACCAACCATGGAAATAACTGATCCATATTTCTATTCATTATTTGCACAAAATCCCTTATGCAGAAATTATGTTATTTGTTATGCTCCGAATACAGGAAATATGAGTGAAATGTAAACAGACATCCTGACAAAATGAGTCTTGTATTCTAAAGTGGATTTATTGTATTGCAAATTGTCTTAATCCATTTTCGTATGGTAAGCTCAGACTACTTTAGAACATATATAGGAGTTTCTGAAGCATAGATTGCATTCTTAAACAATGTAGTCATATAGTACAGTAAACTTCAATCCATTTCATTTTGTTATATTACTTTTTCTCTATTTTTCTCTGTTAACATTAACTAACAACATCCAGTCACATTTAAATCAACTCACCAGATTTGTTATTTCACCCATATTTTTCTGTGTCGCCCACCATGTTCAGAAATTAGGAGAACATTTGCTAATCCTGGATCTCGCACTCTTATAAGCCTTAGGGAAGGCAGAAAAGTGCATTCAAGTTTCTATTAATAGTATTAAATCTAAAATTATACAGTACCAATAACAAGACAGCACTAACTCATATGTCTATTCATTTAAAAAAACATACCCATAAGTCTCTATAAAGACAATTTTTGTAAAATATAAAAACATACTACTTACCACAGAGACACACGGAGACAGGATCCTAGAATTCTTGTTAAGTCACTCCTATGTGGCGATGTAGATAAACCAGTTATCCCACTACCACTATTGTCTTACCTCTGTTCATACTTATTCAGACACGTTTCTATCATGAGCAACTCATTTAACTCCACCCAGCAACACATGAAGTGAATTTAACAAGGTATACTCCAGATCCTCACAATTCTTATGTGATAACACACACTAGAAAACATATATATATATATATATATATATATATATATATATATATATATATATATATATATATATATATATATATATATATATATATATATAGCAGCTTTTATGGTATTAGCAGTCTGCTACTTAAAAACAAAAAGCAAACAATACAAAAGTGCACATTGCAACATGGACTACCATGTGCTCATTGATATATTGTGTTTGTGATTTATTTTCTGAGCTTCAAAAAAGAGTTTGTGTCTCCAGGCCTTTTCACATATAATCCCAATGTGCACAAATTGTCTGAAGGTGGGTGTGACCTAAAGTAAAGGTGGCTGAAGTTTGGAAGCTCAGGGCGGGATTTGGGTAGATTGGGAACAGGCTTATTTTTCCAAAGTTAAATGCTGGGTGGTATGCAATGTTAGCTTTGGCACTTTAAACCATTGTAGGAATTGCACAATCAGTGAAGATAAATGTGACGTATAGGTCTACTTGGGTTTGGTAGGCTTAAAGAAGGCTGTCGCGGTTTGGTTTTTAGCCATTTATAACTATATATGAAATACAGATGTTGCAGGATTGCACTACATTTAATTTAAATGCATTCAGCTTGATGTTAGGTGTCATTATGACTGCATGAATCTGAAACTTTTGCAGTGGCATTTTGCTGGGCATGCAGGAGAGAATTGGAGTGGGTATGATGATGAAACATTATGTATTATCTTTCACACTCCAAAGTTGCCTTCACATTGGAAAAAAGCTTCAGTGTAGATGTAGTCTTTGACTTTATTCTTCACAGTTAAAAAAGACAATTTCAAATACATTTAACCACATTTTTGGTTGTGTTTTGTGTGCTGTGTTTTCAAAGCTGCTCAAGACACCTCAAAAATTACCTAAAACAAACTGCAGATATGGCGCTAATATCAAAAGCAACTATGGTTACTAGATCAGCTGTGTAAATCCAAAAACATAAATATCCATGCTGCACATTTTCATTCATGTAATATACATATATACTGTATAGTAAGGACTGTGGCCATAAATGTGTACTAAATACAGTACAGCCATGCACACTGTTGTGAAGTATTCTACTTTTTCCTGGACCCAGTTAGGAATAAACTGAGCTTAGGGGCACCTGCCCAGGCGCTGGTTCTGTATGATCTACCTTGGGCTCAGCCTGGTGCAGAAAAGATACAGTACCACAGTTCTGCCTGGAAGCCATGTCATTTCTGCCCCAGGATGAACTTTGCATTTGCATAGACAGCAGGCCTTATAATGTTGTTAATATGGAACTGACACTCAGGATGGGAGCATTTTTTTTTTATAAACTTTTTATTAGAAACATCCTTTACCAGTAAAAACCATTACAAAATCTCGAGAGTTTAATCAGCAACAGATAACACGTGTTTACATACAGCAGGACGCATAAACACTCTCATAATTCTCTTATATTCAAAAGATAGTTATGTGTTTATCCAAAACTGAAAAAATGTTGTTTGAACATTACAGAACTATAGGGTATGGGGGGAAGGGGGGGTTAATCAATGAGAGGTGGAAAATGTAGGGACTAAGGAGAAGGGGGGCAGGGGGGTTAAGGGTTCACGCATCAGATAGGAGAGAGATAAACTTGTTTAAATACCATTCCATATTCAGATTCCACTAAAACTGGAGTGGAGACTGGTTATGATATAAGGCCCATGAGGACCAGACTTTGTAGAAGGAAACGGAGGAGCTCCTCAGTATGCTAGTGATGTGTTCCATCTGGTAAGTGTGCCAGATCCTGTTGGTGGTGTGTTTTTCCAAGAGCCCGCTAACTGACATGTGGCAGCACTGACAATGTGTCTAAGGAGTTTGTGAACAGATTTGGTGAGGTCTGGGAGGGGCAGCGGTAGCAATATATGCTTGGGGTCAGGTGGGATGTGAGTATCTAAAATTGTTAAAGCAAGCGAAAGGACTGCTGTCCAATAAGGGCGGATACTGGGACAGTCCCACCATATGTGCATAAATGTTCCCGTTTGTCCACAGTTTCTCCAGCAGCCAGCACTGGTCTGCGGACATTTTTTGTAGTCTCGAGGGGACATAGTACCACCTATGTAATAGCTTATTAGCATTTTCTTTGCTATGAACATTTATGGAGCAATGAGCTGTGGATTCATAGATATCCGACCACTCTTCCTCATCTAGCTCGCTCCCCAGGTCCGCCTCCCACTGCGTCTGAAAGCGATCCTTAACAGACGGAGTAGCGGGGAGTAAGGTATACTATATAGGTTATATAGAATGGATATAAGACCTTTGGAGGAGGGGCCCAAAAGACGCAGATTCTCAAATGTAGTGAGTGGTCTGGAAGAGAGTTGGGCCTTAACCGTTTGATGGTAGTGTCTAACCTGAAGATATTGGTGAAACTGCCCCGGTACAAAACAACACTGCTCTACCAGCTCTGAGAATTGTGGAAATATTACATCTTAGTTGTATGATTGAGTAACAGTAGTTTGCCCTTACCTGCCCATTTTGTATACATGGAGCGAGACAATCCGGGCTTAAAGGCAGGATTGGACCACAAGGGTATCACAATCGAGGGGGCTGGAGAAAGGGATACTAAACGGTTGCATCTAGACCAAATTGGATAGGGCCAAGACTGGGTGGGTTCGAGCAGGAGCTGGGCGCTGTGCGACTGGGAGCCAAAGGACAGAGCAAATCGGTGAGCCACCCAATATGTCAGATTCTATGTCCACCCATATCCTAGTACAAGGGGGGGAATGCCATTGAACACACTGGGCCAGCCACGCAGCGTAGTAGTAGTTGCGTAAATTAGGAATGCCGAGACCACCTACCGTGGGAGAGCGCTGTAAAATGCAAGCAGAAATCCTGGGTCTCTTGTTTGACCATATGAACCGCATTATAAGGGTTTGTAACATTTTCAAAACTGAAGGGGGGACCCTGACGGGGAGTGTGAAAAAGATATAATAATCTTGGGAGCAAGTTCATTTTCACTGACGTAATCCGTCCAACCCAAGATATCATGAGTTTATCCCATGTTTGTAGGTCTTTTTTTATACAAGCTATGAGGGGGCAGTTAGCTTGGTAGATATTTTCCACCGTTCTGGTGAGAGCTATCCCCAAGTATCTTATGTGGTCAGAGTTCCAGTGAAAGGGGAAATTTAATTCTAGGAGTTGCTTTAGCTTAGTGGGAATATGGAAGTCTAGGATGTCTGTTTTAGTTGTATTTATCTTAAAATTTGATATTGTGGAATAAATTTTGAGTTCTTGAAATAGGTTGGGAAGAGTAGTTAAAGGGTTAGTTAAGGTAAGGAGAATATCGTCCGCATAGAGGGCTATCTTGTGAGTACTGGAGGGCAGCTGTATCCCAGTTATATTAGGGTTTATACAAATTCTCTTAGCTAGAGGTTCTATCACTAAGGCAAATAGAAGGGGAGAGAGTGAGCATCCTTGTCGGGTTCAGTTTCGGATAGTGAAAGTTAGTGAGGGGCTTCCGTTCACCTGGACAGAGATCGAAGGATTATGGTACAGGGCCGACACCCCCTTGAGAAAGCGGTCTTGAAAGCCATACGTAGTTAATGCTTGCATCATGAAGGGCCATCCAACGCGGTCAAATGCCTTTTCCGCATCAAGTGACATGAGAAGAGAGGGTTGTTTGTTATCATTAATATGTTGGATGAGGTCTATGACCCGCCTAGTATTATCCGCGTCCTCTCTGCCCGGGACAAACCCGACTTGATCTGGGTGTATTAGCCTGGGGAGCACTGAATTAACCCTATTCCAGAGCATTTTAGCATATATCTTGAGGTCAACGTTCAATTGTTCCATTGCTGGACAGGCGGAGCACCTCTGAATAATGGAGACACCCCTTGCCATGCTTTCCACGCTCCATTGACTGTGCACTAAAGAAGTTTGTAATACAACAGAGTATTAACGATATTTATCTGGATTGGCACTCAGTATAACACCAGTTACCCTGTGAATCACCCCATGCACCCAATGGAGTGCACAATAGACTACCCCACATCATCTCTGGGCAGTAGTCACAGGATATATACCACAGAGGGTGCAAATTTTAGTAGTAAAGCACATGAAAATAGGAATGGATGGAAAGCCACTGAACCCAGGCCAGACAGCAAAAGCAAAAAATGATCTCTTTGGATCAAGTTGCCCAGGATAATCATATAAAGAGAATAAAGACCTGTATGGCATTCAATAATGAATTTCCTCAATATGAACATTTTCCTGTATCGAAACAAATCAACAATACATTTGTGGTATACATTTATCATGTTTACAAATAGCATTGAAAGGTATTTGACATTTCAGACATAAGATATATGAGCAACGTTAGGAGTGAACAGGAAAAAGTTTTCATGAGAACAACAATACTTTGCAACATCATCACTAGGTATACAATGATCTGTTGTAAATCATATTTTGACTCAAGAGCTTGCAAGACATGATATTTGAGGAGTCTCAGACGTAAGACTGAGGCATGAGTAGCTCAAAAAGACAACTTCCCATAGAATATGATATTCAAAAGGTAATATAAATGTGAATCTCACACCAATTGTGGATTGGAAGCACTTAAATATCTGCTCCTTTATGGGAGGCTTTAAAGTGTTGATAAAACTCTCCCAGACTTCAAAAACCTGCTTTGTTTGTATTTGGTTAGGAGCAAAGAAGAGTTTGTTCTAAATAATTACAATGATGGGGGACTCATTGGATCCACATCTGGAGGATGCTATCATAGTTGTCTACTCTCCCGGACACCCAAATTTCTGGGAGTCCTCCTGGGAGAGCAGAGCAAACTCCTGTGTCCTGGACACACTTTATTCATTAAATGGCGGTAACGGGGCTTATGATGCGAATCACGCGTCATTGTGACCGATTATGTATGTTTAGGGGGCGGGGCCAAACATTGTGATTTGCCAAGCCCTATCTTCACACGCCTGTCTTATTGCAAAGGTGGCATCCTATCACATTACCACGCTTGAAGTCACTGAGCTCTTCAGAATGCCCCATTTTGTATCACAAATGTTTGCAAATGGAGACTGCATGGCTAGGGGCTTGATTTCTTGATTTTATACACCTCTGGCAACGGGTCTGATTGAAACACCTCATATCAATAATTAGCAAGTGTGGCCAAATACTTTTGTATATATATATATATATATATATATATATATATATATATATATACATATACATATACGGTATATATATGTCACCGTGCAAGTCTGTCTCAGTTCACAATTGCACGAACATGCCCTCACTGTACTGCACTTTTTTGAGCAATACAAATTTGAAAATTATACGCTAAGCAAACGGGTGTATGCCCCACTCAGAATGAGATTCATAGGGTTTAGCTCAGGATTCCAAGTTTAAAAAGATGTTAGTATATCTAAATCATGGTTTGTTAGTAAAGCAAACCAGAAGATATCTATAATAAATGACTGCAATGATTTTAGACAGTAATGTACATAATATATGTAATAATTAGAGATGCTCGCTGACCCCCGTGTTTTGGTTTTGGATCTGGATCTGGATTACCGTCGTGTTTTGGTTTTGGTTTGCTATTTTTGAAAAAATACAATTTTTTTGGTCTAAAATAACCTAATTTAGTGCTCCACCAGTTTCTTGGATAAGTGAGGTAATTCTAAAGCTAATAAATGATGAAAAAACAGTTTAATCCCTGGTAGGCCATCCTTAATTTTAACACTTGCCTGCAAATTATACAGACAAACCTGGTTGTCTTCCCCCTCCATCTTTGATTATTGGCAATGTAGCCATCGTCTTTGGGTGTATATTACACCCTCCACTTGTAGTTGAATAGAAAAAAAGCAGCCTGCATAGACTGTAGAATTAGAAAGTAAAAATAAATGGACCAAGGTAGTTTGGTGGCTATCTATGCCCCCTCCCGCCCTCCACTTGTAGTTGAATAGAAAAAAAAGCAGCCTGCATAGACTGTAGAATTAGAATGTAAGAATAAATGGACCAAGGTAGTTTGGTATCTGTCTGCATCAGACCCCCTCTCCACTAGGAGTAAAATAGGAAACTATTCAGCCGTTATAGAGTCTAGAATATAAATAGAAATTAAGAAAGGCAATTTGGTATCTATCTGCATCATAATCATCAACATCATCATTAGTGCCCTCGTCGCCTACACAAATCTCCCCCTCATCCTCTTCTATTTCCAAAGTGGCATCCTCACTTTGTGTATCACTCGGGCTGTTCAGGCACACATCAGCAGAACTGCTGAAAGGGTCCCTCTTTATGGGTACACTAACAGAATGCTCACGATTAGACATCCCACTGTTGGATGGACTCTCCACAGGGATTGGTGTCATTTGTGATTCAGAGCAAACATTATCCTCTAATGCCTTACTGTTATCTTGCATCTCGGCTTTGACGCGTAACAGTAGTTGTGCACCACTTGTAGGCTCGGTAACATTTTTTGATCTGCCACTAATAGACAAAGGTGAAGGCCTCATTCTCTCTTTGCAACTGCGTGTATAGAATGGCATGTTGGTAATTTTTTTTTTAATCGGCACTTAACTTTTTCGCTTCAACACTGTCAATTTTTTGGGGGGGTGTGTTTTTTTGACTGATTTCAAAAGACCGTGTAGTTTGACATCCTTTCCCAGATGACGTACTGGGAACACTACCATCAGGACTGGTTGCTGATTCTGCTCATATGTGGACTGCTTTGAATCCATTATGAGCCCAAAGCACTTGTAGTGCTACAAATTGTTTTAGATACTGCTGACAAATGACTTTTGACAGCCAGAAAAATTAATGCAAAAGAATGGGGGACACCCCAAAAGCACTTGGAGTGCTAAATATTATTTTTTTAGACTGCTGACAAACAGGACTTTTGACAGCCAGAAATATTAATGCAAAAGAATGGGGGACACCCCAAAAGCACTTGGAGTGCTAAATATTATTTTTTTAGACTGCTGACAAACAGGACTTTTGACAGCCAGAAATATTAATGCAAAAGAATGGGGGACACCCCAAAAGCACTTGGAGTGCTAAATATTATTTTTTTAGACTGCTGACAAACAGGACTTTTGACAGCCAGAAATATTAATGCAAAAGAATGGGGGGACACCCCAAAAGCCCTTGGGAGTGCTAAATATTATTTTTTTAGACAGCTGACAAACAGGACTTTTGACAGCCAGAAATATTAATGCAAAAGAATGGGGGACACCCCAAAGCACTTGTAGTGCCAAATATTTTTTTAAAAAAAGACTCCTCTATCCTCCTCTCCTTCAATTGTTATCAGAATTGGATGAAGAATAAGGTATATTCTCTGTCCCTGCTCTAATCAGCCTGTGACTACACCCTGCTCTGTTCCTCTGTCAAATGGCGATGGATTGCTGTGGAGGCGGGTATTTATGGATTTCAAATATCGCGAGAACCGAGTCCCGGCGACGTCACAATGACGTTCGGCCTCGATTTGGAATCCGAGCGGGCGGGAGAGTACCGAGCCTGCTCGGCTCGGCTCTCGGATAGGCAAAGTTCGGGTGGGTTCGGTTCTCTGGGAACCGTGCCCGCCCATCTCTAGTAATAATAATGTTGTAAATTTCGACACAATGGATGCATGCAGAATATTAGACATCCTAATACGGTTCTGTAATAAATATACCCCATTGTTTTTTGTTGCTCTCACTGACTACACAAACCCATGACAGAGAATGCAGTGAAGTTTCTAGAATATTAGGCTAGTAAACTATTTGACTATTAAACTCTATGCTAAACTAATCTACTATACTATGCTGCTACAATTCACAACCAAGCTACATTATTTACAGAGAAAAGTCTATAAACTGTTGTTATACCATATGTACTGTGTGTAAGATTGCTATTGGAGATGTTATAACATTGTTGTGTAAATATTATTTTAGATTTATATATGAGATTGTGGATTTTCTATATAGCATTGATACAGACCTTAGTGTAGTTATTTGGGGGTCTATGCATCAACATAATACAGTGCCTCTAAGCATACATCTTGCATATTTAATCACCGCTGAAATACACCTTGCAGAGGCTACTCAGGTAGCCCAAGCGAAGTGACTCCTCTGGTGCGGTTTTTTTTTTCCTGTTCAGCAACAGCAGTGCCAGTGAAAGGACTATGTGCTATGCGCATAGCACTTCCGGTGTAAGGGATTCTGCAAAGCCAGAGAGGCTTCAGCAGGATCCCCTTTGAAGAGGTAACTCCATCTTGAAATGGTATTACTTTGCTGCGCAATGCAAAGCTTTTAAACCAATAAATCTATGGGTACTGCGAAGACAAACGTTAATTGGTTTTTCCTGCCTTGAGCCCTTCATACATCTTGCAATGGCCATTTAATAGAGAAAACAACTGTTTTCTCCCTTTAAACGGTTCATCGCACTTTAATGCAGACCTTTTGATAAGGTGAGAAGGAAAGTAGGGTAATAAGAGAAAGTGTGTGTGTCATTAATAAGACTATCTCAGAAATAGTGAACATATATTGTATTTAATACAACTTAACCATTTAAAGAAGCAAAGAGCTTTACTATGCAAGCATTAAGGGGGGAAAAAAACATTCAGTGAAAGAAACAATTCAGTATGTGCATATGGCATCTGCCTGGATTTTCATGACTGATCAGATAACCCTATAGCTATGGCTGCAATAGCATCATCACAGCATGCATTATTGTTTTTACTATTTGGAGATACCATACATACCAATTGCATAGTAGTACAGTGATGTAATAACAATTACATGACAGGTCTGCAGGTAGGCAGAAGGGTTGGGCACCATGAGATAAATTTAGCACAACTTATAAAAAGTATATAATGGATTTGCACTGTGGATCACAACAGCTGTCAGAATCAAAAGTAGCTGTATTCAATTATTCTCAATCACTCAATAACTCTTGATAGTTCTTATTTAGGATTGCAAGAGAACTCTCGTGGGTGAAATAAATCAGAAAAAAAACCATTATATACACCTTTAAATTGAGAATACCACATTTGGACCTAGGCATTAATGATCTGCTAACACTATGAAAAGGCATCTACTGCCATCCAAATATACATCCAACCATGGTATACAAACTTTTTTAAGTTTGACATTGTATTAAGCCTTTTAATTAAAGATGCAAAAAATTGTCAAAAGAGCATCCACCTCATATTGTCCTGAACTATTACTGTGTTTATTGTTTAAACCGTTTGTGATGCATTTTATTTAGCCATGTATTTTCTTGACCCGATATTCATTGGTGTTGCCAATACACCCAATTACTTTTTTAAAACATTATCTAGATCTGCAAAAGTGTAGATACCCTGCTATTGTCAGAACATACTGTATCTGTATAACAGAAAATAGTGATATAAATGCTTCTGGTGACCCCTGCCACAGCCTGTGTAGTAACACCTTATTACAGTAAATATTTAAATGATCTAGCTTGATGTCTTAATTCTTTTCTTATTTAACACTTAAAACATCCAATGAAGATAGAGAATATCTAATATATATAAGCCTAGTGGCGTGCGTTAGTCTGTGTGTGGAAAAAAAACAAGCTGCAGCGCCACCTGCTGGGCGGAGTTATACACTGACCTACTTAATTCTTAGCATTATGTATTATAAAAGTAAAAGCCTAGCGGTGTGTGTTAGTGTGTGTGTAAAAAAACTATTTTCTCAGAAAGGGCTCATCCAATTGACCTGAAATTTGGTATACTGACATTATTTGACAAAAAAATTAGAATAGTGAAGTCAGTTAACTTCCATCATCTCCCCTTCCCCCCATGGGAGGGGTAGTAAAGGCTAAATTTTACGAGTTGAGGGCTGAAACTCATTTTCGTGAGGTAATTTTACCTCATGAACACACATTAAAAAGGGCGCTTGCGTCGGGAAGTAACGATCTTCCCCTGAAGAGGCCTGGGCTAGGCCCAAATGCATGACAGGACCCTTTTTAAGACCTTAAGTAGCTTGATTTGACTAGAATGCATGAGTATCATGCACGGGTTAACTTGTGTGTATGTGTGTATGTGTATGTGTATGTATATATATATATATATATATATATATATATATATATATATAAAATTTCAAATAGTGTGGTACCATTAAACCAAACAATATTCATGTGTGATATATGAATCAATAAAATACATGTGAATAACTTTATACTCCAGAAGCTGAGATACGGCTCTGCTAATGACAGCAAACTCACCAGAATCAGAATATAATCAGCCCTTAAATATAGATCTTGGGCCCATTTGATGTAAAAGACTTCATATGGAACACAACTCTTTCACAATATACAGTATACATGGGGGGAAAAAAAAGAATCTAGAGTAACATGTTCACAAAATGGGAATTTTATGATCAATGTAACGCACTCACATAAAAACAGCATATATGGACATTTTAGAAATCCAGTAATAGATGTACAAAATACCCCTAATCCAGTGGCAAACAAAAGTTTTTGCATCATCCCCAGGGTGAATGCATGCTAGATGATTACACCAAATCAAAGATGTAAATTCTGGTTAGAGCAGCAACACCTCTTTCACCCCCCTGGCAAGGATAGCCATATCTCACCTTCTGGAATATAACATGTATTTTATTGTTGCATATATTACATATGAATATTTTTGTTTTGGTAGTATCACACTATTTGAATGTATATATTTTTTTTTGTACATTTCTTCATTGGATGTTTTAAGCATGAAATGAAAAAAAATACATTGACACATCATGCTTGATAATTTAAGTTATTACTCTTTTAATAAGGTGTGATTACAGTGGGAGTTAACAGAAGCACTTAAAACACTTTATTTTCTGTTATATGTGTTCCTCACAACAGATGAACTTATGCTGTTTGGTTTTAGAGTGCTGGCAACTCTGTAGTTCCCTCACAACATGTGAGCAACAGGTTGTCTAGGTCTGGAATCCTTTATGCCGTTTACAGTCACGATCCTGTCCTCCTTGCAGCTACACTGCTAACAGCCTTGTTCTGATACCACTAAAATGCACAAATAACGAGGCTACAGGTAGAGCTTGCAGCAGGCGCACCTTTCCTCTAAAAGGATTACTGGCTAGACTGTACCTGGCTTGAAGAGCCACGTGCAAATAAGGGAGAGAAACTTGACACCCAGTGACTACATTGTAATTACCTGAAGCATCTTTCAGAAGTGTAATGAAGCATGGTTGTATTCTTTGTTACCAGCTTATGGAGAGCAAATATGACCATGCAAACAGTGGTTACCAAGTGCATCATCACCATCTATTTATATAGCACCACTATTTCTGCAGTAGAGAATTCATTCACATCAGTCCCTGCCCCATTGGGGCTTACAGTCTAAATTCCCCAACACACACTAAGGTCAATTTTTAGCAACTAATTAACCTACCAGTATGTATGTGGGAGGAAACCAGAGCACCCAGAGGAAACTCCCTCACAGATAATGACATGGTCAGGACTTGAACTCATGACCCCAGTGCTGTAAGGCAGAAGTGCTAACCACTTAGCCACCCAATTGTAGACCCTGCAATTATGCTTTTAAAGCATACCTCCCGAAATATACACAATTTAAGATTCTGGACAGAGTACACCTATGAGATGACAGTCACAATCACAGATGCAAGTCCAGCACTTCAATTGACCTTGTACAGTAAATATGGCATCACATTCCTGTCAGGAAGAGATCTAGTTAGATCTGTAACTTATAGAAGAGTGCATGGTTGAGTACTCAAATTTTGTGAGGCCCATTACTGTAACTTTCGAGTCTTAGATGCACCAAGTGCAGTTTGACAGATTATAGTTAAAGCAATTTCTTGGGAGAGGATAATTTGAGCAGGACACAGGAGAAACTGACTACTGACAAAACCCAACCTCTCAATGGAGCGATAAAGCCCACCATATCATAACCTGATTTTATGTGCCAACAAAACTTGCTCATGGTTCACCATTCATTACAACTGCCATAATGGGGAATTCAATTAGCAACAGTGTCTCCGGAATGTCTGATACTTCAGGGTGTCCATCTCCAAAGTCTCTGCTCATTTTTGTGTAAAGAATAAGATTTTTACTGCAATTGCCTGAAATGTGCATGGTGCAAAGCACCACATTGTCAGCAATTGATCCCCCCACCAAGATTATTTACAGAACTCTCCCATGTAGGTCTACAACATTAACAATTAAAGTTAATAGTAATCATGCATCCTGAGATCCCATTTACAGTTCAATTTGCATCCTCCACCTCAAACCCTCCATTTCCTCCCAGATATGGGAGAGGGGCAGCACTGTGGCGTAGTGGTAGCACTTCTGCCTCACAGCACTGGGGTCATGAGTTCAATTCCCGACCATGGCCTTATCTGTGTGGAGTTTGTATGTTCTCCCTGTGTTTGCGTGGGTTTCCTCCGGGTGCTCCGGTTTCCTCCCACACGCCAAAGACATACTAGTAGGTTAATTGGCTGCTATCAAAATTGACCCTAGTCTCTACCTGTCTGTCTCCCTCTCTGTCTGTCTGAGTGTGTGTCTATATTAGGGAATTTAGACTGTAAGCTCCAATGGGGCAGGGACATATGTGAATGAGTTCTCTGTACAGCGCTGCGGAATCAGTGGCGCTATATAAATAAATGGTGATGATGATGATATCACCTGTGAGTCTAATAGTGACTGCTGATAGTTGATTGTCACTACAATATCTTGTGGGCATAGTGTAATGGCAGCACTAGGGAAACATGCAAGTTAACAGCAGACATCTCTTTAGGCTAGTCCATAGCATGCAGATTAGCAAATCTTTAGACTGTTTATTGTGTACAATAACAGAGGATATCCCTTTTACATTAAATGTTGTACAAGATGCAATTTCATATTTAATCAGTTTTATTTTTGAGCTTTTATACAAGAGAAAACATTGAGTATTCTTTGCATCTTGATCAGTGATCTGGAAGTCCACTCCTAAAACAAAAAACACAAATATAAATATTTAAGACTAAAGCTAGTTTCATGGTATTAAAGCAAGCTGGTCTCAGTCCCATATCCGCATCTCTCATTCAAACTGTCCACAAGTGTTAGAAGCTCATCACTGACCAGATTAGTCACTTCTCTAATTTGCTCCTTACTCACCTCTCTACTGGCACTTTATGGCTATTGGGAGAAAATAAAGATCAGAGTCATTATAAAGGCAGCAGCTTTCCCAACATTAAAAAAAAAAGTCACTAAACACTTGCTGTCTTATGAATTGCAGCTCCTGTATTAACACTCCAGTTATTCAATAAAGGTATTTTTACATGTCAAACCAGCAATTGCTCCCCTCATGTGCAGACCACCTTTGGTATATTGAAAGTATAAGGACCTTATAGATCCCAGATAAGGCTATTGATTTGTTTTTAACTTTCTGGCACAGTCAAAAATATTAGAGACTGCAAGTCAGAGTGGAAATTTATCATCAGTTATCGTTTCTGACGGCACTTCCTATTCCAGAGTCTCATCATATTACAGTCTTTAAAGGATTAACACCAACTTTTGCAACAAAGCAGAGATATGTACTGTACAGCAGATGCCCCTTGTGTCTTAACCCAAGTACTAGACTTACTTGTATGAACACAGCCATCAATCTGTCCCTAGAAGAGACCAAACAAAAAGTTAAGAATCAGTCTAGACTATGCCATTAAAAAAACAAAAAAAAACAAACAGTATAAACTTGGATGTAGTCAGAAAACCTGTCCTCAACAAGGAAATTCAGCCGGTAATTCCAGCTATTTTTGGTTCTGCTTCATCATCTACATCCTTTACAGCTGCAGATTAATGTCCTGTTTGGGTCTAAAGCCATTACTTGACCACAACCTCAAACGTGCACCCCCTCACCTTATTTCTGCCATTCTGAGATTTAAACATTGGCTAGTTTTCTACAAGATATCATTGGTACAATACATGCATCTTTCCTTACAGATTTGTTTCCACTATAAAGTAAATGTCAATAACTAAAGACAGAAGACAGTGTCCAAAGATTTACCTTTTTTTTGTTGTGTTTTTTATTTTTAAGACTAGTTGTTCCAGATGTTGACCTGAAAGATTAAAAGTCAGATTTATTAGAAACACTTGGTGCCTTTGGATGTAGATATTACAAATTACCAATTTAAAAATTTCCATGATTGGAAACATTTGAAGTTAATCCATTAAACCAAGGCATTCATTTTGGAACAACGTCAGTATACAACAGTTACGATACATGGACCTCACTGATGCACTTTAATATTCAAGAAGCTAGATTTAATTCAACTAGTACTGTATGAATATATGCTTCCATTATGTGCAAGTTACAGGTCAAGCTCTTAAAAAGTTGACCTGTAACTTTAACAATGGCTCCCCTATCAACATGCTTGCAATACTACTTTATTTTAACAGTAGTTGCTGGGCTCAGTCCCATATCCGCAAGGAGTCATCCAACAGTCTCCTCAATATAGATTCATCATTGACCAGCGCACTTTCCAATTTCAGGAGTAATGTTCTTCTGAAGAATAGAGTCATGCACTAGCAGAGTTAACTGTAAGCAAACAAAGCCCGATAACTAAACATGCAGTAAATCAAAGTTACATCTAGAGGGAAATGGTAGAAAAGAGAAAAAAAAAAAAAAATCTAGAGTGGGATGCACCATTGCATAACTAAATGATGGCTGCCACAGTTCCACACCACCTTCACATAGCCTGTCAAGCAGGTTTACAGTTATGGGTTCATTACTCTAGTTTGAAATATAGGTTTGAGTATAGTGTTCATGTTTTGATATTGTTTATCAATGGCATCGGGACATGATTGCATTATTCTGCTCAATCCACATAACCAAAAATAAAGTTTCTTCAACTTCGGTTTAAGTAAAGAACCATACAGATAAATTAAATCCTTACCATATGTGCCAAAAATGCTTTGGATCCATCTTCAGAAATGACTTGATCTGTGAAATAGAGATACCCATTAGACATGCAGAAACCTTGAAGTTCAGCTTACCCATTGACCAAACAAGCATTTTGTGAGAGGGTTGAGTGACAACTATGGACACTATAGAAAACCCAAGCTGTCAAAGCCCCTCAGTTTTTCTTGCATGCGATTGGAGAACCTGCCGCTATGAGGCTAGCTGCAGCCCTCGGTTTACATGCTATGACAAGAAAACTTCAGCAGTTTGAGTTGTAGTTAAGCAAACAAGTAGAGTGCATATTAAAGCAAGCCAACTTTACAAGTCTATTTCTAAACCCCTTAACCAATTGTAATTTAGAGCCTATATTAACTTTAACAGTAGTTTTAAGCAGTCTTCAGATATAACCAATAGTTAGTCCAGTAACCAAGAATCCTTTAACATTTAAGTCCCATCCCAAGTTAGCAAGTGATTGAGCTATGAATCAGTGAGAAATACATAAGCATTTCACAAATCTCATTCCAATTAAATTACTAAACGATGCATTTAAATATAGATTTCTAAATTAAATAATGCAGGATAAGCACTACCTGTCTACCTGGATTTTCATCCCTCCCTAATACCTCCCCCCTCACTACTTTCATGCAGTTTACTAGGGACAATGCTATGTGTCCGATTATAGGGGTATATTTAACAAAGTGTGATGGTGCACTAACGTGCACTTAACATACAATTCATGCCCCGATGTGTCCCCCGTATATTTATTAAAAATGCATCGCAGCAGATATCGTGGATACCTGCTGCTTTGCATTCTGCTTTGTTTCGGGGAGCAGTCACCATTCAATAGTATGGTGACTGCTCCCTTTTGCAATCTAAGTTCCGAAAAATAGTTTTTTTCAGGAACTTGTCTTGATAATGTACGCCAGCTGGAGTACATTATCATAAATGAGAAATCTCAGTGCTGTCAGCTCTGCTCCGAAGAGCAGAGCTGAACAGCGCATGTGTGGAGGGATCATGTGATCCCTCCCTGTCAATCACAGCTCTCTCTCTCTCTGCAACAATAGTTGCAGAGACAGAGGGGATCTTTGTGCGCATGTCCAGTTCTTGGAACTGGACATGCACAATTGAAGAATGAAGAGAAGACCCGGAGACAGCACTTCCGAAAAGGGGGGTAAGTATGATTTTTTACATCACAGAAACAGCAGTTTTTCGGAACTGCTGTTTCTGTGCAGGGTTGTACATAAATGAGAGAAATAGTTCAATCCTTATCCTTGCGATAAGGATTGAAAACTATTTTTTACTTTGTTAATATTGATAAATGTGCCCCATAGTATCTAGCAGCATAGTGCATTCAATTTTTATCACCAGAAACTGCATTTGTCATCCATTAATATTCAGTTGACTATACAAAAAATACATACCAAATGCAGATATGTGAACTAGCAATTGTGTTCTGAACTAAAATACACTTTAAGCTTAACATTTACCTGGATCAGTGGCGCTATATAAATAGATTATGATGATAGGGCCACAAGCTTGCTTGATGTCAGGCGCCTAGTCAAGATGGGAAAAAAAATAAAAAAAAAATGTTAAACTAAGCAGAAGACTAATTCCACACACAGGCTACAAATGAACTCAAAATATTTAAGTTAATGCTATAGTCAAAACATATGCTTCAGCAACCCAATTTGAAGCCACAACATCTAAAATGCCAGATTACCAGAGATAAGTATACTATGTAAATGCATGTTGAAAGATCATTTAACTATGACGTTGGGAGAACTTGATATACAACTACATTGTTGCTTTGCAGCCAAATTCAAGCTATTAAACCAAATCATGAGAAGGCGTGGATTAAAACAAATTTTAATTCTGCTTTACCATTTAATAAAATATTTACAAGGTTCCACTACAATGCCAGAGCCCTGGCAGATGTTGAAAGCAATTTTTGCCAGCAATTCTTATATCCCTAGCCCAAAAAAATAAGTAGGGGGCACTTTAACAAGGTAGGTTGAATCGTCAGTCCTGCATTACAGCAGAATCCAGAGAGCACTGCATACAACAGTCCCTTAGCTGGAGACTAGGAGTGGCAACTTAAAAATACATTTTACTAACGTGGTAGTGCAATTATTAAATTTTATCGCCATCATCAAGTCCCTGACAAGTCATACAATGAGACAGTGTGACAGTCATTAGAAGACTTACACACAGCGAACACATTTATTTACATAACCAGGGTTCTCAGCTTAAGTCAAGACATAAGGGTAGACCTGGCCTATACTTCACATGTAACTCCCCGATAATGTTGCCGATTTGGTACATTTATGAACCTAAACAGCGACCGTCAAGGAAGCATTTCTCTAGGCTCGCTAATAACCACAACAGCAATCAGGAAATGCCATCACAGCTTGGATTTGAGCCACCTGGGACACCGATCAGCAAGTTCATCGTACGTGCAATAGTTCTACATGAGGACTCACCATTACCGGTGCATGAGGATAACGCAGCGCGTTCTATTGGCAGATGAGACCTGCAAAAAAATAAAGACGGTAAGTTACAAACACGAACAAATGCAAATATTTTATCATACGGTTGATCCTTATCAGTGACTGTATTCCCCTTCAATGTTGCCGATCTCCAGCACGTAAAAGCCGGAGCAGCGACCGTCAGAAGAAAGACTTTATGTCGGCCTCTGTTTGACCGAGTTAGTTACACAATCCTCTAACCCGGCTTCGATCAGGGCCTTGGTTGAGCAGGCGACAGAAAAAAGACATCGATATTTACCTCATCAGGTCCACGGGGACGTCTGTACATGTTTCGTGAGACCACCTGGTACGAACAAAGCACCGTAGTCACGGATGGCTGTAGATTGTATCTCCGCCATAGCTATCACTGAGCGCAATGCGGAAAAGAATGAAGAACTAACATGCTGCTGCTTTTGTAGTAGAAGCTACCGTTCTGATTGGTAGAGAATCGAAAGGGCGGGGCGGCGCAATGTATGATGGGTACTGCAATGTATTTTAATGAAAGAAACCAGTCTGTGAAGGGAAATGATGTTCATACGGCATCATTGTCAGATGCTTACATGCATACCTGACTTTTTGTTAATAGCGTTTTCCACATACTTTTAACAACCTGATGTGAATTAGTTAATTAACAGATATTGAAAATTAGTTGATTAGTTTAGACCAGATTATTATTATTGCAAAATTATTCAAAACAGTAGGACATAGTATTAGTGGCAGTATGGAAAATATAAATCAATGGCATTTGATTGTTTTACAATGAAGGCAGTAGGAGAAGTGGTGGTACTGCATACCACCATATAACCGTCTACTGATTACACTTTCAAATAAAGATAGGATGGCAGCTATTTTTTTAAAGCGTGTTTTTTTAGGGAAGAATTTTATAAAACAAACAAAAAGAACTAACATGTGTTATACTAACATGCATTTGCTAATCTAATGAAATTATATATTTGTGATCTAGGTTAAAAATACCATAACAAGTCCCTTAAATGTTTAACTATGGGATATAAACAATTACTGTTGAATGGGCTGGCATAATAGCAATTGTTCCAATACAGAGGGGCACATTTATCATTTATCGGGCAAAACGAGAAATACTTATCAATCCTTATCGCATGGATAAGGATTGATGTATTTCTCAAATTTATGAAAAATGGACCACAGAAACAGCAGTTCCAAAAAACTGCTGTTTCTGTGATAAAAAAAAACCATACTCACCACTGCCTCTCCGGTCGCACTGTCTCCGGATCTCCTCCTCTTCAGTGTATCTTCAGTTCTTCATGCAACTGCGCATGTGCCGTCCGGAGAGCTTGAGGCTGTGACAGGGAGGGATCACAAGATCACTCCCTGCCCATGCGCTGTCCAGCTCTGCTCTCCGGAGCAGAGCTGGACATAACCAAGAACAACAGTTTTAGCAGCATTTCGGATGATGTGCTGGCGTACATTAACACAAGTTCCCGAAAAAAACATTTGTTAGATTGCGGCCAGGAGCAGTCACCATTCTGTTGAATGGTGACTGCTCACAAAAACGATCAGAAGTGCAAAGCAGCAGATATCCATGATATCTGCTGCGATGCACTTTTAATAAATTTGCGGAGGGCACATCGGGAGCTGATTTCCACGGTAAGTGCACGATGGTGCACTACCGTGCTTTCTTAAATACACCCCAGAGATTTGAAACATATATAGCTACGTCAGTGGATAAACTAACAAAGCGTATAAAACATTTGTGTACATTTAATAACATAGTTCAGGACAACACAAAAACAAATAGATGTGTAGGACAATGCTAGCCAGGGACCCAGAAAGAGAAGCCTGTGGATATACTAGTCAGGAGGCACACAAACCTACTTGTTTCCAGAATGTATTTTATACTTGGAGTTGTATCAGCAAAACCATATCTGACAATATTTATGACTGGCATTTCTAACCTTGTAAATGTAGCGTTCATTGCCCATAACATCATTTACGAGAGCTTGCCATTTTTGGAAGTCAACAGAATCAGCAGGAAGCCATTCACAGTCTATTATGACTGCTAGTGTCAGGAGAATAAAGATATATTTTTAAATAAATTTATTTAGGGTATTCTCTAATGAAACACCAAACAGATAGATCAGAGGGATAAGGGTGGAGCACCTGATACAGTGTCACAAATACATCTATACACCTCTGACCAAAACTGCTGAACTGCCGGACAGCCCCACAACAGGTTTCATCATGGAAACCACATTTCGGACAGTTAGTGTCTTGTCTACCACCTATTTTAAACAGAGGAACTGGTGTAAGATATACCCTGTGAAATACAAATTAATGAATCTGTTGGAATCAGATGTAGGAGGTGGCACCCCAAAGGCTTTTAATTTCCTGAGTCCAGTCTTCATCAGAGAGTAGACCCAGGTCAGCCTCCCATTTAAGTTTGAGAGAGACTAATCCATTGGTGTCAAATTCAGAATTAAGTTCGGAGTAGATCATAGTAAGTAAACGTTTAATAGGAGAGATTAGTGTAGGAGAGACAGGAAATTGAGAATTAATAGCATGTTGCAATTGTAAATAACGAAAAAAGCAGAGATGGGCAAATCAAATTCTTGTCTTAACTGGGCAAAAGATTTAAGTGCACAAAAATTTTGTCCCATTGTAGATACATTATATTTGCATAATATATTACTGCGAGAAAGTTCATGTAATTCTTGCAGATTGCTGTTATATCCGAGAGGTGTATCAGGGTCATATCCCTCCCCTCCTAAAATATTATGAATTAACAACCATACCTCTATTGCTTGTCTCATAATGGGGGCTACTCCCCACCATGAGCATCTGAATGGTGTGTTAGAAGACCCCAGCTGCTCAGCCAGGAACCCCACCAAGGCACTGTCTCTTGGAGCTTTCATCCAATCAATCAGATGGGAAAACTGTGCAGCTAAGTAGTAGAGCTTGAGGTTAGTAGGCAGCACGGTGGCTAAGTTGTTAGCACTTCTGCCTTACAGCACTGGGGTCATGAGTTCAATTCCTGACCATGGCCTTATCTGTAAGGAGCTTGTATGTTCTCCCTGTGTTTGCTTGGGTTTCCTCCCACACTCCAAAAACATACTGGTAAGTTAATTGGCTGCTAACAAATTGGCCCTAGTCTGTGTGTGTTAGGGAATTTAGAATGTAAGCCCCAATGGGGCAGGGACTGATGTGAGTTCTCTGTACAGCGCTGCGGAATTAGTGGCGCTATATAAATAAATGATGATGATGATAATAAGGGCCAAACCACCCGATGACTTGGAGCAACAAAGGGTATTAAGTTTGATTATAGGACTTTTAGCCCCCCATATGATGGAGGAAACATATTTATTAATGGAGAGAAATAACGTATTGGGAAAAGCTACAGGAGTGTTTCATAACATAGAGGTATATAGGATGTATAATCATTTTAAATTAACAACAAAAAAGAATAGTAAACAAAATCAACAGGAGCTCAAAACAGATGCAGCTCGTCCTCACCCTAAAAGCAATCCACCTAAATTGTTGTATGTAGCACAATAAAAATAAATGAAAGGGTGACTTCAAGCGCTTCTTGTTCCACAAATAGCAAACAACAGATAGGATAGTATTAAACAGTCCCAATATTAACAATCCGTCAAAAGAAAGTATTATTCCAATCCTGGCCACATTTAGTTGTACTTAGATCAACATGGATAATTGAAAGCAACACAGGAAAAAGTTAAAGATTATCTCCAGCTCGAACTTCAATTGCAGTAGTTATTTCCAAGTTGTACTATTATCTTCCTCAGTTTTAACACATGGTGTTAAGAGTCTCCACTCTGGCACTGGCTCAGAGGACTGTCCTGAGGTGGTGCAGATTTGAACTGCTTCAAAGATCTCCTTTTCTGTGAGGAGACATGCTGATGGTTACTATTGTGTTAAAGCTGTGGAAGATAATAGGAGCCAGGCCGAGCCCAGTGTTATCACGAGTTGCGCTATGACCAAAAATAATGGTTCGAGCGCAATTTTCAGGACTTTCCAAAATGTAAAAAAATGACTACAGCCAGAAGTAAATTCGACTCGGATTATTGTAGTTGTAGCGATAGATCACCGCATCTGGGGGCGGGACCGCAGTCTTCAAAGATGGGTGCTGCAGTCGAAACCACAGTCTTATGAAGAGCTTGCCACAGTGGTAGAGAGGTTTGGTGCTATTCAACAAATTACCAAACCACATGCACTTGTGCCAAAACCGATGCCACGTCAGAAGCCAGATTTGAGAATCCTTCCCACGGGGCCCAATGGTTAAACTGCTGTTGACAGTGGGCTAGTTACAAAGGTGTCTAATCCAAAGTGCTTTGAATATGGGTAGCAAGAACATTTTCAGGCCTGCTTATCCAAGTTGTTGTACTATGAGTCCCACATCAGGAAGTTTGTTTCGAGTGACTATGCTTATCAATCAAAATCTTGTCCTAGCTTTAGTTGACTCTGCTAGTGAGCTTACTTTGGTTTCCATCTCTGCCCTTAATGAAACCATAACTACTTGGTTGCCTAAGGTGAAAGTCCTTTGCATATATGAGACGACTGGTATAATGGATGTTGGAAAATACTTCACAACCAGGCCAATATCCATTAGATATAATCAGCTTCTTAATAAAATGGATAAAAAATGAGTATTAACAGTGGAAAAGATAATATAGGCATAGCAAATCTAGCATTCTTAAGCAAGGGTTAATTATTCATACTACAGCACTTGTAATGATAATACACAAAACCATACATAAATAGCACTATACGGTCCATCAGTGGTCACCCTTGGGTATGTCCTGTTTTCACCACTCAGCGGTACCATATCACCATACATCTCCCTCCTGGTCGAATGCAGCATTGTATCCTGGGACAAGCGTGACTTCTGTCTGCAGTACTGGAGGCTGCCATCTTGGGTGAGCCATTTGCTAAACATTTTGCTGAGTCTGAACACCTGATCTCATCTACCAATTTGCTTCCTCTGCAGACTATAAGAATCTCCTCCAACACTCAGCTAATTGTCAGTGCAACACTTTCTTAGTTTCAGACCACCACAGTTGCTGTTGTTTGCTGCTTCACTCTACCTGCTATATACAGATCTCAATCCTCTATCCTTTGTGTGAATTCAGCTTCACCCTGGTTGCTGCTTCAATCCTCCTGCTTTATACAGATATCCACTATTTACCCTCTGAGTGAATTCAGCCTCATCCTGCTGCTGTTTTATGGACTTCAATAATTTACTCTCTGAGTGAGTTCAGATTAATCTTTCTGGCTTTTATATGAACTGCAAACCATTAACCCTTTGTGTGAATTCAGCTTCATTCTGCCTGCTGAAATAAATACTTTGGTTATTTATTCCTTGTGTGAATTTACCTTCATTCTATCTGCTTGTGTACAGATTCCAGCTGTTATCTTCTGTGTGGATCCTCCTCTCATCAATCTTTTCCTGTCTCTCCTACAAGCTATCTGGGGTAGTAGGTTGTTGTTCTGAGTCATCCACCTTCTAGAGCCATTTCTGTGTCTCAGGGTACTGACTTCCAGTTCCAGGCCTAACCCAGGTTCTGAGTTGTCCAGGGCCAGTTCCAGGCTTAGTCTGTTCAGGAGGTTGCCACCCCTGTATATCTTCTGTCTGAGTTCTGAGTCTTCCCAGTCCCAGTTGTAGTACTATATTTGCCTGAGTCTCTGAGTTATTGGAGGTACTGAGTCTCTGGTCGTGGGTTCAGGTTCCCTCATCCAGGTTCCAGTCCATCAGGTCCAGATTACTAGTATTTATTTTAGAATGGAGTCCAGTCCAGCATTTCTCCTCCTAACATCCAGTATACAGGATTAGAGCAAGCTCCATGAGCAAGGCATATATTCGGCCTCCCAGTTTCCACTAGACTCCTGCCACAGCTAGTCCCAGGTGTCCCAAGACGGATCCCAGAAACCCAATTGCCGTGACAGGTATGCACTCGAGGCAAGGGCCCAACTGTCCTGATGTTGGGGAAGTGTTGATGTCCGGACCAGTTGGGGGTTGTGGTGATCGACATACTACTGTGCCGACTCCCTTCACCTCACCTGGCTCAGCTGGAATAGTAGTCAGCGGTTCACAGTTCCTGGTTCTCTCCCTCGATGACCCACAGGTACAAGCAAACCAAATCCTACGGCTGCAATGGTGTCTTTTGCCACCAAGTGGCAGATCAAGTGGCAAATGGTGAGCTCTGGCACTTTCGCAGATCCAGATGGGTATATTTTCCCCATCCCAAATGCATAACCAAAAGAGACCCATTGGATGCTGCTCCAGCTGGCAAAGCAGATTCTAAACGGATGTCAGAGTGTTATTCTGCATGGAAGTAATGCCCTAAGAGGAGTCAGGAACTTTCTACTGGAGACGTGTATGCAGGGGGAACAAGTTCATCGCCGCACCACTTGTGCTTTCAAAGGTGGCCAGTACAGCTTCACAGCTCAATAGACGGCACCAAACCTGGTCAGTCTCCAGTCATCTGGTAAGCTACTAGCAATTTCCACACTCTCAAAGTGGCTATAGTTGAAGATACTCCATTTTTACAATACTGCCGGTATTTTATAACCTTTGACTGTAAATAAGTTTGAACAGCTAGAAACAGCGTTACAATATGAATTATATTGGCATACACAGTGGAATGGTCCATAGCTGTGTGTTTGGATTTGCTTTCATTCACACACTCAGAAATATGTGGCAACTGATTGGATCTATTAAGGAATTTGGGCATTTAGTGACTGATTTTATATTCTATGACAATAGACCCAAGAGTAAAGTTATTCTAATCTCCCAAAAAAAGGGAGGGGGCGTGTCTATGTTTGTTATGGGATGCAAATTTGATGAAATCCACATATCATTATCATTTATTTATATAGCGCCAACATATTCCGTAGCGCATTACAATTGGGGACAAACATAGTAAACTAATAAACAAACTGTGTAAAACAGACAAAGAGGTGATAAGGCCCTGCTCACAAGCTTACAATCTATGGGAATGTTTTATTTATTGTATTGATATTTATTAGATTTGACATTTTTAATGTTTAAATAAATATTTTTATAAGATTCGTGTTTCACATTTGTTTGTGGTTAAAGATTAATTATTGCACATCTTTTTGTTTATATCATTCATTTTGAGGACTGCAGACCTCTTGCAATTAGTGATCTATAGAAACAACCATATTAAGAGCCAGAAGGAGATATCTTTTCCTTATACCTATACATAGTTTAAAAGGTTTTAAGTTTATAGTAAAACTTGTTATGTACAATTCTTTATAGATATTTTCTGTCTGACACAGTAAACCCTTTATGGTAGATCCAGTGTTAACTTGCTTATTTCGTGTGTGTGTGTGTGTGTGTGTGTGTGTGTGTGTGTGTGTGTGTGTGTGTGTGTGTGTGTGTGTGTGTGTGTGTGTGTGTGTGTGTGTGTGTGTGTGTGTGTGTGTGTGTGTGTGTGTGTGTTAGGGATACTGTCACCTTCCTCTACTTTCTCAGTACATATGCCATCGTTCCATTTCCATGGGTCACTCTTTTTCTGCACACTCTTCACTCCAATGGCCTTTGTGACAGTTCTTTCCTGGTTCACGCCCTACAAGTCCAATCTCTTTCAGTGTCTTTACCTATGGCACATCTGCAATCTGTTGAAGCCCCACAAAGCTCTCCTCAAGACCCTCTTATTTCTCACTGTAAGCCTCTTTCCTTGGTGAACTAATTTAACCAGTATCTCTACAGTGGTGACACAGAAATCTGCCTCCTCCCCTTCTATACAATTGGGTGTGTCCAACTGTCTCTCTGCTATTTCCACATAGATGTCCTAATGCTCAACCTGTCCAAAACAGTTTACCATCTTCACACCTGCAAAAGTTACCACTTTCCTTCAAATCTCCCTCGCTGCCAACACCACAATTTCCTGTCTTTCAAGCCTGCTCCTTGGTGTCAAAATTTGACTGGGCCCTCTGCTTTGCTCCTCACATCCAGTCTCTCTTGCAGTCCTCCTTCAAAATATTGATTATGCCATTTTATTGAGCAAGATGCAATAAAAACAATTAAACATTCTCTCATTTCCTGCCTCATGTACTTCTCCTAACTTGCATTCACTTTACCAATCAATATATCCTAAATCATGCAGACTGTCCATCTTCTCTTGCAGCTTCACCCTGCAAATCCCTACATTAACTCTCCATATTATCCAGAATCCAAACAACTCACTACTAAGCCCTCAACACCACTCCTTCATACATCTGAAACTGCACTTCACATTACAACAATAACATGTAAAAACCTATATGTGACGGAATGGACCGCCTATGCTACCCCGTCTGTTGTGTTGCTGGGGTCCGGTTGGGCTTGTCTTGCCACCATCCCCTTTTCTTTATCCCATTGGTGCCCTCTAACCGATTACCAGCACAAATATTAAAAGGGATAATGAGCATCCCTGTTTGGTGCCATTCCTAATGAGGACAGAGTCTGTGGGAGAGCCATTAACCATGACTCTAGCAGAAGGGCAAGAATAAAGAGCGTTGACTCCAGTGAGGAAGTTCCCCAACAGGCCAAAATGTTAGAGTCTAGAGCAAATGCCTTCTCAGCATTAATGGAAAGAATTATAGCTGGGACATGAAATGAATCAGGTCGATTGCCCTCCTTTTATTCTCTCTGGTATGTCGTCCCCGGATCAAACCCACCTTGTCATAGTGAATCAAGGATGGCAGAACCAAATTCAGTCTGTTAGCCAGGATCTTTGCTTACAGTTTAAGAGCATTGTTCAAGAAAGATATGGGACTGTAGCTGGCACAGCTATAGGCGCCCTCTTTATGAATAACCAAAATTCTGGCTTCCAGTGCCTCAAATGACCAGGGGGATCCACCCAGGACAGAGCTTGAGAGAGCATGGAGGTGGGGGACAAGAATGGTGGTTTTATTGTTAAGAATAAGTGGCCGTAAATCCATATGGACCACGTGTCTTACCTTACTTTTGTGCTTTACTAGCTTAGGTAATTTCCAACAAGAAGAGCTCATCGCTAAGCAGACTGGCAGCCGCAGCACAGAGTCTAGGGAGAAGAACCAGAGACCTGAACTGATTAAGTAAATGCATTTAAAACTCCCAAGTGAAGACAGATTGAGGTTGTGGAACATTATAGAGTGCTTTAAAATAAGACGTGATTTGGGGGCTGAATCTTTTGGGGGTAGTACATCAGAGTTCAGTTGGGGTCTCTAATAGCCAAGTGGAAGCGAGCAGACACCTTTGCATAAAGTTTGGAGGCTAGTAATTCATTGGAGGGTATCAGGGTCCGGAGAACGTTTAGGTTTCAATTCTGTTTGAAGGGTGCTTATCAATTTAGTTTCAGCCAATCTCTCTCTCTCTCTTTGCTTTATTAGCCATGGATATCAAATGGCCTCTTAAAACAGCCAGGTTGGAAAGATTAGTAGTTACAGGGGAGTGGTCTGACCAGACTGTGGGGAAATTATGGGTGTCATGTAGTTTTAAGGTGAGGTCGTGGCTGAGCAGGATCATGTCAATCATGAGGGCAGTCACATGAGGGACGTCATCTGGCAAATGTGCTGGTTAGACTGGTTATGAGATGCCAAAGGCATTATGGGCGCCAGCATGGCGTTGAAATGAGGGGGAGGGGGGGCATCAAAATCACCATAGTGGGGTGTATGGAGAATGGGAGAGGGGGTGTGGGGTAGGAACAAAAATTGTATAACAGTGGTAAGGATGGCATACCAGATCTATATACTAACAAACGTTAGATGCCTCAATGAACAATTGAAAGCAAACATTTAAAATTAAAAAAATTCTCCAGACACTTAATTTAGCCAACAATAAATGAGCAAAGTGGTAGAAAGCATAAGAAATAGGAAATATAATAAAGTGGTTTCAATCAAGGCTGTATAATAAATATAAACCGGGACCCAGCTGTGGGCACAGCGGCATGCAAGTAAGGTAATTGAATAAGTCAATACGTAAGTCTAAATACACCTTAAGAAACAGCTCCAAGTAATGGTCTGAAACACTGATAGGCCTTAACAGATCATGTAATATACGAAGCCTACTACAAGGGCACCAGATTAGACATTATTAAATGTAAGTAGAGGTGGGTCCTCTATGGACACATTTATAATATAGAAAACACATAGCAACTAAAACAAAGTGTATATTCCAAAAATATAAGTAAATAACCAATTACACACTATAGTTGTCCTTGACAAAAGGTTTTCAGGGATTATCAGAACAGAACCTTCGAGGGAGAAGAAAAGGGGAGAACAGCAGCAGCAGAGAGATTATTCAAACAAAACATTAAGGGAACTGGCAGGAGGACTACAGATATTGAACAGAAACAGAGTCTTTCTTCAAGATACGAACCTCACAGGGATATCCGAAGGAGGCAGTAGGATGGTAGAGCCCAAGGGGGACCCAGCACCTCAGTCAAGAGTCATCAGAAATTCAAGTTCTAGAGGTACAGGACAGGTGACTATAGAAAAACAAATGTGTCAAAATTGATCAGAAGACACCTAAGTGAGTCAGGCTCCAAGAGAATGCTTAGAAGAGGATCAAAACCAGTTTTTCCTGGGTGGTATCTGTGCTCTAGGTGTCACTGGAGCATTGCTATAAGCTTGCGCTGAGGGCAGAGGAGTCGGAGGAGAAAGGCCTAGCTGTTGAATCAAAGCCTGGGCTTCAGTAATCGATCTGGCCAAAAGTTGGCGTTCCTGATGTTAAACAAGAAGGCGAAAGGGAAATTCCCAACAATAACAGATGTCATTGTCATTGAGGATGGGAGGGAGCTGGCTTGAGGTCCCTCCTTTTAGCAAGTGTCAGGGAAATGTCCTAAAAGATGTGAAGGACATGTTCTTCATACTGAAGTTTCCGAAGTTCTCTCGACTTCCACAAAATAGTCTCCTTAGCTGTATAGTAACGAAGGCAGAGTAGGCAGGGCTGGGTCTTGAGCACTCTGCTCTACGAGTCCTAGCGAGGAGCAGGTGATCCTCCGGAACCTCAGGAGCCAGGCGGGTGAAATTTTTTTTTTAAAGGTAGGACCCGATGAACTGGCTCTATGGATTCAGGTATGCCCTTGATCCTATGATTGTTCCATCTAGCTTGGTTGTTCATATCATCCTGGTACTCTTGAATGGCCACAAAGTCTTGTTTGACTTGTACGAGGTAAGCCTCAATAGAATTTTGTGACTACATCCTCGACTATTCGTGCAACCTGATCAGACCGGTCCCCCAGTGCAGCGACGTCAGTCTTAAGTGTTTGAAGGGCAGACTGTAAATCTGCTTGAAGCAAGTTAAATAAAGCATGAGTAGGTCATCCGTTGTATGCCTGGAATTGGGAGACAAGTGAGGCCAGTGTAGTCAGGACTCTAGTGGTGGAGACGGGAAATTGCAGGAACTGAGTTAGTCAGTAAATAGGCAGGCTTACAGGTGTAGTTCATGGTTGCAGCAGGGAAAATGCGCCCAGGAGACCATTCAGGGCAATACAGATGCAGCGCTGGCACCTAGTTGCAGGTACTAAGCGCCAGAAAGGGCCAAGATGGTGGGAAGTCCGCGGCAACTAGAGAATACAGTTCGTTTGCACAGAGTTTGTATGGTAAAGAAGGCTTGTGAGCAATGAAAATCCTCCCGAATATGGCAATAAAAGTAAGGTTGCAGACAGAGCTCACACACCATGCGTCTACACCAGGCTCCGTCAAGGCCACGTCTCCAGGGAGAAAATATTTTAATGCCATCAGCATGTGTTTATATGCAAAAACATAAGCCAAGGCATCTGTGACATAACACAAGGTATGTGGCAGTACCTGAAGACTTGGGTCTTTTCACACTACACATCCATGAAAACTCTGTTCCACAACAAAACATACATTTATGTCTCGCTTCATGACGAGATTAAACAGATCAAAAGTGGTCCAGTTGAATGGATCTGTCTATGTGGTAAACAAGAAAGTGTAGGGAAAAGAAGGCGGTCAGATGCACATTAACAAAAGGGTGCACTGTCTGTTTGGCCTGATCTGTACAATTTGGCTGCTCCAGTGTGGCAAACTACCACAGATCCGATAGTTCAGATTGCACTGTGTGGTTAGCATCAGAAACTCTCTCATCTTTTGTTCAATTCATAATTTATTTGAAATAAAATTAAGCTCTTTGTTAATTTTTCATAAATAACTTTAATATAAAAATGAGACAAATATGTTAATTGCTAAAGGATAAAAAGCACAAACCAAAATACAAATTAATCGATGCCAGTATAATGTTTATTTAAACATTAGGAGGCAAAACTCATGATGTAAAATATAGCTATTTTAATGCTAGAGAATACCGATTATGATTCACTCAACAAGTGTTTAACACCAGGATCCAAAGTCTTGTTATAAAATAGACGAAAGTAACAAATCCATTAAATACTTCTTGATGGTCAGCCTGGTATGCAATTGTTCACAGATGCTTCAGCAGCCAGACAAGTGTTCAATGTAATAAAATGGAGTTATCCAGTCTAAAACTTTCATCAATCCAAGGTCCTTCTAGACTGAACTACATAGTTGGTGCAGGAACCCCAGGGGTGGCCTGACGAGGTAGATTATAAATAACACCAAGGAACTGATCAGCAATACGCCCAGCCTCTCTTAAACCACTCAGAAGTGCTCCATGAACAGTGGCTGGATAATTTCGGATTGTGTGTTCCCCGGCAAAGAACAAGCGTGGAATGGGCTATGAAACAAAAAAGTTAATATTAGTCACTAAATACATAAGCAAAATTCACTATGTATCCTAATTTAGAGAGAGACAAGTTAGAAGTGTGTGTGGGTATAAAGTGTGTGAAAAGACAAGATCATCAAGCAAGCTTTGGCAATGTGTACAAAACATTGAACAACTTTCCTTGGAACATTATGGCGAACATATTACTATACTCATTGCCATCTGTACTAGATTAGTCAGCCTGGTCTTTGACTTTGACTAGATTACAATTTTATTTGCCCATCTGTAAACTCGTCTGCCGATTTCTAACTGGTTGATCAACTTTGATTCTACTACGGATTAGAAATATTGTTACTTTTATTACGTACTATTGGCGGGGACTTTGCAGTCACTGTTCTTTGCATAGCACGTACAAGTATGTGGACTTAGTCTTAATGAAAGGACTATCGAAAATAAACAGCAATATTTCAGTTATGAGTAAATTGTATGAGGACAGTCTAAATCATGGAAAAAAAAACCCACACACATTTCTATTAATAGGAACAAAACATACAAACAAACAAACACACAATTGTTTAACTGTAATTATCAACTCACCTGTGGTGCTCCAGGAATGGCAGGACCTGGAGTAATTGGCTGAGCCATTAAATCATAGTCATTCCCAGAGGAACCAGCTGCTACATAAGAGTAGGATCCACGAGCCCATGGGTCAGCACGCCACCGACTGACAACTGTCTCTTTTGGCTGAATGTATTTAAAAAAAATAAAACAAACATTTAAAGACAGAAAATAAATACATATGTAAAAATATATGCATAGAATTCCTAAAATATGTATTAAATTCCTAATTTTTTAGTATTGACCGCATATATCTATGCAGATAAAAGCACATCTTTAATGAAGTATATATTTATGTACCATTAAAAATCAGATACAATATTTTATTATACAGTATTAAGGTCAGAGTTTGTTTGCTACAGCTTTAACACCTGTAAAGTTTCCGGTGATGTAGCAACACTTTGTTTTAAGGGGAACATATGGATTTCAACACATACTATAAACAGACCCACATACCTGTGGGACTGCGCTGCTTCCAAATATGCCTTTCAGAATGGCCAAACAACGTCCGACTATAACATCATCGCTGATATTTTCCATAATTCCTGCGGCTTCACCTGCTACTAGTGCCAGAAGTATTGGTGCTGTTAAACAAAACAACTGTCAGTTAAACGATGTCACACAATACAAAGCCTTTATCTTGCTATAACAAAATGGCATTTACCATTCCATTTCAATCATCTACAGGGATGGCAAATTGTTATGTCAAATTTTGACTAGGCTCCAGAAATTCACCAAAATGAAACTTTAAAGTGTCAAATTAAACTGCTGTTATACAATAAACCAAATACAATGTTAAGCAAAAATGATTTTACCTTTATAAAGGTTCCAGAATAGAAATAGCTCTCCTCTGCTGGCAGTTGTGCTTCCGACATGACCAAATAAATTCACAGTTGGGTCCCAAAATACTCTGTCAAAACAGAGTACCACCTGGAAAAATGCAGACAAAAGCTTATTTCTACCCTTAATTTCACAGGATTCCCAGTGAACATTTAACTACATCTGACAAACCTAAAATGACCAGACCGCATTTTCATTTACTATGTGTTGGGTAAAATAAGAAATATTTAATTGCTCTGTGTTCCCTAGTAAATTATACTGTTTGTTCAGGACTAAGAGGGTTTTTTGGTAGTATAGTGTAATAGATACCCTTATTTTAAGTGCATTTACAGGAAAATCAGGTACAGTTAGAAAAACAAATATCTACCAAGCTTAAATGTGAGTACAGACAACGGTCATAAGAGTCATGCAAGTTTTATTCGGGAAAGCAATTTATTTTCTGCAGTATTTTCACTTTCCTCAGATTCAAAAATATCCTTTTTAGGTCACTGGACATATTCTCATTGCAGCAACAGATGCAATAGCCCAGAACTGGAAATCACCTCTAATTCCAGCACTCCCTAAAATTAACAAGATCCAACATAGCTACAAAATGGAAACCATAGGTTTTAATCTGTCTACAGGGGCTTCCTCCCCGCTTGTTAAGTGGTTTATATGGTATGAGTACTTTACGAATTACAGCTCAATCTTTGATATCTCTCTCTCTCCCTCTCTCTCCCTCTCTCTCCCTCTCTCTCCCTCTCTCTCCCTCTCCCCCCCCCCCCCCCAATGATTTTATAATCATTTATGAATGTTCCTTGTTATTTATGGTTTAGCTAAAAATAATTTCATAGATTGAACCTATCATTTTTATTTAGGTTTTTAAATTAGCACTCTTTTACACCCTAGGCTTATACTCGAGTCAATAAGTTTTCCCAGTTTTATGTAGTAAAATTAGGTGCCTCGGCTTATATTCGGGTCGACTTATACTCGAGTATATACGGTACTTGTTTGATTGTTTATCTAAGCAGTGTGGATTGTTCAATATAACTGATCTGCTGTATGTACTCTGCAACCACTGCTATGTTTGCGATATGCTTTTCTAAAAAATTCAATAAAAACCTTTAGTTAAAAAAAATAAAATATATCCTTTTTAGGTAAAATCACAACCAGTAGCCACAACCCTATAATTTAAAATGTAGAGGAGAAAATATTTCACCCTCTCTAGAATCAGCATCATTTTGTCTCAGCTAGTTTCCCTAGCCACAATAGCATGTGATATTGCCATTGTCTAAACAAGGACTGGAGCTCAGCAATTAGAATTGTCATAACCCAAGGGAATGATGACATCATTGGAGAGTATATATATATGTGCTTTAATCTATAAAAGTAAAAAAACAAATATTTATGAGGTCAAAAAAAGAACTATGAATATACACATAAGGTAAAAAAATGTGAAATAAGCAATAGATAAAGACTATACCCCAACTGAGAAATAAACCCCGTAGGAGGACTATAAAAATAACATTGTATCGCTTTGCCTACACTTACAAATTGTGTCTACCAGTACGCTTCAAAATTACCAGAAGGAGCTATAAACATTGATACCATAACTTGATCTTAAGAGAAAACCAAGGTCTTCACGTTTTTATAGATTATCAACTTTATTGTAAAGTCCCATATGTAATGGAACCTAGAGGTTCCCAGAAAAAACATTCTAGTATAACGGTATCTTCTGATACAGAACACCTTTACTCTAAAACAGATAGAGGACTGACTTACCACAGTGCAGGCTCAGCAAGAATGAACCTGTAAGTGCAGGTTGAAACATGACCCAACCTGCCTTGAGTGACATCACTTTTGAGAATGCTAACAGCTACTATTGTTTCAAAAATGACAGAAAAGCAATCAAGAGGGGCAAGTGGGCCTTATAGGGGTAATTTTTATGAGAAATTTAATAGTGGTGTTTTAAATTCCAAAAGGGAAACACCTGGGGCTAGATTTACTAAGCTGCGGGTTTGAAAAAGTGGGGATGTTGCCTATAGGAACCAATCAGATTCTAGCTTTCATTTAGTTAGTACTTTCTACAAAATGACAGCTAGAATCTGATTGGTTGCTATAGGCAACATACCCACTTTTTCAAACCCGCAGCTTAGTAAATCGAGCCCCTGGTGTGCAAAATTTTAACTAATTACTTTTCGTTTTTAAAGAGAAATTTTTAATTAAACATTAAAAACTAATACAGGTTTTAAAATCCCATTATTTTTCTTTCACAGCCTTTTAAAATATACTTTAAGGATCAATTTTTTTTATCATTTTTTTTTTTTTAAAGGGACATGTTAACTCCTCTGCCTCAGGTTGATAATGCTTAATAAACACAAGAATATTTTCGTCTCATAAAATTCTTGATTTTTTAACTAAATGATTTTGTTAATGACTCTCGAAGTCAGGCAAGATTGCTAAAACTTTTTTTTCTGAAATTCCCATATTGTGATTGACAAAGGATAAAAAATTCAAAGTCATGTGGATTAGGCACTGAGATGTGAATTTTTTTTACGAGACATATCACACTAAAACAGAGAATCAGGGGTGGTATTTCTGAGCAATTTTACATAACTTTGACACCCTATATCTTAGAAGCTATGAGGCCCAGATAAGTTAAATTTTACATAGGTTAATAGATGTGGTAGTATCAAGTGTACCAAGTTTCATGAAAATCTGAGTAGATGGGTGTCACAATGACATTTTTCTGGGTGATTTGACATGAAATGACCCAAGTTTGTTTTGCATATTTTGAGCCATTGCTTCCTGTTCCTCTTGGAGTTTTACCAACTCATTGTGTGAAGAAGCAAATTTGGTGTTCTGATCTTCTAGTTTTGCCAGGTTCATGTGGAGCTCTTTCAGCACATATTCTTTAAACTGATGTAAAGCCACTTTTGCATGGCTTGTAGCATGAAAAGTGCATCTGGAAATTGATTTAAGTGGAGTTGTCTGCCAGATATGTCCGAGGCTTCCACGGGTTCCACCATCAAAAGGTGCAAATGCATGGCTCATGGCTGGAAAAACTATAGAACCAGGCTGTATTTTTATTGTTCTTCCAGTAACACATAAAAAAAAGCCACCTTGGAAATCAAAGAAATGTGCAGGTTTTGCGGTAATCGGCCACAGAAATGCTCCAGAGCAAACTTACTGCATGTTCATTAAGGAATGCATCAGGCTGCATACTCTAATTTATTTTTAATCAGGAAGCATATTTCAGGTCTCCCTTATTGCCAACATTGAAAGATTCAGTGTGACTTTGTCAGCAATTGTTGAAGCTACACTGTATATACCAATGCTGACAGGCAAGGAACATTTGAGACACATGCAAGGACCACTGGCTGTCTAGGGTATATTTACAGTTGTCAATGAGTTTCAAATATAAAACATCAAGGGACAGACAAAACACAGCACAAAAAGAACATACCTTATTTAGATTTCCAAAACCCATCCTTTGGACGGCAGACGTTTTCCACTCTGGTAGTGGAGGCACAAACTGGACAGCAGGTGGTTGTTGTTTTAATACTCCAAGTGGCAAAGTACAGAGGACAGCATCACATTTATAAATGAATGTTTGGCTAGTAGAACGTGTGTTCACTGCAATAACCTCACATCCTACAGTAAACAAAAACATAAGTGGAAAATGTAAAAAGACAAAAAGCACCACACACACACACACCAAGCCAACCTATGAAAATGAGCTGCAGACATAAATATTCTTACAGACGTTACAAAAGGTTCTCATAAATGAGCCTATTGATTGGCAGATGGAACACACTGGCCTAAACAGAGTGTGGTAATTTGCAACTGAAAAATGAATTGTTAAATTTTGATGAACTTGTCATGGAAAGGTAATTAAAAAATGCTTATTATGCAGATATATAATCACTATATTATAAAAAGTGCAATACATCCTCACACAATATATAAAATAAAACAAATAAGAGCTTTTAACACAAAAACCAGGTATATTATTTATAAAACACAAACGTCATATGCAAGCTATTTACTTGTCATATAAAACTGCAAATATCGTCATATAATATTTTATCAAATATTATAATTACAGCAGCAATGTTTGGTATGCAGATGAAGGGAAACTTATGACCTATTGCGTAGAAGTAAAATCATGTTTGTAGGTAATGTTGGCGAGAAGTCAGAAAACCTAGCATGAAAGGTATTTTAAACAGGATTCATAAGACACAAGTTTGTATTTACAGACTTTCTAGTTCTGACATCACAGGAAGAAGGGATGTGGATACCTGCAGCATGTTTAAAATGTCATGTGAAGTAAACAGATTTGTTCACTTTTGCCATACTTAGGAGTGTCCCTTTATTGTACTTAGTCACATGTTATCAATTCGGTGTTTTTTCATTTTCCTAAGAAAATATTGATTATATTTTTGTACGTCACTTGTTAACAGTTTTATCTTTAGCATTGTGGATTTATTTTCCATATTAAATTACACTTAATAAGATTGGGTTTCTGTGTTCTTACGAATTCATGTGTCAGACAGCTTGGTTCTAAAAACGCTACATAGCTAAAAACAGATACGATCATTTTGAGTTTATGATTACTCCGAGGGAAAGTAAATGGTGATAGATTACACAAAAAACCTTGATGGTGGCATAATTGACAAGATAAAGTTAGTGTGTAGCATAAACGGAATATTTAATCATTTTTAAACAGACCAGTTGGCCATTTTTGATTCACCCTTTGTCACACACGTCACGCAGGCTCGGTTGAGTACTGGATCATGATAACATTAAAAAGTGGTTTGATATTACAGTTTTTAAATATCGCTACAAAACTACCAGACAATGCTTCCTAGGAAAACCCTCCAAAATGGGGCAGTACTGTGGATAAGTGGTTAGCACTTCTGCCTCAGAGTGCTGGGGGGTCATGAGTTCAATTCCTGACCATAGCCTTATCTATGTGGAGTTTGTATGTTCTCCCCATGTATGCGTGGGTTTCCTCTGGGTGCTCCGTTTTCCTCTCACACTCCAAAAACATACTAGTAGGTTAATTGGCTGCTATCATATTGACCCTAGTCTCTGTCTGTGTGTGTATGTTAGGGAATTTAGACTGTAAGCTCCAAAGGGACAGGGACTGATGTGAAGGAGTTCTCTGTACAGCGCTACGGAATCAGTGGTGCTATATAAATAAATGATGATTGCGATGAAAAGCATACGGAACATATTGAAAGTGATATTTGTGACTCACAGGGCTGCCATGTACATGGTATTTTCCAGAAGCCCTTTTTCCTGCGAATAGTCTAAGCAAAATATATACAAAATATTTTTCTTGGAACTAAACATTTTGGAATCCAGATCTTTTACACCACATACCAGAAGCTGTATAGCGTACTTGTCGGACAGCTGTGTTAAGTTTTATATCTAATCCTTCTGCTAATGCCACAGGAACACAGGAATAACCATTTCGAACAGTTAAATGACTTCCAGTGAATTCAAAGTCATCATCCTGGTAAAAAAAAAAAAAGACACAACACATTTGATAAGAGAAGGAATCGTGATGTAGTAGATGGAATGCATAGTAAGGTAACAAAACAAGACAATTTGAATATTAAAACTACCTGGTCCCAATGCTTCAGAGATAGTGTTGACAGGGGTGTTGCATTAGCAAACTCTAAATTTGCAAAATGCCAATCAAGTATCTGTCTGTCCCGCGAGGATAAGTAAACATCACTGAGAAAAGACAAGACAAATAAAATTGGTAAAGTAATGTATTACTCTGTATACTTTGAAGTAAATGGAAAACTTTGCCAAAACAATTAATGAAAGTGTAATTTTAGATGAGGTCAAGTATTGTGCATACCAGAGACTAGAGATAAAAAAAAAAGAAGGCATATTATATATAGACTGGAAAGTGATTTGCAAGAGTACCAATATATACACAAATGTACGTGTTTTAGACCAGTTACACAACTCCAAACCTTGTAAGCTAACACACCAGATTTTAAATAGATCCCAGGTTCAATCCACGTGCATGAATCAATTTGTAATTGGGAATATTAAATATAAAAGTAAAAGTTTGCACTCTATTCATTCCAAGTTTGCCAGAAACATTACAATGCAAATTCAATATTTTTGCAATGATTTTAGGGTATAAAATGTGTAGGATGATTCCAACACACACACACTTTCTATTTTTTTTTTTTTAGTAAGTTATATGTATTATCTAGTTTATAGACCTGTAATAAGTGTGATCCAATATATAAAAAAAACAAGGCAACAAGAGCAAATCTCTGGCTGCCATATTCAAAAATAAATACTCAGCTCCAAATTCACCTTGGAGGATTGGCTTCAAGTTCTTGCAATTTCTCTTCAAGTTTCACTTGGCTCTCTGCTAACTGATCATATTCCTAGTTTAAAAAGAAATAAAATTACATATAATGTTTTTAAGGAAAATTAAAAAAGGTTATTAAATCACATAACCAACATTCCGATACCTTACAAAGTGCCGTTAGGTCTCTGTGCTTGCTTTTCACTAAGAACTCGGCAGTGATGTCTCTGGGAGGCTTTACTTCAGAAGCCTCCTTGAATTGCTGATGAAGTTCTTTTATCTTCTCTTTTAAATTAACCATCTGTTTAAAACAACATCATAGTCACATTCTGCACAACCACAAAAACTATGACAGGATAGAAAATGCAAAACAAGGTTTTTCATACAGGCTGTAATCCGGAGACTAGAAATTGGAAACTAAAGAACAGCCAATTCCACCTCCTGAATGTCCTACCTCCGGCCATTACCCCAGTTCGTTTGCAGCAAAGCAGGCTTAATAAGAAATAAAAACTAACTATAACAATTTCCAAACACAAAAGGAAAGCCTCAAAAAAAACCGATCATGTCTCATTTGTTGCACTGGGAAAAACAGCGTCAATTGGACATCCCAAAGCAATTCACCTGAAAATAATAAAGCTGGCCAGTATTCCCATCCTAAATCTATGGTAGATATTAATGTGTAATGCTTCAACATTCATGTCCCCCTCATTACAGCCTAATGATCAACAAATTGAACCTATACCTTATTTAACAGTTCCTTTAGGTCTTCCTGAGTTTTCACTATTTTCTTCCAGTGCTCAATCTGTTCATCTTTCACATGTTTTTCCTGGAGCCTAAAAACAGTAATAATTAATTTTGAAACCTGGCAACCAGATTTGAGAAGTTGCTTCCACAACTAATTATATATATGATCATCATGACCATTTATTTATATAGCGCCTCTGATTCCGCAGCGCTGTACAGAGAACTCCTTCTCATCAGTCCCTACCCCACTGGAGCTCACAGTCTACATTTCCTAACATAAACACACAGACAGACAGACAGAGAGACTAGGGCCAATTGTGATAGCAGCCAACTAACCTAGTATGCTTTTGGAGTGTGGGAGGAAACCAGAGAACCCAGAGGAAACCCATGCAAACACAGGGAGAACATACAAACTCCACACAGATAAGGCCATGGTCGGGAATTGAACTTCTGGATTTAATACAGTACACTCAACACAAAAGGGAACCAATAAGTTCAAGGACCCATGGGGCGCAATCAGGTCATTTATCAATTAAATTAGAGGGTGGAAGTGTCAACTTACTGTATAACCACCTCCAAAGCTTGTCCTAGTGAAACAGGCTTGTTATTAAGGATATTAAAATCGAGTTGATGGCTGAGGTAGGAAGTCGCTTCCAATAAACGATTAAATTCTTGTTCAACCATTTCGTCCTTTTCTTTGGGCACCTGAAACTCAAAATTGAACAGGTATATAAAATTTATGAAGCAAGGATCACTTGTTTCTCAAGAAATATAGACACGGCCCTGTACAAATTTGACAATATACACTACAAAACATATATATTTTTTTGTTCAGAAACTGAAGGGGCCCAAGAACCCTTAAATCTCAGTGTACCAAAAATGACATTAACAAACTGAATAATTCAAGTACGATAAACATGTGTGCTTAAGATGTAATGCTCACTTTTCAACAAAAAAAAGAAAAACCCTCTAGGTCTTTATTATGTCTTAAGCAGGTCTTAAGTATATTATGGCAACCGCAAAGTTGGTCTTTATGTAAACTTACAGCTTGTCCATTAGCTTCATACAGTGGGCATTTTTGCTTTATTTTCGCCAGTTCCATATTTACTTGCTTGCTAATCACAGCCATTGGATTCCCACCTATACCAACACACACATATAGTTAAGCAAAATTACCAATGGTGAGTTTGGAAAACAAAAACTAAATAAGAAAAATAAAATAAAAATACTTAAACCCCCAGAAACACCACCGCCAAAAGTACCACTTTTAAAATACCCAAGTAGGACAAGATTGAATATCAGAACACACCAAGGGGTAAATGTATGAACATGCAGGTTCTTCAACACCCGCGTGTTCAGCGATTACATTTCAAGCGGCGCTGCATTGTAAAGGGAAACTTTTTTATTATTATTATTAATTTTTATTTATAGGGCGCCACTAGGTGTCCGCGGCGCCGTACAGGGACAGACAAGATTACAATACGAGGTGAGACAGCACAGAACAGTAAACAATAATCACAGTAACTCAGTGAGCTTAAGGCACAGCTAGAGGGGAGGGGAGAGGGGAAGGTCAGCCAGCAACGGCACCTAGGAGGGAGGGCACAGATGAGAGGGAGACCCCCAGGGGGAAGAGAAGGGAGCGAGAGGGGACGCGGGAAGAGGGTCCTCGAGGAGGAAGGCAGGGTAGCTGGCGAGCAGAGTTAAAATGGGTGAAGACAGGAGGAGAGAAAGCCCTGCTCAAAGGAGCGTACAATCTAAGGGGAGGGGTAAAACTTCCCTTTACAATGCAGCGCCGCTTGAAATTTAATCGCCGAACACGCTGAACACGTGGGTGTTGAAGAACCCGCATGTTCATACATTTACCCCCAAGAATAGGACATAGCCAATGTATAACATAGCTGAACAAGCTTTGGAGTTTGAATACATATTAATATTGCCTATCCTATTTATGTTCATTGAGAGCTATTTATCCTTTAAAGCTGGGTACACACGACAGAATTTTCCACCAACTTTTTATACCGATCGATGGTCCGATCGCTCAGTCCATGGACTGCATACACACTAGCCTTGTTTTAGATGATAAAGGGAAGAGGGCCGCCGTCCAGGTAGTGACTTTTTACAGCCTTGTTGTCGTGAACAATGATTTTAAATTAGTACACACTGAAGCAACATTTGCGGGGCATGTAATGATGTGCCAAAGACATTAGCATAAAGCGGCAGAGCTTTCACTATAGTGAACACCCAAAAAACCCTAAAAAGAGAAGACATATACTGAGAAGACAAAACGGTCTCTCTTATAGGCATCACCCACAATGCTCCATTCTCTGCTGGGATCATCGCTGATTGGTCCACAGCAGAAACAAACGTCCATGTCTGAGTGTATAAAATTACAGAGGAGTCTGTCTGGCGCTGAGGAACGCAAGAAGATGACGGGAAAGGAGAAGGTGTCAGTGGGGGTTGGAGCTATGGAGAGGGATACAAAGATGGTGCTGGAAAGACCCAAAAATTATGAACAAGTGAAAGTGAGGGATAGAGATGCTCTAGAAGACGAAGATTTTTTTTTGTTACTGCAGTTAAAAGAGCAAAGCTAATGAGCCCAAGAGAGATGGAGATTATGGTAAAAGTATTGGACCAGTACGACTAAGACTGTCAAAAGCGAAAGTACAGAAAAGTTAATAATAGAAAGGAACTGATAATGCAAAACTACTGTGATTACTGAAGGAAAAACTTGGAAGAGAAAATAAATAAATTCCAAGCCCAGAAGAGGTGGGCTTAAAAATGCAGAGGAAGGAGACTGGTGCGAATTCGTAGAAACATTAAAAAAAGTGAGTAGCACGTGTAGTGTACCTGTTTGAAGGACTTTATGTATTTCATTCTAGTTTCACACACAGCAATGCAAATGACTGATTTGTAACAGATTTTTTTTTTTGTCAGAAAGAAGAATTAACAGTGAGAAGTCCTGTTTAGATACCACTGATACCACTAATGTAACATCTGTTATCAAACAAGAAAAAAAATTGATGTTGAATACAAAGATATAAAAGAAGTTATACACAAAGGTATCTCAATGAACATGTGTAGACAACTAAATGCTTTGGGCACATACCTGTACCGTTACAATCATCATCATCATTTATTTATATAGCGCCACTAATTCCGCAGCACTGTACAGAGAACTCATTCACATCAGTCCCTGCCCCATTGGAGCTTACAGTCTAAATTTCCTAATATACACACACACACACACACACACACACACACACACACACACACACACACAGACAGACAGAGAGGGAGAGACTAGGGTCAATTTTGATAGCAGCCAATTAACCTACCAGTATGTTTTTTGGAGTGTGGTAGGAAACCGGAGCTCCCAGAGGAAACCCACGCAAACACAGGGAGAACATACAAACTCCACACAGATAAGGCCATGGTCGGGAATTGAATTCATGACCCCAGTGCTGTGAGGCTGAAATGCTAACCACTAGGCCACTGTGATGCCCAAAATGGTGCCCGTTTTCCAGAATCTATGGAGGTTAAGCCCGCTATTGTTGTGATTGTGCCAGAGGGACCACAACATAAACTGATCTCGAGCAGTGTGCAAGGTGAGCAAATGAGACTATTTCTGGTGTTGGATTAAGACTTTTGTTAACTTTATTACAGATATAGAAGTTTAATGCTAAACATTTCTAATTTCCTTGTTTCATAGATACCATCGTCATATCCGATGAAAGTTCTTAGGGAGAAAAAAAAACGTTTTAAAGCTCCAAAATTATTTTAAAAAAATCAAAGGGAACATAAGCGACATGAAGAAAAAAATTAAAAACCTTGACAATAATTTTGTTGAAATGTGTATGCTGTTTGGGACTGTTCTGCCACAAAGCACTAGCACCTTTAAAGTGTAAGACTATTTTTTTGACTTGTCATTCTACAATCAAAAAATGTTGTACTTTTTCCTGCAATAAAACTGTTGCATTAAATCTGTGTGGTTTATTCTGGGTATTTTACAAATATTAGTTAATAAACGTTTAATATGACTTTATAAGTTAAATAGTTTATAAAGGTATCATTTTATAAAGGATAAATATGATTTGGATTCCCAATACGGATGCAAAGGGTATGTGCTTTACACAAGTGTAACAGGTGCAATACAATACACATGTATAAAAAACACAAGTCAGTGACGCGGATACCGCACCACATGGGACAGGTACAGGCATCCCAAATTTACATACACACGCCCCCAAAGGAGCCCCAGGTCAAGGATGTATCGGAGGATTGCTGTGGATCGTCGGAAATTTATACACACACCACAATGGAAAGGAGATTGGAACAAAAATATTAAACGGTAAGACCAGCCAAATGAGGCGACAATCTTCCATTTGAGCAGACTTTCGACCATCGTGTCATTACACACACTGACCCGACTTTCAAACGAGCTGTCGTATGTCGGCTGGTTGAGCCGATTATTGGACGAAAACCCTGTAGTGTGTACCCAGCTTAAGTCATGAAGCAGAAAGAACAATGGCTCATTACTTACAGTTAACAAGCTTACAACCTCCATCAGTAAATTTATGTTTGCATCAGGTGTATGAACAGAAGCTGGATATAGCAGCTGTGCACTGCACATCTCAGGATTACACCCGAAACCCAGTAGCCAATAACAGCCAGTGATTCCCTTGAAATGTCCATGAACTGCTAATTTCGCCCAATCTAACAGAAAGTCCTGTGAACAACCCAAGTGTGTGTACAGTTATATATATTTCACAGAACAATCTTACCAAGTCCTGTGACCACCATTGCACCTAAATCAGCAACATAATTTCCTTTACGGAATGTTGCAACTCTTCCTCCAACACGATCCTATAATGAATAAACAAAAATGTATATTCTTGTTTTCCTCATTTAACATCCTGCATATTAATGATTAGCAAAGCATAGTGACATGCACAGTTTTCCCCGATTCTCACACCCATTATGCAATCACAGTGAAAATGTTTAAAGTGAGTGGGGATAAGCCTAAAACAACTCAGTCCCATTTACTTTAGTTAGGCACTAAGGCCCAAGGAATATAATTTGTCCAGTAAAGGTGGGAGCTGTGCAAATGGCTGTCAAACAACTAGTGTCTTGGGGAAATGACATTTCACGGTTCTAGAAGTTGGCGATTTAACTAAAGATTTGACGAGAACAAAAACAAAAAACCAAACATAAACCTAAAAACATACTTCATATACTAAAGCCAAGGACAGCAGAGATACAAAGTCTGATAAATAAGCAATGGTACTATAATGCAATACTTACCCTTGCTTCTAAAAGAGTAACATCCATGCCAAAACTTTGTAACTGACGAGCAGCTGCCAGACCAGACACTCCTGAACCAATAATGATGACCTTGCCTGTCTTCTTGGCTAAAATGGACAAGTAACCAAGTGTCAAATGTTATCATGGAATAAGAACATTGATCTTAAAGTATTGCCTATGTATCTATTCTTTTAATGCAGATTCATTAATCAGGCATCTTCTTCACTGGGTCAAGCTTAAGCAATACGCTGCATATGTCAGACATTAGCGCATTGTCTCCAACCTCTCTCTTAATGATGCGAATAAGGTGCTGGATGCACACTGGTAGCTTATCATTTCAATTGTGAGTACAATTTAAAATGAGTCACAAGATTACCACATGAGAAGGTTTATGTCACTATAGTTCATAACCGTGCTGAGGCAGCACATAACACTCTATGCAAAAGTTATATGTCACCATATAACTTTTACATACAGTGTAAAATATAATTAAAATTTCTAATTATTTTGCTAAGAAAACATTCATGTTTTACTTATTACTATGTTTTTGTAACAGAACGAATTATGCTCTTCACTGTTTCAAACAGTCTATAATCAGTGGAATCAGTGACACAAAGACTATAAAAAAATAAATAAATATATATTTATATTCTTTCACCAACTTGGTAGCTTTTAAATGATGTATTACATCATATTGTATGGATTAAATCTCAGGGTAATAACCTGTGTTTTCACCAACGGTAATGATCCTTAAAAAAAAAATATATATTTTTTTTTTATTTCAACTCAATCTAGAACTTAGGAAAACCATGATTACTTACTTGGTAAAGGCTTCAATCTTTTGTAGACACCAAAGTTTATTAACCCATGCCTTTCAAGATAGCAGTGTATCCTGTGAACCAGCACATTATCGCCTAAATAAAATCAAACAAAGTGAACGTAAGAAGCCAACAATCAGTCACAAGAACAATCCTGATAGAGATTATATATATATATATAAATTCAAGTGAGCATGAACCTACTATTATAAGGTGCTTCTAGCTGCTGAAGTGTCGCCTCAAAAGTCAGCTGGACCTTGGGGTTGTCTAACCACAATTGCAACTATATAAAATAATGGAGGCAAAGTTTCTTAGATGCAAGTTAATGTTTTAATGAGCACATCAAAAATATTATTAAAAACAAAAAACCTTATACCAACAAAAGGTACATAAAGTTGATATACAGCAAGGCTAGACAAATGCCTGTTATCACTTTGGCAACATTTGCCAGGCAAATTGAGCTGGAAGCATGGATTTAAATCAACATCTCGGTTCTTACACGTGATCAGCCGGCACTCATAGCTGCTTACATCACTTAAATAAAGCTAATCAGCAACAGTGAGTAAAGAGAAAATGAGCACCCCAGGACGAGGATCCTGATATGGAAATAGTAGCTGCGTGCACATGTTGACTTGCATAAAATATTTTGTATAATACCCCAACTCTGTTGTCAGTGCACATAGTTTTCCTTAATAATGTAATTTATTAAGGAAATGTCCTTAGTGCCTAGCTTCCTTAAAATTGTGCCCCGGCCTGATGTATAGTGACGCTTACTGTACGATTCCGGATGTAAAGGAAGACCTTTTGAGTCGGTTGTGGGCCACTGATAATATCAGGGAAGCACGCTGCCTCTTGGGAAGTCATTCTATCATGTGGAAGTCTGCTCTGGAAGGCTGCACCTTCTACACCTGAAAATATATATTAATATTGTAGCACAGACATTTTCCAAGTGCATTTTCCTAGAAATGCCAAATATTTTGCATGCTAGACCTATCCATCCTCAAAAAATAAAAAAAACACCTAACAAACATATGTTATGATGATCCAGAGTTTATCTTAAATATCTTTAAGTTTTAATTAGTTTTTGCAACTTGTCTTTGTTTTAAAAAAAGGCTGTTATGCCTAAAATGAAAGCTGCTCAATAACAAAATAAATTACAAGCAGCTTGTTTTAAATAGACAATGGTAAATGCTTATATGAAATAAATCCAGCAAGACCACTACACACTAGCAATGGATGTTGAAAAGTAAGAAAGAAAGGGTTTCTGACCGTTACCTGAGGGCTCTTCTGGCTCACTGTCAATCTCTTCCTCTGGAGGAGCTTGTGGAGGGGGCGGTGGCACTTTTTTCTCCCTCTCCGCTTTTGCATTCCTCTCTTCTTCTGAATAATATTCATCTTCAGAGAGGTTGGCAAGACTTTCATCCATCTCTCTGTACTCCACCTACAAAAATAAAAAACAGTACCTATTAGCCCTCAGAAAACTTCAGTTTAAAGTTATTAGTTTAGACTTAAGTACAACACAGCAAAATAAAGGTTAAAAATGAATGCACAGTGTAGTATACAGTTACAGCTCAAAAGATTGTAATATGGAATACCAGGGTTTTCATTCCACAGACATTCTAGATTTCCTCAGTGAAGGGCAACAGGCGGCACTATGGGCACATGGCCCTCCAAGCCTTCATCTGCGTCCTTAGCTCCTGTCCGCTTTGTTGTCCAGTTTGTTATAACCTGTGACACTTGATTTAAATGTCTGCCGATATGTTATTAGAGATATGTGACTCTTACTCTGATTAACTGTATTATTTAAATTTATTACTGCCATTTTGAAAACTAGAGGGCCATTTATGGCCCCTGAAGTGTATATGTATCACTGCTTTAATATGTGTATTTCTCTTGATCCTTCTGGGAGACATCACACTACACATCTGAACCCATAGATAATGTCTTGGGTTATTTTTACTCAATACTTTAAATAATAAATAGGCCTTTAACTGGAAACATTTCTACCATGTCCTTAAAAGGCTACCACAGAAACATGTGACCGGTTATAAGTTTTAGGAGTTAGAAAAATTATTATTTAAATTTTTGGACAAGATATTACAGCTTTTTATTGGGCTTGGATCTCTCTTATACCATGTTCATTACCTGGTGTTCACTCAGAACAAGCATATTTATTGGATAATAGTCGGAGGATTGTTGCAATTTCCTACAGCACAATATCTTTAAGAACTTTCAGTGATATTCTGATCAGGAAGTTATGAAGCCAATGGGTTACACTAGGAAGATCAATAGATACCCATTACAATTATCGTAGGTGTGTAAGGCGCCACAGTGCCATGCAGTAGAGAAAACAGGACATACAACGTAAACAAAATAAATTCAGACATCAATACAAAATGTAGAGAGGGCCCTGTTCATGAGCGTTTACATTCTAATTGGAAGAGGGCACAGCTGTATATCGAAAATGTATACAACAGAATCCTCCGATTTACTTTTGTCTTACGGTAGCAAATATCCATGAACAAATCTATAGGTCTCTGGATGAAAATCTTGTTTTTGTGTGCTTTCTGGTAAATAAAAATAAAACCTAAGCTCTTAAAGTGATAAAAGTCACATAATACTCAAATGTGTAAAATATTCATACATAAACCATATAACTCAAACCTGTGAAATATACTTTCATACATGTTTATGTGAATAGTAAAACATTATAATTTATTGTATACAGTAGAACAATTAAAACTATCTGGTGGATTGGTTTGTGATTTACAATTTTACTCACGGTACTTCCCCTCCCTTATGTTCATCACTGCTTTTATAACACTTTGCCAGAATTAGATTATACTTAATATTCCACACCGTGGAACAAAAAGCATTTACAAAACAACTTAAATACACGGCTTGTCAAATTTCTATGAAATGTCACACACAAAATTATATAAAATTAAAATGATAAATTTTACCTGTACTATAAAGAAGAAAAAAGTGCAAATTAGTACTTTTCAGATCAGCTTCATACATATGAATCTGTCCAAAGAACAACAACAAAACCTGATGCTAATCCACAAACACATGTAAATATCTGCCCAACGATACTCATTCAATAATTTGTGTAAATCATGATGTATGTAAAACAGTGTTATTCGGTTTATTTTTCTGAAAATTATACTGTGAATCCCCCACAAATATTATTTAAAAATGTAACTTTAGAGCACATAAAAAGTATTGCAACCCCACTGCTATTTTATACTACATCTACCACTATCTGCAGGTTAGATGCTTACAAAGTAGCACCAGCGTTGGTCATAACAGTTGAAGTATCTTGGCCTAGTCTGTGTCCAAAGCAGAAGGAAATAAATTAATTTGACTGAGCCAGCACTGAAAATACCCATAGAGTTGAGAAAAGGTGATATGATCATTTCCTGTGTATTATTCCCTGAAAAGTCTTAAATGTATTCTTCTCAGATCAGTGGACTATAAAGAACAACATCCATCATAGACATAGCTTGGCACTTGAGAATGCTTAATAACTGGGAACAAAAATGGGAAACAAAAGGATGCTAACCTTTGCTCAAATGATTTATAAATCCAAAACCATTCCAAGAGCAGAAAATAATAGGCCATTACAACAGACTTAAGAAGTTAGGCACAAATAAAGGACCATATGAACACTACTGGGTTCGGTTTCCTTTTACACAACACAAACAATACATATATGTATACTTTTTTTAATCTGCAAATGAACGAGTTCTGTCTTACAATTTGATTTAATATTCTGTTAAAACAAAGCGCTATGGAATTTGCTGGCGCTATATAAATGTTGATGATGATATATCATAGTCCTGTGCTTTTGTTAGAATAGCTTTCATTTATCAAGTCACAGTTCAGCAGATGGTTTCACAAACTCTCCATTTCATTCTGCACAAAGCCAGGAAGTCTAGAGAACACTGGTTGGCATGAAGGGGTAGCCGTACTGTTCAGACTGGCACCTCACAATCATGGCACCTCACAATCATGGCAGGTGACCAGTTTGCCCTGGTTGTATAGTCTGGATTTCAATAACATTGTGTATTTTTATTCAATGTAATGATTAAGACAATATTCCACTGAGGAGTGAGAATGGGGGTACAGTATGGAAGAGGAGACATCGCATTTTAGTTGAACTCCACAGGTATGCAAAGTCTACAATGGTCAATAGTAAAGAGAGTGTAAATAATGTATCTATAGCTAGTTTGGGATGTATCCAAATTATATCAAATTATAAGCAGTCGGGGGATTGACCAATGACACACACTCAGGCAGCGGCGATGTACACGGCGCTTACCAATTACAGAGCACACAGCTGCACAGTACTTCTGCTACCACATCAGGGCGACAGTGCACGGCGCTGTACACAGAGCGTGGCCATGTTGAATATTGGGGTTATGTTCATGCAGAAGCATCCATCTCAAACTCACCTTTGCCCTCTTCCTGCGACTAGTCCGACGCCCTTCTGGGGTCTCTGGAAGCCCCCCATCCGCTCCCGCCATGATCCCTGGTACAGAGGAGCCTCCGTGCTCGGCCCCGGGGGAGGCCCGATCTTTCTTCCTCGGGGTCCTGTCCAAGGGCGCCCCGGTATCCGGCAAAGCCATGATCCCAGAGGAGGATGAGGAAGAGGACGAGGAAGATGAGGACGAGGAGGGGGCTGGTGGCTGACACTCAGTGCCGTTTTCACCACCCCCACTGGGCTCGGGCTTCTTGGCAGCTAGCATCGAATTGCGATGGCGGCTTTGGAGTGAATGGGGAGAGACTACAGACAACAGATGGGTGGGCTCTGGGCAAAGATGATGGGCGATGTAGTGGACACTGTACCCTACACACCGGCGGCCGGAGCTTTGTGTCTGCTGGAAGCGCGACACCAGGACACACGCACACCAATGTCTACAGCGAGAGCGCGCACCCGGCTCACACTCCGCCTACCACTAGCTCTCTACCCTCATTGTCCTGTCCTGTGCACCTCACCTGCCACCCAGGGTCTCCAACAGCCCCATAGGCAGGACGTCCATGTAGTCCATATACACTCATTACCTCCAGTAGCCGAAACTTGTTCCTGTACCACAATTTTCTTCTTTGGTCACGTGTTTTTTTTTAAATGAAACCCAATGTTTTGTCTAGCGTTAATTTTATTTATATAAAATAAAGCATTTGTTTAATTTTAATTGTTTATGTTTTTTAATATATTTTTAGTAGAATCTAAAACTGGATGCCCAAGTCTGAGCTTCTAGATTTCCATGCCTGTGCTGCATTCGCAGAGAGCTTCGCTGCTACTAGACAGTATTATCGTTGAGCTGAGCTTTGCTCGGTTGTCCCGGTGCAATTTTAAGAATTTGCCTGATAAAATATTTTGCAGCAATAGAAAATCGTTATTGGACAGAGTCTTTATAAATTAATCCCTTAATCTCCTCTTCCCAAGGGAGGGCTGGCAAATTTCAGCCCAGGGGGCAAGACTCAACTCATCAGCCTATTTTAAAGGGAAAAAAATGCAGGTGACCCAGCCCAAGGTAGCCCACTTTGGGACTGGCCTGGGGGTCAGATGCCCCCCAGCCCAGCCTGATCCTGAGGAATTCAGGGCCCTGCTACAACAACTTCATGGGGCCCTCTTTACAGGTGAGCATGTTGGAAGTGACTGTGGTCATACAATTGGGGACGTGACTTTTCTGACGGGGAAAAGTGCCAGGCCGTGAATCCACCAGAGCATGACATATGCACTCCTGACTTTCAGGGCATCTAGCACAACTGTGTAGTATAGAAAGAATGCAGTGTGTACATAAAGAGTTCATAGTCTTGGCCTGCACCTTACATTGGGCAGAACACTCACCAAAAATTGGCATTGTCCCACTAGAATCACAACATTTCAAACACTTTCCTGCTCTCTCCTACCTGTTCTTCTCACTTTCACCACATGTGGCTGCAGGTTTCTTTAGTTGCGGCTTGTCTGGGTCCTGGAATGTTGGGGAGCCCTATTTGGAAAAAATACAACATTAAAATAATAGTATTCCCATTTAATAAATAAACCTATTTCCCACCCTACATATAGCCACATCAATAAATTAATAGTATTTACATTTCATAAATATACCTATTTCCAGCAACCATCACTGCCATTAAATAATTCATAGTCACATTTAATAAAGATACCTCATTCTCCCTAAACTCACCCCCACATTCAATAGTCCCTAAACCACCCCATCTTAAATTAATAGTCCCCACTATTACATTGCCCCACCATTACCCCGCAAACAAAATAGCACCCATTAATTAGCCACCGTCTACCTCACACACACTACTTTGCCAAAAGCTCCCTGTGCCATCAAACACACATTACTGTGCCCCTTCATCATCACCACACTGTGCCCCTTTATCACAAACACGCTATACCCCCTTATGATTGCACTGTGCCCTCCATGCAGCTTTTCCTCCCTTCGTCACACTGTGCCATGCTGCTTTTGCCCCTCTTCACACTCTGCTATGCTGCTCCCACCTTCTTCACACCCCTGTGGGTTGTATCCCCCCCTTTTTCATCCCCACTATGCCTTTTATCTCTCCCCCCTTCTTCATCACCCTGTGCCTTTTATCTCCCCCTTTCTTCATCACCCTGTGCCTTTTATCTCCCCCTTTCTTCATCACCCTGTGCCTTTTATCTCTCCCCCCACTTCTTCACCTCCCTGTGCTTTGTATCTCTCCCCCCTCTTCTCATCAACCTGTGTGTTTTATATTCCCCCCCTTTCTTCATCACCCTGTGTGTTTTTTATCCCCCCCCATTTCTTCATCCCACTGTGTATTTTATCCCCCCCTTTCTTCATCACCCTGTGTCTTTTATCCCCACTCTCTCTCAGGGCCGTATTTAGAAAAAATTTCTAAATATGCACTCCTGACCTGGCGATTTAGGGGTGGCGATTTAGACCCCGCCCCCTTTCTGCCATCTAAGGCTGCCGGCGGCTGCACACTATGTGCAGGTCCGTTCGGCAGTGACAATCAGGGGCGGATCTAGACAACTGCTTTACCAGGGGCGATTTTAGGGGGGGCGATTTAGGCCCCGCCACTTTCTGATTTCTAAGGCTGCCGGCGGCTGCACACTATGTGCAGGTCCGCTCGGCAGTGACAGTGTGCTGCCCCGCTGGGGGGGGTGATCGCCCCGATCGCCCCCCCCCCCCCCCTCCCTGGATCCGCCCCTGGTGACAATGTGCTGCCTGGCTGCTGTGATTATGTTTAAAACACAATCAGAGCAGCCGGGCAGCACATTGTCACTGCCGAGCGGACCTGCACATAGTGTGCAGTCGCCGGCAGCAAGCCACTGCAATCGCCCCCCCTGGATCCGCCACTGCTCTCTCTTCATCACCCTGTGCCTTTTATCACCACTCTCTCTTCATCCCCCTGTGCCTTTTATCCCCCCTTATTTCATCACCCTGTGCCACTCTGCATTCCTCCACTCTATTGCTTACCTCTGTATTGCCTTCTTTCATCTTTATTTTCTTTTTTCTCTTTTCTCCATTCTGTCTTCTTCTGTCTTTCGTGCGCCGCTGCTCAGAGAATGTCGGGCGTGACGTGATGACGCCCAACATTCAGTGCAAACGGAGGAGGGAAGAGGGAAGTCGGCGCAGTGTTCATATGAGTATTTGTATACTCACAAGATCGCGGCGCCGTAGCCCCCCCTGCGCAAAAAAAACAAAAAAGATTACAAAAAAAGTTAAAAAGAAAAAAAAACATTCGAGAGTGAGGGCCCGGGCCGGTCCCCCTGGCATGCCCAGGCCCGGGTAATTAGTACTTGCCCCCCCTCTTGGCGGGCCTTGGTTTTACCAGCCCACAGTATGCCCCAACCACCATTGCACCATTTCTATACAATAAATAAAAGTCTACCACCAATTGAACTGATCATGGGTTTGTATCCCTCCACATCCACAATTCCCCATTCCTGGCAAAAGTACAAACAAATATGAAAGAAAAAATGGACAAGTTGGCACCCCCCTTTTCCCCTTCGGTTATTCCAATCTATAACCTGGCCTGTGTGGTTTTTCCACAAAGCCTATCCAGTCTTTATGGACAGAAATAGGTGCAGAGCACTGTAGTATGTAGTTGTACACAACAAAGTGTTCTGCTGAAGGAAAGAATATCTGGTTGGTAGAAAACAGAACTCACTGTAAAGCTAATTGGGCAGAAATATAAATCAATAGCACCCACGATTAATAATTAGGCCTTCCTAAAGCCCAACATTAAAATAATAGTATTCCCATTTAATCAATAAACCTATTTCCCACCCTACATACAGCCCCAGCAATAAATTAATAGTATTTACATTTCATAAATATACCTATGCGTAGGGTTAGGAGAAAAGTCAGAAATGGTATCAGCCTTACATGTGTCTAAGGGCTAGATTTACTAAGCTGCGGGTTTGAAAAAGTGGGGATGTTGCCTATAGCAACTAATCAGATTTTTAGCTTTCATTTCTTTAATACCTTCTACAAAATGACAGTTAGAATCTGATTGGTTGCTATAGGCAACATCCCCACTTTTTCAAACCCACAGCTTAGTAAATCTAGCCCCCAGGGTGATAATGGGCAACCCTGTCTAGTGCCGTTAAAAATATTTAATGGTTTCGACAGGGACCCACTGATCTTTATATAAGCTGAAGGAAAATTATAAAGTGCTAAAATTATATGTAATCCCAGGTAGCCTAAACCCATGTGTGTTAAAAGGCTTGACATGAACTCCCAGTCTACCCAATCAAATGCTTTTTTAGCATCTGTAGATAGCAAAATACTAGGGATATCTCGCTGGAAAGAAAAATTATATTAAATTGACTATCTTGGTGGTGTTGTCACGTGCTTCTTGGCAACGACAAAACCTACCTGATCATCAAGAATAATTTTAGGGAGGAGGGATTTCGGTCTGTTGGCCATTGTTTTTGCGTATGGTTTGATATCTACATTTAGGAGTGAAATGGGTTGGTAGCTGAGACATGAGGAAGGGTCTTTCCCTTCTTTTTGGTAGAATTGTAATATGGGCCTCCAAAGATTGTTTAGAGAATTTACATTTGACAGAAATTGTATTAAATGCCTGGAGGAGTAAAGGGATATGCTGGTATTTAAAGGTCTTAAAATAACTTATGGTAAAACCGTCAGGATCGGGGCATTTACCTGAAGGGGAAGAATAAATATCCTGTCCTAGTTCCTGAGGTGTAAAAGGCTGCTCCAGAGAGTCTGTCTCTGATAAACTTGGAAATGTTATCTAGTCTAGATAGTCATTGATCTCCTCCCTACAACAACGGCCCCAAACGCCAGATAGAGAGCTAGCAATATAATACAATTTTGAGTAATATGAGTGACAAATGGTGGCTATTCTGTTTGTTACAAATGTGTGTGGCCATTCTCATCTTTGATGGATTGGATAAGTGAAGTATGTGCTTGGGTTCATAGAGATCGGACAAGCATTTTGTCAGGTTTGTTTCCTACTGGTGAAAGCGATTGTGACACTTTTGAAAAATTGAGAGCTTAATTTTATCATTTAATAAGGTATTTAGTGTCGGTCTCGTCTCCACCAATTCAGCAAAAAGTGATTTTGACAACGATTGTGAATGGTTTCTAGGTCCTTAATTTTACGCAATTTTACGTAAGAGGTTATATATTTGTGTTTCCTTCTGTTTTTTCATTTAAGCTCCCAATAAAATGCATTTATCTTGGATGAGACATTTGTGTGCTTCCCAGATAGAGATTTTGGAGACATCAGGAGTGTTATTAACAGTGATACAGAAAAAGATGGATCTATAGGCGCTAGTCAGAATAGCATTCAACTCGTCAGTGGGTTGTTATCTTGGCTTTTTTACTTGTCTTTCCTTTATTTTTACTGCTCCATAATTGTGTATAAAAACTGGCAAGAAAGGAAAAATAAAGATATATGGTGAAGAACATCCCACTGACGAGTTGGATTATTCGATTAGGATATTTATTGCCATTTGACTTTATATGAATCTGTATAAGAATCTAGCGCCAATACATCCATCGTTTTTCTGTATTTGTATTTTTGGGATTAATGGTTATCCTATTGATCCTATTTAGGCTGCTGTGGTTCGTTGAAGCGCTCTAGAAGATATAATATTTTATTCTTATTAATAGTCATATTCCTCAAAAAAAGATGGATATCTTATATATATAGCCCTACCTCATGTTCTCATCTGCCATTTTAGAACAGTCAGCATGTAGGAAGGATGTTAGCTGCACTGCTCTATTCTGAAAATAATGTTTAAACTACATACTATAGTGTTAGACAGGGTGCAAGGGTCAAAGGAAAGAATAGAATAGCTGTTATTCATTATAATTTATTTTAATGAAGTTTGGTTCTCTAGATATCAGTGAGGTATAATACTTTGCAGATCAATGTTACCATAGATAGTACTATAGTATTTTGTGGAGAAAAACAGTGTTCTTTTGCTGTATGACTATTAGCAGAAGAACCTAAAAAATTAGATTTATTTATTTTAAAATTGTAAGTTTTTCTAGTGAAAGTAATCTTGTGGGAAGCAGTAACATCTGTATTAAGTTGGAAAAAACTGGTTGTTTGTGTGTGAGGGTCAGCAACAGAACCCATCTTTCTAAACTTTTTTGAATTTTTCAATACTTGTGAAGTTACAAAGGGTCATTCAGTGACATCTAAAGTAATTGAGAAAAATGGTGTCTGCTTGTGAGGGTTTGTTCTGGGTATTTTCGACATTCAGCGACTGCATGTAGAACAGTGCGGCAGTTGCAAAAAAATGTCCGCTGCTATGCAACCAACGGAATCAAGCCCTTTTGATAAATTAAAGGGAAAAAAAACTGTAGTGGAGGGAGTGTAAAGTACAACAGATAAAAATGTTGAAACACTAAGCACACACTAAATTTGTAACGTTAGACAGCATGCATCGAGGAGAGTGAAGAGGCAGTAACAATCAGATGTAGATAGATACTCAGTTGTATAGTGTTACAGAATTTTTTGGCACTATATAAATGATGATCATGATAGACGAAGGTGGCCTGCGCCCATACTAAACAACTGCAAAGATTATGCAAGCAATAAATTTGGAACATAATAGGACAAGCATCATAGACACTGATGCTACATAAACAGGCAGAGGTCATTGGATGGACAGTGGTATGAATGGAGTTACGTTTATAAAAGTAAATAGTTGAAGGTGGCCTGCACCCATACTAAAAAACTTTAAAGACTAGTACTATGCATTTCTTGATGGGCAGACTATTTATTAGTAGCCAAGAGTGGAGCTTTGAAATACCTTGTTTTACCTTTAAGTGTTTGCTTGTGCTACCAGTAAGGAAGATCTGTGCGATAATGCTGAACATGTGAATCAAACAAGGGGCCTGTGATATATTTGCCAGCTACCATGTATATCTACATCCAGTTACCATGTATTTCTACATACTATTGTCCAGTCTGAGATTAAAATGTCAATCTCGATTCGTCCTTTTGGATAACCTCAAATGTAGCATCTAACCTAGTAGGGTTTTTCAGGACACCCTGAATGGGTGTTTGTCCTTGGTTTGATGCCTGAAGGCCAGTGGTGTTTGGAACCAGAGGTTCCTGTGCCTCTGGGGGGACATGGCTTGGAGGTGCCCTGAAAATGCACTGGTGATGTGTTGTATAGTGTAGTATGTAGGGTGTGGTGCAGTGTATGGGGTGTGTATGGATAATACATTAATTTAATTAGATAAACAAAGAAAAAACTAGTGTTTGGAGTGTAAGATGCAATACCTAAAAATGTTGAAACTCCTACGTACATGCTAAATATGGAACGTTAGACAACATGCATCAGAGAGAGTGAAGAGATGATAACAATCAGATGTCATAAGAGGCATCAGTAGATATTTGGACAAGTAGAGGCCCAATTGTAAAACACTATGGAATTTGTGAGCACTTTATAAATAAATGTTGAGGACAGGGTCCAGAGGTGACCTGAAAATGCAATGGTGGTGGGACTGGAACTGAGACTAGTGGGACAAGATGAAAAATGTTGTGTGCCTCATTTAAAATAATCTTGTCCACAATAATGTGTGTCTGCAGGCAACAGTGATGCATGTTGAAGGTTCCTTGCAAGTTTGGGGCTGCATTTTTATCAAATGGAGTTGGGGATTTAGTCAGGATTAATGGTGTCCACAATGCTGAGAAATTCTGTGAGGTATCTGATTGGATCCACATATACTCTGCAGTAGGACAAGGACCCCAAACATACAGTCAAAGTCATTAAGAACAATCTTCATCGTAAAGAAGTCCTGAAAGTGATGATATGGCCCCAACAGAGCCCTGATCTCAACATCATTGAGTCTGTCTGGGATTACATGAAGAGACAGAAGGATTTCAGCAAGCCTACATCCACAGATCTATGGTTAGTTCTCAAAGATGTTTCAAACAACCTCCCTGCCAAGTTCCTTCAAAAACTGTATGCAAGTGTACCTAGAAGAATTGATTCATTGCTGTTTTGAAGACAAAGGGTGGTTACACCAAATATTAATTTAGATTTCTCTTCTGTTCATTCACTTTGCATTTTGTTAATTGATAAAAATAAACTATTAACACTTAACTATTAGCAACTATTTTTTAAAGCATTCTTACTTTGCAGCATTTTTTTCACACCTGCCTAGAACTTTTGCACAGTACTGTATATCTAGTTATGTCAACAGTGATTTAAATTTTTGTATAGCTATGAGCTTTCAATAAGCAGAGTTTAAACAAAAATAAAAGATATGGATCCCAAACTCACAAAGCCAGATATTTTCCCGGAAATTCTGTTTTGCCTCATTTTCAGATCTGATGTTTGCTTGAAGAATGAAGTCGAGACTTAGTTTCACTCGGAACCCCAAATCTTGGATTTGTCGGATTTCTCTGAATCCGAACCACTCGTCTCTAATATACATTGTGACAGAAGCACTGGCAAGCTGCTGGGGGTAAATATGGAGGAGATCCACCTGCAGAGAGGGGACCAAAGAAGTATGCTATACCAGATTAATTAGGATGAATATTTCAGACTATAGAGTTTGAAGACATGGGCAATTCCAAAAAAATATATAATAAACTCACAACCTCACTACAATTCCTCCAGGAAAACTTAGAGAGAGTAGGCATAAATCTATGTAACTTCTCAGTTGTGAAGTACATCCTATGTATGAGCTTAATAAGCATTTCAGAGTAATTAATACATTTTGATACTTTAGAGACATTTTGGAAAATGTACTCTCAGTTCTCTTCGGTTAGAACAAATGAAAATCAAATTCCCACATATCCTGCCCTGACATCTTGTTAATTTCTACAGAAGGTGGATATACCAAGAAGAAATGCTGCCCTCACGTTTAAGTGGAGAGAGGCAATGGCTTATGAAAGGTGGGGGTTGCAACAAGACATTGTTAGCTATAATTTGGGTTTAAATATATATAGCAATAACCCTTATAATATATGTTCTACATGTCACACCTGAGGATCTGTCTGTACCCACACTGGGTTGTGTCTCTGGAGCTGGACTGGTGACTACTTGGACAAAGCTGGGTGGCCTAATAATGTTCCTTTGCATGTAGGGAATGGACTGGTGCAGATGGTGATTACACTAACAGGGGAGAGAAAACTGTAACTGGATTTCTGGACCAGACTAGAGGATTGCTGGAGCCAGAATGGATGGAACCAGATTTCTGTAATCAGACTGAGCCAGAATGCAGACTGCACTGTCAGAGTTGGATAAATAGCAAGACTGTAGCAAGATAGATCACAAGACTGTAAACTACTGGGAACCATGTTGGCATCTGAAATAAAACATTGCACTGACAACAGGTAAGGGCTCCAGAAAGTCCTTTTATTGTTGTTGTTGATTCCTGATTGGAGACTACAATCAGCTGGGCAGAAGCAGCACTCTGAGTTGCTGAGATGGATCAGGTGACTATTTCCAAGATAACATCTCCCATAGACTGATTTTGGAGGAAATCTGAAATGGAGGCTGTTATCACCTAATTGGCTGAGAGGAATCGTGTTACCGAATCCAAAATGGCCTCACCCATACTCTGATTCTGGAGGGATCTCTGGAGTGGAGACAGAATGGACACCATCTTACAGAGAGGTCTGAAACCAGCAGAGCCTGAGGACTGCAGGGACAACATGGAATGGTAGCGAAGAGGTAAGTTACAGAACCTGAGAGCCTGGTGGGTGACACTACATGTGCAAGAACTGTAATTGAATATCATAGTTTATTTTATGAGAAACACTTGTTTGCTTTTATGTGAATCAGCTAGGTGCTTTCACATTACAAAGCAAAATCCTGACCATTTCATGTATATAATATTTAAAAGGTTTTTTACACAATAAAATGTAATTGTAAACAATTAAAAAGATAATCACATATTCCAACACCTAAAGGGAGAAGATGCTGAGTCCTGTTACTTGCTGGAGTCTAGCTGCATTGAATATCGGCCATATATCGAAAGGATTGTTGTCAGAGTACCATAGCTCCCAGTCTACTGCGATTACCAAAACCTACACAGCTGCAGTGACAACATTTGGGAAATCTACTTGGCTATTCCATGTGTTATTCCTGTTTATAAGTGTGTTAAATATTTATTTTTATTTTTTTAAACTTTATTTGTAAGTATCATCACACAATATATAATGACCGTTGAAACAGTTGTGTACAAAATATCAGATAATGCAATAGCATAAAGGACAATTATACAATTTAAAGAGGATAAGTGAAATGTGCAAAACATACAACTGGTCTTAAAACTCTATAGAAGATACAGTAGTGTAACGGTATTTAGATATATGTATAGGAGGGCAGGAAGGAGGTGGGTGAGGGAAGGGTTAAGATGAGGCCACGTATAGTACTCCCGGTGGTCAATAAGTGTTCAATAAAAGCTAAAAGAAAAAATTAAATAGTCTTTATTTATAGAAACAGGGATTGTATGTGCTGTAGATGGTTGTACATTGAACCAGGAATATGGGAGCATTGTAGACAAACCAATCAAGCCAAATTTCAGAGAATTTATGTGATTTTTTTATTTAAAAATTCAGATATTTTTTCTATAGATGCCAGGTACCATAATTTTTTGAGGGGTTCTTGTTTAGAAAGAGGTTCTGGAATTTTCCAGTTCTTCGCCACTTGGTTTCTGGCCGCATTGAGAATTTGAATAGATAATTTCTCAAGGTGTTTGTCTAGAACTTTTAGGGGTAAACCCAGGAGAAATTACCATGGGCATCTAGAGATCTATATTGATGTAACTTCACTATTTAGGGCAGCAGCATTATCCCAGAAAGGAGTTATCTTTAGGCAGGAGCACCATATATGAATGAAGGGTCTTTGTTCGCCACAGTTTCTCCAACACATGTCAGAACTGTTGTCATACATCTTTTTTCAACTTAGTAGGAACCAGATACCATCTAAAGTTTATTTTGTATGCGTTCTCTTTAACAAGGGATGAGATTGATGTTTTAGAAATCCTCTCTCTAATTGGTAATCAAATATTTTTATCTGGTGGTCTGCCCAAGTCAGCCTCCCATCTAACTTGATGTATGAGGCTGGAAGTTTGTTGGGAAGATATAAGAAGATTATATGTAATGAAAATAATATGTTTTTGTAGGGATGTGTGAATACATAAAGATTCCAATTAAGTTAGTGGTTATCTCCCGCAGTTTTTGTAATGAGATGTTTTGTTTTGAGTCCAATATGTCTCAAACCACACTGAGTTCATTCTTTTGACAGTCCTGGAGAGAAAGCAGGATAATCCCAGAGAGGCGCTATAGGAGAGGGTTGTCGGGGCACCAAGGCTTAGTGCCCCTATTATTGATCTCTGATAACCTGATTTCCTTTCAGCATATTCCAGTCGACTGGAGAGGATGGTAATGAAACAAACAAGTTGTTGTTGTTGTTTCAGAATCAGCTCTGAGAGTCTTCTCAGATTGCTCCTTTATTTATACCTAAGCTCGAGCATTAACTGGTTAACAACAAGTACATATAAGGAAATCTCTTACTTTGCAACAGTAAGTGCATACAAGGCAATGTTTTTTGTCCAGTACCGCGTAATGTCTTCCAGGCCGTTGTTTTTAGTCTTGCATCCTGTTATTGTCTCTGTTCCATGGGAAACACTTGTTTTTTTTATTCACTCTTATGTCAAGGGCGTAGTTCTCATATCTGTAGTTATAGCTTTTTAAGGTTTTTCACACATATATTTGCACCTTTAATAACTATTCATTGTTTTATACTTTCACAACCCCCTCTTTTTATTCCACTAAACAAATATACATGTGTTACCTGACCCTTCCTTTCATGTCATGATACAGGCATATATTTTTATTTCTCCAGCTACTTTTACCCCAGATTTTGACCTAACATCTTCATGTGAGTAGAGAATCAATCATTGACCAGAGAAGGTATCCTTGCATCATTTATTCTTTCCCTAGCAGTATTTCACTGCAGTATACACATGTCATTTTTGCTTGATAGGGGTTCTTAAACTTGAGTGTCTTGAGAGCACACTATTCCATTTTTGTATTTAAGCACAATCCTAAGTTATGTGAGTTGTTTTTATCATCTATATACTCCCCTTTTATCTGTGAAGACCATAATTGTGTTCCACGGGCCTGGGCATAAAGTTGAACAGGTAATATGAGAAATATACACATTATCTCGGTGTCAGGAACCCCTCCAACCAATACAACACCACCCGGAGTCTACTCTGATAGTCAGGTGTTCGCTGGAGCCCCTAGTGGTGGGGACAGACTTGGCTGCAGACTACAGAGGGTCGTGTGGCGTGTATCAGCTGTGGGGAACCCAGGAGCAGAGGTTAATGGCAGGCAACAGTTCCAAAGGTCAGGCCGAGGTCAGGGGTCACTTACTAGGAAGAATAGTTAAGAAACAAGCCAAGGGTCGAGGTCACGGGCAAATCAGCAGAAACGGTGGTACAGGCCAGTAGGTCAAGGGCACAGGCAAACAGGCAAATCCAGGAAACAGGCAGAGGTCATACACGGCAGAAATCAATCCAAAAGGCTTATCACCAAAGGTACAGGAGTACAACAGCAGGCAGCAACACAGGAACTGGAAGCTATAACCGGCAGGGAGGCTAAGCCCTCCCTGCCTTAAATACTGAACCAGACCAATGAGAGCCCAGTACTCAAAATTGCTCACAGGCTGTTCCTTGATGGAATTAATCAGCCTGCAGACTTGCCCCCGCTGTTGCACACGCGCCCGGCTGCCCTGTAATGCCGGGACGCGGCGCTGGATAGAAGAGCGTCTGGCCATTGCTATGGCAGCGGCCGGCGAGCCCCCGGAAGTGACGTCCCGGTCGTCATAGCGACGGCCGGGACAGAGGTAGGAGAGTCGCGGCGGCTGGGCACCGCCGCGGCTCGTAACACTCGGCCCTCAGTATACTGTATGTCTGAAAACTTCCTATGCACCAGTTTTCTGTAAATTGCACACCCATCCCATTGGTTTGGATCTATAACTGTGTATGCTACATTAAACATATTTCTGTATAAAAGTTCATTGTTAGTCATTGGTTGAGTTTGAGCGTTACTCTTTTGTATTTTCTGATATAGTGTCTTAATTGAGCATTCAGTCCAGTTAAACATGAGGGAGATATTTACATCTATTCCTAAGGAATTGCAAAACATTGCATTAAATATCTGTATATATTCTCATAATATTAGTTTCTGCAAAGGCATGAAAACTGTAGGCATCCACTGTGCCTGCATGGTGATTTCCTTGTTTATATCTTCTCCTGATGCACTCATCATATTACTCAATGTTTCTATGTCTATACTGTCAAGTACCCCATTCCAGTACCCGTTTCCCCCAATAATGTATCATACCATTCCCTTTTCTTCCTATTTTGGCATTTGGGATCAGGAGACAATGTGATATTGAAAGTGTGCTAGTTGCATTTTTCCTAGTACCTATATTTCTGCAAGTAGAGGGCACCTTGATTAGGGTATCATTAATGACTCTTGGCTTGGGGTATAATATGTATAGTTTATCCATGAGTACATACTCCCCTGGTATCTCAGTACTGTTGGTACACATCATCATAAAATCCCCTATTCCATTCCATGCCCTTTCTATTGGTACTGTATTATTATTGGAGCCATTTACACACTTGAGGGCTTCTATCCAGGCTTGGTTATACCCTTTTAATTTGATATACGGTTCAGTGCAGAATATGATGGGTGTACTATTAGTCATGATCATAGTATTATTTTCCCTTGGTGCCGAGAAATAATGGGGTTCATCCCTCCCTGCTGCTACAAACCCATGGCTACCAGTAAATGTAAAGTTTAATCTACAACAGGGATATGGAATCTTTCTTCTTCTTCTTCCTGTCCCCACGTTTACCTTCACACATTCTTGTTGATTACTTGTTTTATTCGATATCATCCCTGCACATTTGGTTAAGTCTGCCTTCTGGACTTTATTTCCTGATGTATACATCTGTATAAACATTATTTGTACTGTTACTATTGCTATGCACATTATCACAAGAAAAGGATTCATGGTGCTTCAATTTTCACCGTAATATGATGAATTTACACATTATCTCGGTCCTCAGTATACTGTATGTCTGAAAACCTCCTGAGCACCAGTTTTCTGTACACTTCACACCCATTCCATTGGCTTTGATCTATAACTGCATAGCTACATTAAACATATTTCTATATACCACTTCGTTGTTAGCCATTTACTATTACTAGTGCTATGCACATTATCACACAGAAAGGATTCATGGTGCTTCAATTTCACCGTCGTTTTTTTTGCAGTGAGACGCGTGGACCCAGGTGTCTCTTCCTCCTAACTTAACAGAAGTGGGAGTGGTCAAGACCACTTGGTATGGACCGTCAAATCTGGGTTCCAAAGGTTTCCTGACGTGCCTTTTTAGGTAGAGCCAATCTCCTGGTTGCAAGGCATGGGTTCCTGTATCGTTATTTGGATCTAGAATGGAGGCGAAAACTTGAGAGTGCACATCAGTCATTATGTTTGTAAGCTGTATTAAATAATCAGTTAAATCTGCATGATTATGTTGCAATTGCTGAGGAAAATGACACCCTGTCTTGGGGACAATTTATGTTTCTTTCCTGGTGTTATTCTAACAGAATATAGAGCTAAAGGTAGACAATCTACCCAGGTTTTTCCTGTTTCTGCAATCATTTTCTGAATGTTTAACTTTAATGGGCCTTTCAATCTTTCCACTTTTCCACTTGCCTCAGACCTATAGTTGGTATGATAGGCTTGCTGTATTCCCATATCCTCCATTATATTTTGCATTATTTCCCCCGTAAAGTGCAATCTTCGGTCTGATTCTATTGTTTCAGGTATTCCATACCTGCAAATGACTTCACTTGTCAGTTTCTTGGCAGTGTTTTTAGCTGTTCCCTTAGCCACTGCCCAGGCCTCTGGCCAATTTGAGAATAGATCTGTACAAACAAAGACATACTCAAATGTTCCTATCCTAGGTAGCTGTATATAGTCAATCTGCAAACTCTGAAATTGGTACAATGGCTTTGGTGTGTTCTTCTGTGGTGTTTTCACTACCTGACCTAGATTGTATTTTCCGCATATCACACAGCCTGCTGTATATGCCTCAGCAGCTGCATTGAATCCTGGTGCTATCCAATGTCCTAAGACAATATTGGTCATAGCTTCTTTAGAATTGTGGACCATCCCGTGTGCCAATTGAGTCATCATGGGGTATATGCTTCTGGGTAGATAATATTCATTATCTGTTCTCCAGCCCCCTCGCTGACATGCGGCACCTTCCTTTTCCCAGGCTTTTTTGTCTATTGAGGAGACTTGTTCCTGGAACTTCTGCAGTATTTCAAGGGTTACAGGCTCTACAGGGTTTTTACCCTGCGTCACATGACAGACCTGCACTCTGGGCATAAGGGCTGCCTGTTTAGCAGCAACATCTGCCTTGGCATTTCCTCTAGCCTCCCTAGTCTTCTTTAGTGTGTGCCTGGACTTTCAATATGGCTACCTTTCTGGGTAGCTGCAAGGCTCTAAACACAGCCCTTATTTGTTCTGCATGATTGATAGGTTTTCCTGCTGACCCCACAAAGTTCCTGCTCTTCCATATTGGCCAAAAGTCATGTCTGGTTATCTGCCATTATACATGCCTCAGTGAGTGCCTGCAACTCTGCCTCCTGCGCTGAGCAGGAGGGTGGGAGTGATTGTTGTATCAAAGTCTCTTTCAGGGTGGTCCCAGCATACCCTGTGTGTGGTGACCCTTCATAATAATATCTGGAACCGTCAACAAATAAGTTCCAATCTGCGTTAGGTATAGGGACATCTGTCACATTTTCTAACGCCTTAATTTCTAGTTTTATTAGTTCGGCAGAGCATGTGACTCAGAAAAGGGAAAAATTTTTTTGTGTATTTTGTCTAGTACTGTTACATTCCTCCCTTTCTGATTCATCAATGATGGGTAGGTCCCCACCCACCTCTTTCCCCTCTGTTGAATCTGCTTCAACTGGGAGCAGTGTAGCAGGATTCAAAACTGTGCACCTTTTAATTGTTACATGTGCAGGACTTAATAATGACACCTCATACTTAGTGAGCCTCGCTGTGGACAGATGCTTTGTTCTTGCTTGGTTTAGTATTTCTGTAACTGCATGTGGGAGCTGTATAGTTAAGAGGTGGTCTAGTACTATGTCTGCCACTTTATCTTTTAGCAAGGCTGTGGCTGCCACCGCCCTTATGCAAGACGGGGCTCCTCTTATGATACTGTCTAGCTGTAATGAGTAGTATGCCAGTAGTCTTTGTTTATGTGCGTGTTCCTGTAAAAGGACTCTTTGTGCGTGTCCCTTAGATTCATTGCAGAACAAGGTAAATCGCTTATCATATTGTGGTAATCCTAACACTGGTGACTGCACAATGGCTTGTTTTAATGCTTCAAGCGTTGTTCGTTATGATTCAGTTAGATATATCCTGGACCCTTTTACCTCGCTAAGAGCATCATAGAGGGGTTACATTAGGACGGATGCTCCGGCAATCCATTCCCTGCAGTACTCTACCAAACCTAGGAATGGCCTTAATTCCTTGGTATTCTGTGGTGGCTTTACCTGCTGGATTGCAGTTATCCTGTCCTGTGTGAGGTGTCTGGTACCTTGTGAGATGCGATGTCCTAAAAATATTACCTTACTCTGTGCTGCTTGTATTTTTGTGGGTGATACATTGCAATGTTGCTGCTCTAAGAAGTTAATTAATGATTTAGTCTCTTCTTGACACCCCTCAATCATTTGGCAACACAGTAGTAAGTCATCTACATATTGGAGCAGTTGTGTGGCTGGATATTGTGATCTCCATCCTTGTAATATGTGGTTCATTGCTTCTGAAAATGCTGAGGGTGAGGTGGCTCCCCCTGTGGAAATCTAGTCCAACAATATTGTTTTCCCCGATGTGTAAATGCTAAGCAAAGCTTACTGTCTTCTGTAAGAGGGACGGAGAAGAATGCATTTGCCAGATCTACAACGGTAAAATACTCTGCTTCTGCAGGGATCTGATTGAGGATGGTATGTGGGTTGGGTACAATAGGTGCATCAATCACCATCCTTTTGTTACTTTCCTGTGGTTTTCCAGGTTCTAACTTCTTTTTCACTGGGAAAAGGGGCCTGTTTCAGGGAGACCTGTATTCCCTGAGAACTTTAGCCTGTTGAAATGCCACTATCTGTTTGGTTATAGCTACCTCTTGTTGTTGAGACAGGGGATATTGCCTAATCTTAATGGGGGCAGTATTTGGTTTCATTTTTAAATGTACAGGCTGTACTGCCAGTAATCCCACATCTGTCTTCCCCTTGACCACAATTCTTGTGGAACTTTTTCACTGAGCCACAGGGGTATTGAACTTGGTTTTTCTGGGGGAATACTTTGAACCAAATATATGGCAGCATGCAGTTGACAACTCTGATTTTCTATATATCGTAGTAAGAGAAAAGAAAAGGAGGAAAAATAGTTCTATCACACCAGTGATTAAGAGCGACAACCCAATAGTGTACTACTAAGTAGGTAAGATCCTGTAATTAATTACCATATGGGGTGCAACCTATCACTAGGATATTAGGTGTAAAGAACAAAAAGAGAGAAGATTTTAATTGAGTGATTCCTTTCCCCCTGCGTGGGGAACCCCTATGTGTGTCCCTTTGTATGTATTTTCTTCTTCCCCCTTTTTTTTTCTGTACCCCATATACTTTTGCAAAATCTGAATAAAAATATTGATGCAAAAAAAAAAAGAGAGAAGATTATAAGGTGCACTAAAGCTCTCAATTTAAATCAATAAGGAATAGCTTGGGACCTTGGTAAAATTTAACTTTTATTAGTAAATTTTAAAACCAGCGAGATATATAAAGATATCCGCTATAGAAACAAATGTGTGCATTAAAATCGACTGGATGCACCAATAGCCATATATTAAGTACAAGTTAACCCATGCATGATACTCATGCATTCTAGTCAAATCAAGCTACTTAAGGTGTTAAAAAGGTTCTTGTCATGCATTTGGGGCTAGCCCAGGCCTCCTCAGGGGAAGAGCGTTACTTCCCGACGCAAGCGCCCTTTTTTAACGTGGTTTTGTCCACATGTCACCACCTCATCATTTTTCTCCATCACCTCATCCTTCATCTTCATCGCCACATCCTTCATCAAGCTACTTAAGGTGTTAAAAACTCCCCACTGTCACCCCTGGCAACCACCAACCACTCCCAACTGTCACTTCTCCTTCAAGAAATATATAGGTCAGTGTATAACTCTGCCCAGCAGGTGGCACTGCAGCTTGGTTTTTTTTTCCCACACACGCCACTAGGCATTTATATAGTAGATAGTCAGGGGAGTAATCTAGTATGACAAAAATATACTATATTTCTCATATTATCAATAGGAATCCTCCTAAATGTTCCTCCAAAGAGAATAATCCTTAAACCACGTCTGGTGTAATGACAGTGGGTTGGTATGTTAAATCAGCAGGTACAAAATACCTCATAATCTGCTATTGCTCGAGATAAACTTAAAATATAAGTATATGGGAGGTGTCATGCTATCTACCTAACGCTTGCTCCACTGACTCTGGATATAATAGAGCAAAGTATAATTGTCAAAAAAAGCCTCTTTAAAAATAAATAGAACAGCTGGAGCATCCAGTGAGCTGCCAACGCGCCTTTCGCTGTGTATACTTAATCGTGACAAAACTTTTGTCACTGTCACTACACCAGACGTGGTTTAAGGATTATTCTATTTGGAGGAAGTTACTGTTTTCTTCCAGCTCGGTTTTTACACGTAAAAGTATTTGGACACCACTTTTGGAGTCCGAATGACAAGGTCTTGCTTGGTCATGACTGACCTTACAAGAAGATGCCTCAGTGACAGTTGCAAAACTAGCACTCATAGAGAAAGGCGAAGGCCTCTTCTTTCTTTGTCACTGTGTGTGTAGAATGGCATGTTGGCAATTTTATTTTTTTCTGCAGATAACTTTGCCTGGATTATAGGTCTTTTTTTCTTGACCAAGGTAAAAGGTGTTTTTTTAAATTTTTGTTTCCCTGACTATGACTATGAAAACACTATGCACTTTAACATAGGCTTTAGCAGATGTCGTCGACTTCATGGGAGTGCCCATGAAGTCGACGAACATCCAAGATGTGACTGATCTCACACTCCTCACCGTCCATAGATGGAACGGGGGAGGGCTGGGAGGGAATATGAGTAAATTTGTTAAGCACTAGAGGTTTCAACAGAGAGATGTTAAATGTATTGTGAACCTTAAGAGAGGGGGGAAGGAGAAGTCTGTAAGTAATGGAATTAAAGGCTTGGGTAACAGGAGAGGGACCAATAAATCATCATAACTGGTGCCAGCAGCTACTTGGTGCTCCTGGTCTTCTGTGTACTGCTGTGAATCCATTTTGATAACACAGTGCAATGTGACTGCAGATTAAGAACAACACTGCCAGCCCTATTATTTGTATTTCAGCAATGACAGTTAGCAATGGATCTCTCCTCTTTGTGTTTTACCTATATAACACAGTACAATGTGACTGCAGATCTAGAAGACCAAGCCTGCCAGACCTATTATTTGTATTTCAGCAATGACAATTAGTGTCAGGCTGGCCGTGAGAATGGACCCAACCTCTGGTATTGGCACCGCTACATCGGGAGGCGCGGAGTCTAAACATACCCTTGGTTTTCACCAGGGACCCCTGCAAGGAGGTTTGGATTTCATGGCAGAGGCACGCAGGTCGCGGCCCTCCCAGGTAGCTACCAGAGAGGTGCAGAGGTAGGTGAAGTCGTACAATCCGTGTTGGCACCATGCAGGAAAATAGAACAAGGGAGCAGGCAAAGGCGAAGTCAGGGAAGCCGAGGTCAAACCAGAAGCTCCAAGTCCGCAGGGAAATCCAAAGAAGGGTCAGGCAAGCCGGGTCAATACCATGAACAGTCAGGAGCAGATATATATATATATATATATATATATATATATATATGGAGCTGGAGCACAGGGGATACCTTGATACTCTGGCACCCTTCTGGTGCCAGAGTCTCCTTTAAATAGAGAAGGTTGATTCCTCATTGGTGGCAGCGGTTTGACGTGCAAAAGTACCGAGCCGGATCTGCTAAGTTCTGGTGTGTTCAGTTCTCGGGGAACTGAGTCTGAGCATCTCTAGTAATTTTATGCTCATATTAGTACTCCAATTTTTAAAGTTTGTGAGCATGTTTTGCACCAGTTCTTCAGAATTGTCTGCTTTGCGGTTACCCAAGAAGTTCTTGACAACTGAGACATAACTGCATAAGCTTCAGTACTATAGACAGAAGCTTCAACACAATTTTGTGGAATTAGAATCCTTGATAAGTTTATAAATTTGAGGGCCATCAAAGATTCCAACTTTTAGTTTTTCCATACTTAGTCCAGGGAATGATCTACAAATGTTTTTGAACCAATCGCCATCATTGCCCAAGGCCTTATTAAATTGTGTCATTGGTCCCAGCTTGATATGGCGTGGTGAGAGAATGATTTTTTTCCCTGTCAACAAATGGCTCATTAATGATGTTCTCTGCACCTACAGTCATGTTTTCTCTTAAAGCCCATGTCATTTGTCAACTTGACTTATTTATGCTAATTACATGTATACAAATATATTACATGAACGACAAACAAGAAGAACACAATAAACAGCACTATCTACTCAATTGCCAACTGTCTGCTGACTGATCACATATATACGGAGGGGGGAAATTCTAGAATGATCGCAGAGAGAACACCTAGAATATATGCGTGTCTCACCTTCTAGGATGTTCTGGTAGATTCCCATATGCAAACATACAATCAACACACAGATAAGACCATAGGTTGGGAAATTAACTTATGACTCCAGTATTGGGAGACAGAAGTACTAACCACTAAGCCACCACTCTACAGGGAACCACAAAACCATAAAGGTTACAACTGAGAAAAATAAAGGAAAACCAGTGAGGCTAGTAGGGAGGTAGAGTACAAAGGAGGAGATAGTCGGTAAGATGCTGTCGAGATGGCAGTTGTAAAGAAACCTGCTAGTGTAGGTAATAAACTGGAATTATAGGTAGTGAAAGTGTAAGATACATTTAAACTAGGAAAAAGAGGAAATGTCAAATACATTTAAAAGCAACTATATGTCGTACAAAAAATGGTATAAGGCATATCTTGTAGGGCATTAAATACAGCAGTGAATATAAAGTATAGTGGGAATAAAGATAATAAAAGTAATAATAATAATATAAGCGATTGCTAATATCATTCTTGCAAAAGAACCCATTGAAGATATTAAAATTTGTTGGAGAAATGCATTTGAAACTACTTCTACACGAAACACTACAGACACAGTTAGATTATTTTTATCTGATATTTATATTTATCTGATATTTATATTGGTATTCACTTATATTATGTTTATTATTATTTCCATTCTTATTCTATCCTGTGTACATTATCCATGTAAATTAATTATACAAATCTGGAACGATTAGATGTTGTGCTTTAAATCTGGCATTTAAAGAGACCATGGGGTAAATGTATTAAGGAGCGGATCCGTAAAAACGACGATATCTGGAAATTATGATGCCCATATTTAAAACAGCAATTTTATTAAAGGAAATACTCACCCGGTTTTGTCTTCAATAAAATTGCGGGTTTAAATATAGCCATCATAATAGCCAAGTATCGTGATTTGACGCATCCACTCCTTAGTACATTTACCCCCCATGTGTCATCATTCCTAGCTATTATTTTATTAGATCCTTCAGTTGTGAGAAACAAATTTCAAAATGCATATCATTCTCTTCTCGGTAGTGCCCATGGCACTAGATTATTTTCTTGATCACTCTGGCCTACCCATCAATTAAATTTGGCTGCTTGTAGAATTGTCTGACAGAATAAAAGTTATATGAAACATATATGTTTTAAACATACAAGTTAGTGTCATTTGTTTTTTTTTCTTTAGACAGCAGAAGAAATGCAGGTTGTATTTTTTTCTTGTGCCAATTCTAGTGATCTTTTCTACACACTGCTGTATTGTGAGGAGAGAGATACAATAATATAAATTGTTTGCAATACAGAAACCATACTTGCCAACTCTCCCGGAATGTCCGGGAGACTCCCGCATTTTGCGAGAGTCTCCCGGACTCCCGGGCGAGTGTGGCAATCTCCCGAATTCTGCCCACTTCACTGGGAAGTGCCCCACTTCCCAGTGAAGTGGGCAGAATTAGATCCCAAATGCAGCGTTTCCCGGTGAATCGCGGCGTTTGGCCCAGCCACCCGCTGTCAAATGACGCGTTCGCGTCATGAGGTCACAGGGGGCAGGGCCAAAATGACGCGATTTTGCCCGTCCCGCCCCCCCCCCCCCTCCACTGGCTGGCTCCCCGAAGGGAGCTGAAGAAAGTTTGGAAGTATGCAGAAACATAATCTTTGAAAAATGGAGTAATGATGCTAATGAAAAGTTTTTACAAGTTGACAGGGAATAAAGGAAGTTATATAAATATGCACCACACACCTAGAGAAATTGTACTAAGAAGTGGATGATTTGACTGCACAGCTGGCCTGGTTTCTCTCTGGACAAAGAAAGTGCTTTAAGGTTGGCTTCCGAAAATGCACAAGATATGAGAATAGTGCTGATGAAATAAAACTGTAGTTTTGTGTTTTCTCCTGCAGGTGACACTGTTTGGCAGCTTGATTCTTGATGTAGAAGTACTGGGTTTTAAACCTGTCAAACACAATGCAATATCACAGCTGATATATTGGGTAATTGGTCCCATAGTCAGTGTTTATGGCCCCCAAACAACCAAGATTTCAGGTGGTAACTAGTAGAATGCACTGTGCCATGGTGCTAAATACACAAAACTGAAAAAATATCTACAGCTATGTATACAGAGTTCAGCCATTGCTGGTGCAGTCTAATATGCATTGTCATGTTTGATGCTAAGCATGATATGCTGATATAGTCCTGTCTGATGCCAAAAATAATATACGCAGCTATACCTGGGGCAGCACGGTGGCTTAGTGGTTAGCACTTCTGCCTCACAGCGCTGGGGTCATGGCCATGACCATGGCCTTATCTGTGTGGAGTTTGTATGTTCTTCCCATGTTTGTGTAGGTTTCCGCCGGGTGCTCCGGTTTCCTCCCACACTCCAAAAACATACTGGTAGGTTAATTGGCTGCTATTAAAAATTGCCCTTAGTATCTCTCTCTCTCTCTCTCTCTCTCTCTCTTTGTGTGTGTATGTTAGGGAATTTAGACTGTAAGCTCCAATAGGGCAGGGACTGATGTGAGTGCATTCTCTGTACAGCGCTGCGGAATTAGTGGCACTATATAAATAAATGATGATGATACCTGGGAAATAGTAAACTTTGCTAAGCTGTACCTAGTGCTAAATCTAACATGAAGAGCATTATCTGTGCTAAGTCTAACATGCAGAATCATATCTAGTGACATATAGAAATATTTACTGACCCTCAGCTTTTTATCCACCTCAGCTTCTTCTCATTGTGTCCAGTGCATTTGTATCTGTTAAGTGCAGGACAGGAATCTGAAGATTTATAAGCCAATGACTGGCAGATAGCTTTTCTAGAGCCAGCTATGAGGAAGCAGGCAGGGGGGCACATGAGGGTTTGTTAGTAGTAGAAACTGATGTCAATGTTTTTCAAGGATAACTGTCAGGGATAGGCCCCTCTAGCTACTCCCTGATTTAATATCTTATCATATATTCACACAGTCAGAAAATATATCACCTCTATTTTGTCAGGAAACCGCTCCTGAACCCCTTTATCTGTCACAAACCGTCCTCTGCGCACTAGCGACTTGGAAGCTTACTGTAAGGGAACACACCGGATTCCAGCCCAAATCTCACACCCACCTCTTTCTCTTAAGCTTTGATTGGCTGAATCACCCCAAACAGTGCTCACACAACCACACCCACTTCGATCTTGACACACCTATTGAATACGGGCAATAGGACCCCAATATCCTGTCCCACACTGGCACGCAATGAGCACTCCTTGTTACACACAGTTAGCAAGGCACCAGCAATCAAAGGGTTAACCCTAAACCACTCAAGGCTCTATGACACAAATGTACATGTAGGCACACACTAGGCTTGGTATACAAATGTATTTGCAATTCACACCTCAGCAATGAAACGTTTTAGCATGGTCAAGCAATCTTATCTCTTCTACACAGGGAATTAATTTGTTTACAGCAATAAGGACAGAACTATTAAATTGTTGGATTTAATATACAAAGGTACAATGCTTACAGATAATAAAAAACAAGTAGATAAAGATTTGACATACAAATAAAAAAATTGCAAACCGTTATAAAAACAAATGGGATGAAAATACAGAGCATCACTTACATATAATAATCTGTATGCCTGGGGGTAGGCAGAAAAGATGGACAGTCCTTCAATTAGATTGATACCAAAAAGACTGACAATTTGTCTCTTCGGTGTCACCTAAGGCTTGTTCAAAACTATTCCTAAGTTTTGACCTGTCTTAGCTTTTCTCAGATATATCCCAGAAACATAACTTCCCCGTCAATAAACCAGTCATAATCTTCTGCACATTTAAATACCAAACATGACGAAATCATAGCAATATGAAATACCTTTACCAAAGACATGTGATTATAGCTGTTCCCGGGTAACGCTAGTAAGTATAATTCAATACCCGGATGTGGTTTTTGCCCCTTAGTATGGAGTGGCAACCAGATTTCCCAAAATATGAAATATGAAGACATTTTCCTTTTGAAGTTACTATTTCTATATACCTGTAGAGGCAGCCTTCAAATGCAGCCTTTGTCTGCAAGGATGTCAATCTGTGAACGGCCCCACAAAGTCTATTCGGGTGTCCAAAAAACTAACTTGTGTCAGTATATAGCTCACAGCAGGGGCCCTTTGAATCTGCTACAGGTGACACTGCTTTCTAACACTGGGAGGTGCAGAGTCACCGAATACAAACACAGCAGACTTTCTGACTTCAAATTTTACACTTTAGTAGCTCAACTTATCAATGTATTCATTTGATATACCCGATTTACACTGCAGTTATGATTTAGGCCTTAATCAAAACAATTATGTAATGGGTTAACCCTTATAAATAACTGTAAGTTCTCTATGTTCACGACAGAGACCCACATGGAAAAGAAAGCAAAAATTAAAAGAGGAATATGTATTGGAGCACCAGGTTTGTCATCTACTTGAGATAATGTGTTTCAACTTTTATCAGTAACTCACTCCTTTTGAGTGCCATCCAGTAACGCTCATAGGGGGATCACGTGGGTAACCAAAGTCTATACCAGGATACAACCAGAGTCTGTATAATCTCTGGTTTCCCCGTAATTTAGAGTGAGTTAATTTTTGATTTACAGTGTTTTCCATATGCACAGACACAGAGCTCTTCCCACCATATAGGATGTTGAAAGATGGGGCCCACCAAAGCTCTGCATCTCTGCATTTATAACATCAATAGAAAAAATATTGTATGCCAAAAGATATACATGTTACAATATCAAAAATGTTTTAAAACTTCTAAGTAACCCTAGAATCGGGATACAAAGATTCATGCAGTGTCACACTTTTTATATGTTCTCATCGTGTTTGCCTGGGTTTTATCTGAGTGTCCAGGTTTCCTCTCACTCTCCAAAGACACACTGCTAGATTATTTGGCTTCTGACAAAATTAACCCTAGTGTGTGTGTATGTGGTAGAGAATATATTTTGTAAGCTTCACTGGGGACGAACTGTTGAGAATGATTAAATATTCATGTAGGCGCTTCACAAATAATTTTAATAAATAATCCTAAATCATGAGGTATAGAAGATTATAACATTTTCAACTTTCTGCAAATGTTTGGTCTTCTTTAAATAACTGGGTAAAATTTTTACTACACTGCATAACCTTGATGTGTTTCACTCTCTTAACCATAACCTCCTACGACATATACCACTTACTTAACTTATCTGAAGAATAACGACACTGAGACTTATGAAATTGGCTAAAGAAGGTAACAGTTTATTAATTAATTAATTAAATGAATAAGTGGCTGTGAAGTGCACAGTGAGGCAGCTTAATCAAACTGATATTTGGAACCAAGTGTGGATGGCTAATGGCCTTCTCCACTTAAAGGAACAAATCCTTAACTGCCTGGCCAGCTGTAAATCTGACATAAGAGTGACTACACCCCCTCCCGACTACACAGTGGATGCCCTCAGAAGCAGGACAAGGGATCCTCACCAAAAAGGACCATGTGTCACTTTCCTCTAAGGGTGGAGCACCTATGGTCAATCAGCGATAACGCTGTGTCGATCAGCCGCTGCCCACACTGACTTCCTAACACTCTGGATGTCCTTAGGGAACTGACAGCCCGCCACTGCCTAACCAACACAAAAAACTCCTAAGGGACTATAGATCCGCTGAATGAGTATAACTAAACCCTCGCCTGTGAGGTGAACCACATCCCTGTGAAACAGCTGTGTTTGTTCTGTAGCTAACAAGAGGTGTTCAATTACGGAGCCACCCAATTGTTTAACGTGTACCCTTACTCCCCGGTTAAATTTTTTGACTACCCTTTTTATTACATTCAAGGGGATATTGGACCTCCACTGGAGCTGGGGCAATACTGCAGACCATATCAAACTGATGTTCGACCATTTGGTTTTGATGTATGTCAGGTCCTTGCGAGGTCATTGGCCTCCTAAATGCAGCACTAGGATATCATGGGGGCCACGTTGTTTTATTTGTCATGTCAGCCAGGGATCCCGGTTGGGCCAGCAGAGACACCATCTGCCCAGCCAACAAATGTCAATCTGGATTGTAAATTGACTGAATTTGCCATCTTCTTTGTGCCTGGACACCCAGAACACGTATGAGTGGCCCACAATCCAGATATGTTTAGTCCGAGTCGGGAAACCTGTAAATATAAAATTGCTATGGTCACTGTAACCTTCAACATAATGTAGCAGTGAAATGGAGGCTTCTTGTGCCCCGATCAGTGGAAAATTGGAAAAACTATTTGGAAAAGAAAGAAAGAAAAAAGGTGGGAGGGGGTGGGGGAAGAGCAGTTGGCAGCCCCTGTGAAGGTAAAAAAAACCTGAAAAAGCCTCAGAGGCACACCACTAATCAGTAATCAGGCCTTGGCATGGGGAAAAAAACAGGAACAATTCCTTCACGCCCTCGCATAAAAGAGACAAGCAGCAGAACCAAGGGCTACCGGAATTGAGGAGAGAGAAAAGTGAAGGTGAGCAGGCCAAGTAATCAGGGAAAAAACAAAGCACATATGGTTAGATATTTGGCCTAAAGTATTTCTTATAGGCCATCGATTTCCATCTCCCCAATGTTTTAATGGCTGCTACCGATGCATCACTTAAGGGTGCTGACGTGGCCGCCCCAATCCGAAAGGAATGGATGCCATACTGTGCTGGGTTCAAACCCCAAAAACTTAGGGCTCTTTTAAAGATTGCCTGGAATTGAAACCTCGTGAGCGAGATGTTATCTAAATGCACTATTAAAACGGGGGAGTGGGCAGGCCTATTATTAGAAAATTGTTTACTCAACTTCACTGAACAAATCTTTGTGTAAGCGTGTAGGTATATGTGTATCCATGAACTTTTACCAGCCTGGTCTGTTTTGGACCTTATTATCTTACATAATAGTTTAGCCACTTGAATGACTACATGTTGGGTCAATAGGCCTGACAAGGGGTAAAGCTTGGACTGCACTACTAGCTCTGAAATTCTAAATGCGCAAAAAAGCGCCAGCACAAAGGCTGTCTGGAATAGCAAGCATTCATAACGGTTCTCTGTTACCGATTGAAGGGACAGCATTAGTTGTCGTAATAGCTGAATATCAATTGGTCACCTCAGGTCTTTCGGAACTGGGCTCTCTCGCACCCAGCCTTTTAGGGCTTTTACCACTATAAAACCTTTTGTCACGTCCGGGACGTTATGAAGGCGGGACATGAATGATGTCACCTGGTATGCACATCTCATGGAAGGGGCCAGGGCTCGCTCCGCTAGTCCTGTTATGCTGGTTTGATAATCTGCCAAACATAAGGGGTACATGTTGTTCCCATAAGATTTGTGTGCGGTGCTGATGCCCTAAAACAATGCCATTGTAAACAGGATAGGAAGACAGCAATACTGCTCTTTGGCGGAGGAGACTAATGGCATGCGGTGATGAAGCGCTCTGCTTGTTTATCACCTGCACAACTAACAGATTATCACACCAAAAGACTATGTGGTTATTACGCAGGATAGGGGCCCAGAGTTCTACTGCTACAATAATCGGGAAAATTTCCAAAACTAAAAGGTTGGAGGCAATGTCACACTGATGCCAAGCTTCCGACCAATGAGCTGCACACCAATCTCCATTCAGGTAAACGCCAAAACCCAGGAATCCCGATTCGTCTGGATACAGGTCAAGTTGCTTATGGAAATGGGTGGGGGGTGGGGTGGGGAAGGGGGCAGATACGGGTGCCGTCAAAATTCTGAAGAAATCTAACCTATAATTTCAGACCTTTTCTAATCTCTGCTGACAAATGGATCAGGGAATGAGGTCTGGTCTTCCCCGCTATAACTCTTTGGAGCTTCCTACAGAAAATACTGCCCATGGGGATGACCCTACATGCAAAATTAAAAAGCCCTATAGAGGATTATACTTTTTTTTAGCTGGGTGGATTGTGAGCTTTGAATGTCTCCAATGGCTTGGATCATTCTCTGAATTTTGTCCTGTGGGAGACGACAGCAACCTGCTGCTGTATCAATTTCTATTTCTAAGAAGGACAGGCAGGAGACTGGGCCCTTGGTTTTGTCATGAGATATGAGTACTCTGTCGAAGTCGTATAGTTGGATGAACGAAAGTATATTGGTTAATATTGTTTTGCCGTGCGATTGCGATGCGTACGCCACGTAACACGTGGCGTGGTGCAATCGCACGGTAAAATACGCACGCACACACTCGCATTACAACATTTAGTTATCTATATAATTCATATTCATATTGGTACCGTTACACTGTAATTTATGAGCAGATAGTATTTGGTTTATTATTAGTTTATATAATATGATTATATGTACATTTTAGTGTTATTAAAGGTTTAGGTTATAGGAAAGGTGTCATGCCTGATATCATATTGATCCCCTATTCATCAGCAGCTGTCTGGTGCAGTCGGCGAAGAGATCGCACATTGCATACTTTAGTTATTGATATTAGGGAATAATCCTTTGTATGATGCTGGCTATGAAAGGAGCAGACCCCCTGGAGAGACGACCCCCACCTTTGGATCCCTTAGATTGAATCAGCCTTTGACCTGTTTACCCTGGACCCACCCAACATCTGGACCTATAGAAACAATCTACGTCATCTCTATTGTTCACTCTGTAACACTGTACTGTATATAATCATAGCTGCACTCCCCCTGGCCCTCAGTCAACTCTGACACAGTATTCTAAACAGATATACTGTCCACCGGGTCCCGTGGTTTGCGCAGCGAGCGCATGCGATAGCATCGGTATGTATTTTATCTTTTGGTATTGGCTGTACTGTACTGTATCATAATATAATAATGTATTGCATTGTTGACTATTTACATCTGCTAAAATAAATCACTTTGTGCTTTGGAAACACATACAATTGATTGGGCAATGCTTATTTGAAAAAGATAGAATTACTTTAATAACTCCCAGCATCGTGAAAAAGGCTTGGGCTGCATGCAATATGTTACCACACTGAGGCAAACCCGAGGTACAGATTATGAGGAAATCGTCCATATAATGCGCTATTCCATGGTTACTTGTTCCTGTTTGCAAGCCCCAGTGCAGAAAAGAGCTCTCGAAGTAAGTGCATGAAATCCATGGGAACATACCATGGGTAGGCAGCGATCAGTAAAAAATAAATAAAATCCATCTACGTGTCTAAAATCCATGAATCTAATTGATTCAGGTTGCATGGGTAATCTAAATGCTGATTCTATATCTAGTTTGACTAGTAATGAACAATGGCCAAATTCCTGCACTAACTTTAAGCTGATTTGAATGATTGATAACTAACTGTACTGTGGGCTGGGTCTATGGCATTGTTTACTGAGTTGCCAAAAGGATAAGACAGGTGTTGGATGAGCCTATATTTCCCAGGGAGTTTCTTTGGAAATACCCCGACTGGGGACACTATCAGATCAGGTACGGGGGGGGGGGGGGGGGGGGGGGGGGGGGGTTTGTAAAAGGGCCCAGCATATGGTCCAAGCTAACTTCTGCTTAAAAAGGAGGCATTCTCTTTATTGGGGTACAGGCTAAGCCATCTTTCTAAGGCTAACAAGTTAATTGGCTTTAATGCGTAGTTGCCGCCTGAGCCCCTCTTCCCGGCCTGTGGTGGATATGGGCCTAGTACATTCTGTGCCGGGATGTGATCCTCTGCAGTTTGAGCACACGCGGCGACATTTGCATGCAGTGCCACAGGAACAGGATCCCACGTTAAATGAAAATAATTTATTTTTGGGAGGAAGAGTTGCTGTCCCCCATCCCGTTGAATGAAACTGCTTCTGGTCCAAGATGTTTGACGCCTGTTTGCTAGGACGCATCAAGTCCAACCATGTATCAATGTCTTCTCTACCTAAAGGAATGCTAGCCCGTCCACTCATTTTCCTTCTAATTATGTCATCATCCAAGCGCTAAACTAAGGGGTCATCCATCTGATCATATTGTTAATTATGTGTAAATACTGCCATGCATCCGTTTTTTCATCTGGTCTATATTCAATGTATATGGTGGCAAAAACACAGTACCCAATTTACCAGTTTGCGAAGGACTTGTACGCGTCTTCTCCTATACTATTCTTATCCATAGCTTTAGCCAGACCCTTTTGCTCATATCTGTGATCGTGTACATATTGACGAATATCCTTTTTATTCCTGTCCCTAACACTAGGCCTGACTCCAAACGCAATCATCGCTGGTGCTAAGGGGGGGGCTAGTGTAACCAGTATTATGTGCAGTAGCCAAAAAGTTCTCACCGGAGATGGAGGCGACTTCTGCCTCGTTTGTAGCACCTGTTGGCGAAAGTACAGGTACAGGAATGATTGTGTTGCCGGATACCTGGTTGCTTTCCTCTGGTTTATCTGGAGACGGTCCAGTCTGCCACAATGGTATTCTGGTTCTGAGAATCTACAAGCGAAAGAATGTTAGTATCCACTACACTAATTTCATTTACCCTACAGGGGGTGGCTGTAGATTAGGCAGTAGCTGGGATCACTGGGTCTGACATTCTGTACTCATTTCACTCGGGAGTATGGTGCTCAGGAGTTTGTGGCCTAAGTGGCCCGTCAAGCTGCCCATATGTATCACGACTAAGTGTCAGACCAATATTCCTTATAGGGGGGCTGAGGTGGCCTTGAGCGTAACCGCATGGGGAACAAGGGTAGGGCCTCTGAGGTCCCTAAATTGAATTCTCTGGCTTGTTAGGTAATTAGACACAGAACTGCCAAATGTCTCTTCACGCTCTACCCGTTGTGTGTCATTCCTGAATATGGCTAGTGGAAACAGTAAATCTGACATGCTAGAAGTGCTAGCGTGATGATAGTCTATGACCCTGATATTAGGGTGGCCTGTTGTTGGTTCTGACCTTGTGGTGTTATAGAGGGGAACTGAGAAAAGTGGTGTATGAGTGAACGGGCCTGGGGTCGTGTTATATCTCACCTAATTGGCGAGTTTAGGAATAGCAGTGGAGAGAAATCCTGAACATCGACATTCCTACAACTGCCCAAACTCTCAAAAGCTGGGGCATATTGGGAGTTTACATGCTGTGACCCGTAAGTGTCGAATGGCAGGCTCATTAAAGGGATTGGCCTAGCTGATGGTGGGAAACAGGGTAAAGTTGCCCTTATATAATTTCTACATTGACCGAAGCTATTCACATCCCCTGTGGTAATATCTCTGTTCGGTAAACCCTGGTGACGTCATTTAGTATCGGCACACCTGCACCATTTGATTTAGACGGCGGCGGAGGTTGAGAAGGGTTGGGCGTGTCCATTACGAGTTCCAGCAGTGGTCACTGACTGTTCTGTGTGGAGCACTTCACCCCGGCGGCACGCTGTTCCTGTGGGCCCCGGTCTGGCATCTGCAACTGGTCCTTGGTATTTTATAAGGTCCCCCTAGTGAGGAGACAGTCTCATTGGTAAGGCTTGGGTTTTGGGCTTAGGGTATATCCCTGGAGTAGAAGGGAAGTACCGTCTGGTGCTCCCTTAGGAAGAGGGCGGGGGCTTAGCTAGTACACCACATACCGCTTCTAGCAAAGTTGCGCTTCCTGTACATTATTTGTTGTAGGTTCATGGCGCCTGTTGTTTAGCTAGTAGCATCTTGTGGGTGGTACACTATAGTTCCACGGTTAGTGTAGGTGGGAGGCTGTGTGTTGTGTTTGCCGTTACAGGTGACGGAAGAATGCAAGGGAGCAGGGGTCAGAAGTGGGAGTATAGCTGCTAGGGTTCCCTACTTCTGATCGGCCACTCACCTATTGGTGAGTGGAGTACTTGGGCAGGACCTTTCCTAGTCCGAGTATTTCTAGTGCCGAGTCTAGGCCGAGAATAAAATGAGGTGTAGGCAGCCGAGGTAGAGTGAGTGTCTCTGCCCCTTGTTATGGCATCGGACATCGCTTCATCTGGTGCAAGCGGATCCTCACGTTTGGTTTCTTGCCTAGACGGCAGTGCAGGTGGGTGTACCGGAGGGAGAGGACGTAAGGTTGGCCTTCAGTTCAATCGGTCGCAGACAGCGCGGTGTGCTCCATAGTGTTCCCTCGGGATCGGGTGAGTAACCAGGGTGTCAGAAAGGGGATTGTAGCCTGTGCGTCTTTGTCTCCCTTAGCACTCCTTACATCTATATATCTGTGCACCCCAGTCGGAACCTCTAGGGTTGTGAGATAAGAAAGGACTGGGGGGGGGAAATAAAGTTGGTGGAGAACCGGACACACAGTTTCATGATGTACATTTCTCACTGGCACAGGACGGGTTAAATACACTGCTGACCAGTGCCTTGTGTGGTGCTGATGCTCTGCTCCCCCTGCTGGAGGGACCTGCAATTGCCTGACACTCTGTCTGATATCTGGGTATGTGAAAGAAATATTGAGGGGCCTCATGACAGTGCTTGACGATGGAGAAGACACACTTCTCCTCAATACTCTAGTGCCCCTTATATTGCCCCTGCCAGGCTCCTGTGTCGCCCTCTCTGGTGCACGCATTCTGTGCATGCGCATTGGCTGTGGCGGTTCTGTCAGATCCGCTGGACTGTGTGCCGCTGTGTCTCTCCTCCTGCTATACCAAGCAGGATGAGTTAGGTTCGAGCCAAGAGTTTGGGGACGGCTAAAAAGGGGGAGAATGGGAAACATAAAAAGGGAGAATAGAGAGAGATAAAGGGGTGGGGGGGGGATATCTGGAAATGGGGAGAAAATTAACAGACTGGAGCGATGAAGAAAGCAGTAAAAGACAAGGAAAGCCCAAAAGAAAATCAAAAGCAAAATCAGATAAGCTGATTGGTGTTTATATAAGAATCCTTTTACAGCAGGTCCTCCAAGGCAATCTCGAGTAGTGAAGGAGAAAGGGCATGTGACACGCTAGGACTTATAAAGTCAGATCTCCAGGCACTCCCTTCCGTTCCTCATTGATCGGCCTGGGATGTGGAATTTTAGCTCCTGCCAGTAAGGTTAACTTCACTTACTTTCACATCTATGAGTTTAAGTGCTTTCGTCTATATGGGACTCTCTTTTCATGATCGTACGCAACTATCGACTCATAACAAATTTGTCCCTGTTTTCTATCCCCTAGTGTCCTCTTTCACCAGCACAGGAGCCTGGATTGGCACATTTTAGATAGTCACACCAGCTTAGGTGCTCCCAGTGATTGGTTATCACATTTTAAAATACATATGTGAAATCCCTCTGGCACTGGTGTAGTATTGTGTAGGCACTTACTTGGAGTATCTTGTTGTTGCTAGATACCCCACTTGGTATCAGCCTCCTCTTCTTGTTCAGCTATGGCGTAGCATCCACAACCAGGGGATCCCCTGAATACTCAGGGATTTAAACACAATTGGAGTGGCCACTAGTGATGGTGCAGTTCAAATGTACATAAATATTGGACGCCAGGCCATCTCGATTCCAAAAGAACGAGAACTTTATTACACTTCACATTCTCCTCCAGCACACACTTAACAATACAATGGTTGCAGATAAATTTCGTATGAAAACTCCAAATCCTCCAGCACACACTGTAACAGTAATAAAACAGTTCTGTTAGTTTCACATACCCAGTGCTATGGGTGTAGTTGTTACACAGCATCAGTCAGAGTTCATCATGTACACAGACAGTAGGCATGGACCTGAGGTTCTTGCACTCTTCTTGTGCATTCCATGCCTTGCATCAGAGACCCTCCTCTACATCTTTAGCCACACTGCCTTTATGCAACTACCCCCCCCCCTCATGGTACATGCCAAGGGGGCTTTTCTACTGCAGCACTACGGTGTGATTCCCCACTATCCAAGGACCTCCCTTCATCCCTCTACTGAAGCTGATAATAACTCTTTAGAGAACACTTCCGGATTATTTTAAGGTATTACACATCCCAGTTATCAGGGATTCTTCCACTACAGACTTGTAGCCTCCCAATGTCTCACAGCACTCCCCTGACTGTAGGGTTCCACTGTATTGCTGTACATGAAAATCTCCCTCCATTTAGGGGAACAGTAAATCACAGTCTCCCATTGCATCTGGCCATGAACCCTCTCCCTGGGTGCTGGCACTGTTTTATTTATTATATACAGGGGCTCTCTTCCCCCCTTTTCTGCCAACAAATGTCTTTCATGGCAGTTACCATGCACTCACCCCTTCCAAGGTTCTCTGTCTGCCATTTATGCTTTTCTCCAGACACTCTTTAATACAAAGGCTCCTCTCTTGGGACTCTGCTTTTAGGGACTCTCCCCCTCTTGGACAGCTCACAAACACTGGGTCATGGTCACATATTCACTTGTGCCTCTTCTAGGGTACCCCTGAGGGTGGGGATCCCCTCTTTCACCATCCCTCTTTATGGGGCTCTTAATAGCTTGGGGCTTTCACCCCTCTATTACCACCCCTCTCAGGGGCTCTTTATACTGTGGGGTTTTTACTGCCTTTACTAGGCTCTCACATGGTACCTTGTTGCACTCACTGCACCTCCCACTTTCCAGGGACCCCAGGACCGCCCTCCTCCTCCCCGGGTCCCAGCTAAAATCACTGCTCCCTCCACTTCAGGATGGAAAGTCAGAGTCTTTATAGATGACCTGCAGAAGCTCTGCATTGTATAATGATTGTCAGAATGAGACCTTCATTATGTACTGGTCACCAGAAAATGCTCTGCATTGTATACTTCTCACCAGTATGGACGCTGCATTGTGTAAGTATCATTAGAACAAGTTCTCTGTTATATATTGATGTTCAGAAGGGTTTTGAATTATTGATTAATCATTAAACAGGGGGCTGTTGTATTTGATTGCATTTGAAATTGCAATTTTAATACATTTTGCTCTGTAAAACCATGCTCATGCTAAGCAAACACATCACTTTCTACTGCAGCAAAGACCCTTAATTTTAATCTTCCAAGGTTGATGGATATGGGTAAAGAGTGACAAGTAAAGTATATTTGTAAGGTAGTATCTTAACATTTTTGGAATTGGTGTTGGCACCCTGGCAGTTTCAAAGGGTGTCAAAATTCTCTCTCTACACAAGTCTTTGCTGTCTTGTTGTAATACATATCTTAGCCCTCTTGTTGTAATACATATCTTAGCCAACTAACAACATTGGTGAAACTACATACTTCTTACTTCATCGATGCTCATTGGATGAAAAATCAGACCTAAGGTACCTCCATTTTTTGAAACCTCCAAGGCAGGCATTGATAAAACCAAGCAGAAGCAAAATTTGCACAATCCATTTGCTTCTTAACATATTAGAGTTTCTTATCAAAAGTAAAACTTGCAAAACAAATATCTACCTTGCGCAATTATGCAAGTTGTGACCTATTAGTCCCCTTATGATAGGTATGTAATAGCTTTGGGTCTCTGTTGGGTTTAACATCAACACTGATTGCTAGTGATCATGTAGTCGCTGTTGTTTAATAAACTGTGATCAATGGTAAGGTGTATAGCAGTTATTACCACTATTTACTAAGAGGAAACTATTGTGTTATTTTCTAGTTTAAAAAGTCCTATTAATTAAAGTGATAACTTTGTTTATGTCCTGTGAACTTCATTTAAATCTATTAAATACATTTTTGCAAAGAAAAACTTTATTCATCTAAGAGTTAATAGAGAACAGACTCTTTTCAATATGTTAGCAAAGAAATGTATGGGCATGGCACCTGATTAAGAAAGATTTCAGTTTAGCTTTTAACCTTGATAGCATAGTAAATGATTTCTATACTAAATTTTCTTCTATGTGTCATTTACTGCACATGTGAAATGGCTGAAGTGGATGAGATCTAATACAGTGAACCTATTAAAGTAATTCTATCATTTTCAAACAAGCATTGCTCAAGCGATTCTATTGTATTTCCAAAGCACAAAGTAATTTATTTTAGCAGATGTAACATTTAACAGTTCAATACATGCTTATAATACAGTACAGCCAATATCAAAAGATAAATACATACCGCTGCTTTCGCATTCGCTCGCTGCGCTCCCACAGGTACCAGTGAACAGTATTTCACTCTAGAATACTGTGGTCAGAGTAGACTGAAGCTAGTGGGAGCACAGCTATGATTATATACATTCAGTGTTACAGTGAGAACAATGCAGATGACGTTGCTTTCTTCTATAGGTCCAGACTTCAGGTGGGTCCAGTGTAAACAGGTCATAGGCTAGTTCAAACAACCCCCTCAAAGGCTGTGGGTCAACATTCCAGATGATTCTCCCGCCCAGAAACCAGTTATACCAAGTCCATTAGCATTTTACAGTTTGGTATCATTCTGACTATTTATTCCCTAACATCAATAACTAGAGTATGCAATATGCGATCTCTTCGGCAAATGAACCGGGCAGCTGCTGATGAATAGGGGATTAAAATGATATCAGACATGACACATTTCCTATAACCTGAACCTTAAATAACACTGAAGTGTACATGTAATCATAATATATAAACTAATAATAAACTAAATACTATCTGCTCATAAATCACTGTATAACGGAATATGAATTATATAAATAACTGGGTATTCAATTGTTAGCGAGTTTGTAATTTCAAGTGAGTTAAGTCTTTTTTTCTTATTTTTGAGCGCGGAAACTTCTTCCGCAATTCTAATCTTTTTTTTTTTTTTTGACCGAAACGGTCTTATCGCGCTCCAACCGTTTGTCAATGTTAAAGTATAGGCTGGATGCGAACCCTCAGTGGAAAAAGCTATTCAATTGTGTTTTTTTTTTTTAAATCCAGTATTTTTATTGAAATTTTTTAAGATATAAACATACTAAACAACAAAAAGAAAAGAAAAACAATCGCATACATATCAGAATTAAATGACGGAATTTACAAGATTACATTAAAGCATAATAATAATAAATGTGCTATATTCATTCAGGATCATACATCGTAAATGCTTATACATAAGTATGTTACACATGCAGGGTTTATTACATGGACTCAGATACTTATTATAAGAACTGCGGTAGCCATACATTTAAGTAGATAGAGCATCTGTACTAGATGACATAGGATAGAATGGAGACTCTAACCATCTGTACCAGATATTCTCAAATTCCTTCAGAGCCTGTCTGCTAGTATAAACAAATCTCTCGTGCCTTATGGGGGTATTGACCAGTGCCTTCCAATTTTTAACCGTGGGACTCGTCGGTGCCAACCACAGCCTCGCTATACAGACCTTAGCCAACATCAATAACTGTGAAATGTACATTTTTGTCAGTTTATTAACTTTCCCCTTCAATCGGAGCCCAAAGAGACAAGTGGCCGGTGAACTAAGAGACACTTCAATTCCAGTAACCTGAATACATCTCCTGATCCTGGCTTGTTAGGTAATTAGACACAGAACTGCCAAATGTCTCTTCACGCTCTACCCGTTGTGTGTCATTCCTGAATATGGCTGGTGGAAACAGTAAATCTGACATGCTAGCAGTGCTAGCGTGATGATAGTCTATGACCCTGATATTAGGGTGGCCTGTTGTTGGTTCTGACCTTGTGGTGTTATAGAGGGGAACTGAGAAAAGTGGTGTATGAGTGAACGGGCCTGGGGTCGTGTTATATCTCACCTAATTGGCGAGTTTAGGAATAGCAGTGGAGAGAAATCCTGAACATCGACATTCCTACAACTGCCCAAACTCTCAAAAGCTGGGGCATATTGGGAGTTTACATGCTGTGACCCGTAAGTGTCGAATGGCAGGCTCATTAAAGGGATTGGCCTAGCTGATGGTGGGAAACAGGGTAAAGTTGCCCTTATATAATTTCTACATTGACCGAAGCTATTCACATCCCCTGTGGTAATATCTCTGTTCGGTAAACCCTGGTGACGTCATTTAGTATCGGCACACCTGCACCATTTGATTTAGACGGTGGCGGAGGTTGAGAAGGGTTGGGCGTGTCCATTACGAGTTCCAGCAGTGGTCACTGACTGTTCTGTGTGGAGCACTTTACCCCGGCGGCACGCTGTTCCTGTGGGCCCCGGTCTGGCATCTGCAACTGGTCCTTGGTATTTTATAAGGTCCCCCTAGTGAGGAGACAGTCTCATTGGTAAGGCTTGGGTTTTGGGCTTAGGGTATATCCCTGGAGTAGAAGGGAAGTACCGTCTGGTGCTCCCTTAGAAAGAGGGCGGGGGCTTAGCTAGTACACCACATACCGCTTCTAGCAAAGTTGCGCTTCCTGTACATTATTTGTTGTAGGTTCATGGCGCCTGTTGTTTAGCTAGTAGCATCTTGTGGGTGGTACACTATAGTTCCACGGTTAGTGTAGGTGGGAGGCTGTGTGTTGTGTTTGCCGTTACAGGTGACGGAAGAATGCAAGGGAGCAGGGGTCAGAAGTGGGAGTTGCTTGGTGAGTATAGCTGCTAGGGTTCCCTACTTCTGATCGGCCACTCACCTATTGGTGAGTGGAGTACTTGGGCAGGACCTTTCCTAGTCCGAGTATTTCTAGTGCCGAGTCTAGGCCGAGAATAAAATGAGGTGTAGGCAGCCGAGGTAGAGTGAGTGTCTCTGCCCCTTGTCATGGCATCGGACATCGCTTCATCTGGTGCAAGCGGATCCTCACGTTTGGTTTCTTGCCTAGACGGCAGTGCAGGTGGGTGTACCGGAGGGAGAGGACGTAAGGTTGGCCTTCAGTTCAATCGGTCGCAGACAGCGCGGTGTGCTCCATAGTGTTCCCTCGGGAACGGGTGAGTAACCAGGGTGTCAGAAAGGGGATTGTAGCCTGTGCGTATTTGTCTCCCTTAGCACTCCTTACATCTATATATCTTTGCACCCCAGTCTGACCCTCTAGGGTTGTGAGGTAAGAAAGGACTGGGGGGGGGAAATAAAGTTGGTGGAGAACCGGACACACAGTTTCATGATGTACATTTCTCACTGGCACAAGACGGGTTAAATGCACTGCTGACCAGTGCCTTGTGTGGTGCTGATGCTCTGCTCCCCCTGCTGGAGGGACCTGCAATTGCCTGACACTCTGTCTGATATCTGGGTATGTGAAAGAAATATTGAGGGGCCTCATGACAGTGCTTGACGATGGAGAAGACACACTTCTCCTCAATACTCTAGTGCCCCTTATATTGCCCCTGCCAGGCTCCTGTGTCGCCCTCTCTGGTGCACGCATTCTGTGCATGCGCATTGGCTGTGGCGGTTCTGTCAGATCCGCTGGACTGTGTGCCGCTGTGTCTCTCCTCCTGCTATACCAAGCAGGATAAGTTAGGTTCGAGCCAAGAGTTTGGGGACGGCTGAAAAGGGGGAGAATGGGAAAAATAAAAAGGGAGAATAGAGAGAGATAAAGGGGTGGGGGGGGGGGTATATCTGGAAATGGGGAGAAAATTAACAGACTGGAGCGATGAAGAAAGCAGTAAAAGACAAGGAAAGCCCAAAAGAAAATCAAAAGCAAAATCAGATAAGCTGATTGGTGTTTATATAAGAATCCTTTCACAGCAGGTCCTCCAAGGCAATCTCGAGTAGTGAAGGAGAAAGGGCATGTGACACGCTAGGACTTATAAAGTCAGATCTCCAGGCACTCCCTTCCGTTCCTCATTGATCGGCCTGGGATGTGGAATTTTAGCTCCTGCCAGTAAGGTTAACTTCACTTACTTTCACATCTATGAGTTTAAGTGCTTTCGTCTATATGGGACTCTCTTTTCATGATCGTACGCAACTATCGACTCATAACGAATTTGTCCCTGTTTTCTATCCCCTAGTGTCCTCTTTCAACAGCACAGGAGCCTGGATTGGCACATTTTAGATAGTCACACCAGATTAGGTGCTCCCAGTGATTGGTTATCACATTTTAAAATACATATGTGAAATCCCTCTGGCACTGGTGTAGTATTGTGTAGGCACTTACTTGGAGTATCTTGTTGTTGCTAGATACCCCACTTGGTATCAGCCTCCTCTTCTTGTTCAGCTATGGCGTAGCATCCACAACCAGGGGATCCCCTGAATACTCAGGGATTTAAACACAATTGGAGTGGCCACTAGGGATGGTGCAGTTCAAATGTACATAAATATTGGACGCCAGGCCATCTCGATTCCAAAAGAACGAGAACTTTATTACACTTCACATTCTCCTCCAGCACACACTTAACAATACAATGGTTGCAGATAAATTTCGTATGAAAACTCCAAATCCTCCAGCACACACTGTAATAGTAATAAAACAGTTCTGTTAGTTTCACATACCCAGTGCTATGGGTGTAGTTGTTACACAGCATCAGTCAGAGTTCATCATGTACACAGACAGTAGGCATGGACCTGAGGTTCTTGCACTCTTCTTGTGCATTCCATGCCTTGCATCAGAGACCCTCCTCTACATCTTTAGCCACACTGCCTTTATGCAACTACCCCCCCCCCTCATGGTACATGCCAAGGGGGCTTTTCTACTGCAGCACTACGGTGTGATTCCCCACTATCCAAGGACCTCCCTTCATCCCTCTACTGAAGCTGATAATAACTCTTTAGAGAACACTTCCGGATTATTTTAAGGTATTACACATCCCAGTTATCAGGGATTCTTCCACTACAGACTTGTAGCCTCCCAATGTCTCACAGCACTCCCCTGACTGTAGGGTTCCACTGTATTGCTGTACATGAAAATCTCCCTCCATTTAGGGGAACAGTAAATCACAGTCTCCCATTGCATCTGGCCATGAACCCTCTCCCTGGGTGCTGGCACTATTTTATTTATTATATACAGGGGCTCTCTTCCCCCCTTTTCTGCCAACAAATGTCTTTCATGGCAGTTACTATGTTACCAGACCTGAGCCAACATCAATAACTGTGAAATGTACATTTTTGTCAGTTTATTAACTTTCCCCTTCAATTGGAGCCCAAAGAGACAAGTGGCCGGTGAACTAAGAGACACTTCAATTCCAGTAACCTGAATACATCTCCTGATCCTTCGCCAGAAGATTTGTATACATGAACACTCCCATAGAAGGTGCCAAAAGTTAGCATTGATCGAATTGCATTTCGGACAGTTAGGGGTAGCATCCGGAGAAATTTTGCCAATCTAATAGGGGTAAAGTAGGCCCTGTGTAAGATAAACACCTGTATTTGTTGAAATTTTGATGATGAAGTATAACCTTTAGTACTGTCTGTAACCATTTCCCACTCCTTGTCTGATAAAGGGCCAATATCTATTTCCCACTGATTCCTCAAACCATCCAAATCATCTGCAGTGGATTCATACAGAAGACATGAATACATTAGAGAGATCAGACCTCTATAACCCAAGGCCTGTAATTGTTTCCTCAGTGGATCCACCCCAAACACCAAAGTCTCCCCTTTAAATTGTGTGTCTAGGGCGTGTCGTAACTGAAGGTAAGAATAAAACATTGTTCTGGGTACAGAGAATTCCCCAACCAACTGTTCGAAGGATTTAAATACATTTGTATCATAAAGCTGACTTACCGACACCACACCCAACCGAGACCACTCCCTGGCCCTCTTCACTGTATTCAACTTCTTAAATTTCTTTGCCCCCCAGATAGGAGTATATGGATCAATGTCAGTTTGTTTCATTATTTTATTACAGATTGTCCAAATCTTAACTGCCTGAATCAGGAGCGGAGGAGCCCGCATACCAAGCCGCCCCGCCAGCAGTGACTGTAAGGGAGTGTGATTAGAATTAAATTGGTGTACCAACACCCAATGTAGCTCATGGTAATCAGGGTCCGAAACCCATGCCTTAAGGTGGACCAATTGAGAGGCAAAATAATATAATTTCAAGTTAGGAAGTGCAAATCCACCAGAAGATCTGGATCTATACAGCGAGCTGAGCTTGACCTTAGCCCTTCCCCCTCCCCAAACCAATGAAATCAAATAGCTATCAATGCATCGGAAAATGGAGGGTGGAATATATACAGGTGACTGCTGGAGTATATATAAAAACTTTGGCTGCACCATCATCTTAATTAAATTTATCCTACCGGAGACAGAAAGTGGGAGCTTCTTCCATACATGAGTTTTTTCTTTAATGTATTTGATCTGGGGCCGCAAATTAAGTTCTACATATTCAACGGGGGTATTAGAGATCCATATTCCCAAGTATTTGAATTTCGATGCCCCTTTTAACTGTAAGCCATCTGGCATTGTCACGTGACACTCCCATCCCAGAGGGAACACGCTAGATTCATCCCAATTAATTTTTAGGCCGGAAAAAAAACCGAATCCATCAACCACCCGCAGCAAATGTTTTAGGGAAGTGTCGTGATCTGAAAGGAACAACAGCATATCATCTGCATATAATGCCACCTTATCCTCTCTGTGCTCTGATCTAAGTCCCACAATTTCTCTATCATGCCGGATCTTACAGGCCAGCGGCTCTATTGCTAATGCAAACAGGGCCGGAGACAACGGGCATCCCTGTCTAGTACCCCGCTCTAATTGAAATTGTTGAGAAAGATGCCCATTGACACAGACCCGCGCCACTGGATGTGAATATAAAAGTTTAACCCATTTTATAAATTCCGGGCCCACTCCAAATCGGGACAATACTATTCAATTCAATTCAATTCAATTGTTTTTTAACGCTGTGGGTGAAACAGGCAAATCTGCTGTTTCATTTTGCACCTCCTTGGTCTGCTCAAAGAAAAAAAAAAAATTTTAAGTTAAGAAAAATCTAAATTAAACTGAAAAAATAGGTGTAAAGGTTCATTAAAATAACCTGAAAACTGAAAAGTACTATTTTTTTTAAAAAAATAACAGTGTAATAATTAAAAAAAAATTCAAAGTTCCCCCTTTAAAAAAAATACATTAGTGCTGATGTATTTAAACTTTATTTTTTATTTTTTAGGGGGGATGGGGGGGGGGGGGGGGGGTGGTTGTGCCTGACCTCAGTCAGCTCTCATCAGAATTGTGAAAAGTAGCATGTTATTTATTTATTTTTTAAAACCAAAAGCGTTTGCTCCCCACTCTATACTTTAGTCTTAACCCTGGTGCTGGCAGGCTATTGCTGTGTGTGTTTAAATTTTTGAAAATTTTTGCGTAAGGGTTCCCCCTATTTTCATTGAACCAGCACTAGTCAAACCAGCCGGGGTGATAGGCACTATAGCAGGGGGGGGAAACGCAGTTTGGGTCCCACGGCCATAATGACTAAACACCCACAGACTGTTCAGCGCTGGCCTGGATTCCCTAGGGAGTGTGGTCCGCTGAAAAATGTAAGCGGGCCACCCCCCTAGGGACACCCAGCCCAGTGCCGATAGCACTAGGGCTCTTCCTACTACCCCTGGGCTGTGGGTAGTAGGGTAATAAATGGGGATTTTGTATGAAAAAAAACAAAAATTTTTTTGGGGACTTGTGGAACTACATGTCCCAGCCAGCCATGTTGGCCTAAATAGTGTGGGAATGCTGCTACTTGTCTAACTACAAGCACCAGTGTACCCATGGCACCCAGGGCATATTTGCACTTGTAGAACCACAAGTGCCAACATGCTCTTACACCCACAGCTGGCTGTGATCTGTAGTTCCACAAAGCAAAATGTTAAATAAAAGCACAACACCCTCATTCCAACCACAAATCTTTATTAAAAATAATAAGAAATGCAGTAACCACCCTCATGTACACCATAGATTTTTATTAAAAACAAAAAAAACAAAATACTCACCATGGACGAAATCCTCAGTTTTCTGATGCTTTACCTACACACACTCATTTACGCAAAGTCCCCAAAAAATATTTGTACCTTATAAATGTCCATGCTTGGCCAGTGTTCACGAAATGTTTGTAAATGGCAAAAAATGTACTTGCTTGTAAAATCTATCTGCTGTCCAGGGGGGGGGGGATTGTTGCTTGCAGCGCTGGGGCCCTTCTTGATTGCAGTGTGGGGGCCCATTCTCCTTTGCAGTGCTGGGGCCCTTCTTGATTGCAGTGTAGGGGCCCAATCTCCTTTGCAGTGCTGGGGCCCTTCTTGAGTGCATTAATTTTCTTTTATTTTTTATACTAAAATGACTGCCTTAACCACTCCTCATTTCAAACTCGCTAGGACCAATAATAGAGCGCGAGGGGGTGGATGCAATGTTAACAATTGAATTGAGCGTTTTTTTCTTTAAAACGAGCGTGGGTTTTTGGTTTTTTTTGAGCGCGGGATTTTCACCCGTCTCGCTAACAATTGAATACCCCCTAAATGTTGTAATGCGAGTGTGTGCGTGCGTATATTACCGTGCGATCGCAGTATGCCACGCGTACTGAGTGCAATCACACAACAAAACAATATTAACCAATATACTTTCGTTCATCCAATTATACGACTTCGACAAACCCCATGAGTGCAAGTAGGTAAGAGAAATTTTCTCTATGAATTTTGACTCAAACGTCTGATATCTGTCTTCCGTCTTCTGCCAGACCTTACTGTATCTGACTGGTAACGTTCTCACATCTTAGATTGTTCCTTGCAATGTCATTACTAAACATTTACTATATATTTTGAATTACATTTTGTTCAGGAATCTTTGTTGTAGTAATATCATGAATAATTAAGTTTTGGTGCATGCAGTATAAAAGTTTACTACAGGTTAAACTAGTATGATACATGTACATTGTATGAAGTGAACGGTCCTTGGGCTAGATTTACTAAGCTGCGGGTTTGAAAAAGTGGGGATGTTGCCTATAGCAACCAATCAGATTCTAGCTGTCATTTTGTAGAAGGTACTAAATAAATGAAAGCTAAAATCTGATTGGTTGCTATAGGCAACATCCCCACTTTTTCAAACGCACAGCTTAGTAAATCTAGCCCCTTGTGTATTGCGAAAGTGAATGTAGTAGCTATGTCTTGGACTATACATTGGCTTATTCCTGTAGAACCTTGTGACCAAGTTGAGGTGAATGTTACCCTAGCCTTTAACATTGCCCATGTGTAATCCAGCCCATAAAGGACAATGGACCTTATTCAGGTGCCTCAGTGAATTGAGGTTAACAGGGTCCGTCACAGGGCATGGGTCATCAAGACAGGTCCTTGTGAGGGGAAGATATGAAGTCCTAAAATACTCATTTTATCTTTTTATCTATACAGTGAATGCTGCCATTTGTGAGACAAGCACCCTGAAGAAATATTTCTACTTAAAGTCTTTGTTCTTCCTAAAAATACATTTAATAGGATGATATGAATGTCCACTGTACTTAAAAAACTAATTTTTACAGTTGCTTATGATGTTCTGTCATGAATACACAGCCATCATCACTAGTAATCGGCACTCACACTAGGCATGTAACTGGTGCAAGTGTTACAACTGAAAAGCACGTACCTTTGCACTCGAAGTTGAATTGGATGTTTCTACGTTCTATAGCATATGCGTCACATCTGGGAAAGTGTAGAGCGATTTTATGCAAAATACACAATGTATTGGCATTTACACTCCTTAACAAATCAGGCCCAGTATGTGTTGTTATAAGTAGACATGGACGTATTGACACTTGAACTCAGTTCAGTGTCCTAACACCTTGACCCTGAATATCATTCCTAACTAGACTTGCATTACTCTGTGTTCCACGCCTTTGGTTCTTATTCAGAATACAGGAAAATACATATTTATGAACTGTGCATGTGCACAAAAAATGTACACACACATGTCCATACATAGATTTGAAAGCATCTTACGCTTGCGAATACTTCTGCTTAGCGAGACGGGACAGGGGAGCGAAGTGGCGGGTAACCGTAGGCTAAGTACAGCAAGAGTTTGTTCAACTTAGTCAGACCTGGAAATAGACACAAATATGCATGTTAGGAACCATATCTCTTGTGGCTGCTGGAGGTCTGCTACAAAATTCTGCTGATGATGGTAACTAAACCAATCAAGATTGCTTTCTCGCGCTCTGAGTAATCAGAGTGAAGCTCTTAAGTTAATCTGTATTGGTTAGTTAGTAAAAAATCGGAAGCTTATTTTTTTTTTTCCTTTGGATTAAAAGATGGAAGACAAGAAAATCCCCCCCATTAAATACGGTGTGTAATAAATTTGTAAGAGTGTCTGTCGATTAGTTTTCACTTTATTTGAATATTTTTGCACTGTGTCAATGTTTTCAACTAACTGCATATGGTCCTGAGGTACTACAGGTCCCAGCAAGCCCTGGCTGCCAGGTTATGCTAATGCTTGAAGTTCTACAAGTGCCAGCATACTCAAGCAGTGTATGATTTCCAGAACTTGCTGGAAACAGCACTGTCATAGGAAAAAATGCTTATGAATTTCACTATTACCCCAACACCTACCACGCATGAGTGTTGGGAGGAACCCGAGTGGTTTCAACACAGGGCTGTTTCTTTCCTATGGGATGGATCCCTCTGCTGAATATGCTGGGGCTGTGTGACATTATGACAAGGGAAGCTCAATCTGCGGTCTCAGCCCAGCCTATCATAACCTAGCACTGGCAACTTTTTTCGTGTGGAGACACCCAACAGCTTTCATCCATCTGAAATTGCCCCGCAATTAAGCCCAAGTTATCATTGCTTGTGTTTAGACCACTTTAGGGTGGGAAAGTGTTCTGTTTGTTTTTTTACATCCAGGCGCCCACCCAGGCAGGGGGGGAAGGGGGGAGTTCGAGGTCTCCATACCCCCCCCTTCTCCTGCCAGGACTGTTGTCAGGCTTGTCCACTTCCTTGTACCCAGCCATGGATGTACAGATCTGTTCTGATCCGATCTGCTCCCCATCTGCGGTATACGCCCGCCCCCCTCTTTCACAGGATGGGCGGCATGTCATACTGCAGTAAGTAGAAGACAGAAGTGTCTGCCAAATGGAAGGAGGTAAGAAGGTAAGTGAGGGCTTATTGTAATAAGGGGGGAAGCTGGTTGTTAATTTATTGGTGAGGGTGGGTAGTAATCATTTACTAGTGTGTGGGAAATATTAATTTATTGGTGGGGAGAAATAAATTCATAGTATTATCTAATTTAATAGTGGGGTTATAGTTATTACTATTAATTTAAGGTGGTGAAATGGCATTTTTTAATTGATGCCAAGGTGGTATGGGGCATATTAATTTAACATGGGAGTGAGTTTTGGGAGAAGGAGCTGTATTTTTTAATTGTGAACACCAATTATTTAAAATTAGGGCAATGTGGGGGGACATATGTTTAATAATTAAATGGAATACTAATTAATTATTTACTATTGGGGCTGTTTGGGGGGGTGGGGATAAGTGTATTTATAAAATGTGAATACCATTAATTTAATGTCAGGGCATGGTGGGGAGAATTAGGTCTGTCTATTAACTCTGAATGCTATTTATTTAATGCTGGGGCTAATTGGGTGGGGGGGGGGTAGGTCTATTTATTAGATGTGGGTGATATTAATTTAATGTCAGGGTTGGTAGGGAGGAAATAAGTCTATTTATTAAATGTGGAAGGTATTAAAAGTTTGGGCTGGTAGGGTGGAAATAGGTCTATTTATTTAATGTGAATACTATTAATTTAATGTTGGTCTGGTTTGAAGTAGGGTGGCCTATTTATTAAGGCCTAATTATTAAACATAGGTGCTATTGATTAACATCTGGGTTGGTTGGGGGAGGGAGGCCTAAATGAGCTCATTCACTGCTAAACTTTCCATATTTTATGTATCTCCCTTTTTAGCAAATAGGGCTCCAACATTCCAGGAACCAGACAAGCAGCAACCAAGGAGGTGTGCAGCACCGTCTGCCAACTGTCCTGATTCTGGTGACTACAGTCTTGATTTTATGTGACTAGCCCGCTCAGTCAGGAATTTGTCCTGACTGCAACGATAGTTGGGATGTATGTCCCACTTCACACTGTACTACATCCATCCCAACTATTCTTGCAGTTGGAACAAAGTCCTGACTGAGCGGGATAGTCACATAAATTGGGACTGCCCCACCAGAATCAGGACAGTTGGCTACCATCGCCGTGGCATTGGGGAATGGAAACCCTCCTCTAAAAATCCTGCGTTTGTGTTAGGAACCCCTCCAGCCGGCACAACACAACCCGGAATCTACTCTGCCAGTCAGGTGTTCACTGGAGCCCCTGATGGTGGGGACAGACTGGGCTGCAGACTGACAGAGGGTCGTGAAGTGTGTACCGGCTGGGGAGAACCCAGGCAAGCGGAGTAAGGTCCACGCAGAGGTCAAGGGCCGGCAGCGGACAGCGGTATCAGTAAACAAGCTGAGGTCAGGGGGCACAGGCGGATAGCAGAAACGATAAACAGGCCAGGGATCAGGGTCACAGGATACACGAGCGAAGTCAGTTCAAAGCCAAAAGGTCATACACGGTAAATCAGACGAGGTCTCAGAAGACTAGAGCAGGAACAAGCAGGTCAGCAGACTGGAACACAGAAGCTATAACTGGCAATGAGGCAGTAGACCTCATTGCCTTAAATACACAGATGGGCCAATCAGAGCTTGCCTGCACCCCTGAGGACTAATCAGCAATCTGGCTCCAGACCAATCAGGGCTAGACCCTGTCAGACACCCATCGTTGCAGGCTAATGCCTGTAACTACAGCCCTGCATTAATTAGCCCACAGGCTTGCCTGCGCACGAGCCCAGCAGTTCTCCTTTGCTGGGACGCGGCACTCTCACTCTCTCTCAGCCTCCTGACTGTTGTCTAGGCAACGGCCGGGACGAGCCCCCGTAAGTGACGTCCCGGTCGTCATAGCGACGGCCGGGACGGATGTAAGGAGGTCGCGGCGGCTGGGCACCGCCGCGGCTTGTAACGGTTTGCTCCTACCATTCATCACTAAAATGCTAGTCATCAAGCTGATGATGATGACAACTGGTGGCTGTAGTATGTGGCCACATTATGATATGCATCTTGCTGCTGAAACATTTAACACAATATTCCAAGTTGCACATACATGGCCTAATTCATTTCTGGACATTCAGCACTGTGCATGCCCAGAAACGCAATTGCATGCAATTCATGTCTGTACTCCCGACAACTTGACAGGCAGAACGGGGGAAGGAAGGGGAGGACTAATGCAGGTCGTGTACAATAAGGGCATGCCGATACAGATGCACCCGGTGCAGGGAGCGTTTTTTCAGGCCACATGTCGGCCTCTTTGAAATGTCAGATCCTAAGGTGATTCATCACTATCGGCTTCCAATTCATGTCACCATGGACACAATATGCATTGTGCACAGTGACCTATAGCCTCTGCAAAACAACACTGACCAAACTCTTGGCGCTGTAACATTTCTGTGCATCTGTCATTCCAGATCACAGTGGGTGTTGCAAAAGGATTGTCCCATCTCACCTTTAGTTGTGTACTGAAGGTGGCGCTGCGGACTTTCCTGTCACGCATGCGTAACTTTGTCCATTCGCCACACGATGAGGAGTCCCTTTTGAACATAAAGCAGAAATCTGCCATCATAGCTGGTTTTCTGCATTTATTTTAGGGGTAGTAGATTGTATATAGTCCTAATTCCATTACGTGAAAATTAAGCTATCTTTAGGAAAGCATATCCCCTTGATAAATGTTCAGGCTATATGTGATACACAAGTGCTTGCAAAGTGTTAAAATGGTGAAAGGTAAATCCCCTCGTATAGCTGGTTCTCGAATGTGCCTACCCAAGCAACATGGTGGTTTAGTGTTACCAGATTTACATAAATATCATCATGCTTGTCTATTATCCAAAATAAGAGATTGGTCTCTACCCCCAAATCAGAAACCTTGGGTTGATTTAGAAAGGGCATTGTGTTTGAGGTTCCCACTAGAGGACTTGATCTGGGTCCCTAAATCCTGGCGTCCGGCAACTGCTCTTCTTCCCAAGATGATTAAAGACTCCTTGGCAGTGTGGGATAGGTTTATTGCTAATTGCCCAAATCTCACGGTCCCTACTACAAATATCTCACTGGTAACTGTAGCAAAACTTATCCCAGAGTTAAACCTAAACCGTTGGATTGAGAATGGGGCTAAATCTTGGTCAGATCTACTTGAGGAGCGAAAGATTTTGTCATTTACGCAAATACGGGATAAATTTCGCCTCCCCGCCCAGGAATTTTATAAATATTTGCAAATTAGACATTGGTTCTTTACCCTCCCTGGACAGGGATTGGAAATGTCTCGTGCTCCAGCCCTGATTTATACAAGATTGACGAAGGGTTCTAATAGGGCAGGTATTACCTTTTGGTATAAATTTCTCTCCCCTCCCATATTGGATACTAAGTCCAGATCCCAAATACAATGGGAAGCTGACCTTGATATAACGCTCACTACTGGTGAATGGAAGAAAATATTTACCAATTCCTTTCAAATGTCCAAATGTGTGAATCATTCGGAAATGATGGTGAAGTTCATTAATAGACTCTACATTACGCCGACTCGTCTGCACAAAATGTGGCCCGCTCAGTCCAAATTTTGCTGGAGACGATGCGGCTCCATAGGGGATATTATGCACATATTTTGGGGGTGCCCCCTCCTCTGTCCATTTTGGGAGCAGGTGTTTGAGTTTGCCAATAAGATCACCTCCCAAAAAGTAGATCCCACCCCGGAAGTGGCTTTACTCCAGCACTTTCCACAATTCCCTCTTCATGCTAGATATGTGTTTTGTCCCATTTTGATAGCTGCTCGAGCAGCGTTGGCCCAAAACTGGAAAACTCCCGATCTGCCCGCGTTAAACAAAGTGATTGCTAAAGTACAGTTTAGCTTCGAGATGGAGATGTGGGGGATGCCATATTCTTCATCCCCCTCATCACCCCTAATAAAGTGGTTTTCCTGGCACGTGTATACTACAGAGGGAGAGGGGGCAACCAGAACTCGTACTGATTCGTTGCTACCCCTTTCACAGTTCACCTTGTATGAACCCCTGCCAGAATTCACATAGTTTTATGATGGGAATATACCATTGGGAGTTTGCCCTCCTGGTTAATACCGGTTTCCTTTTGTTGTTTTACTGTTCTACTGACCTGATAGTCTCTAATGTATTAAGTACCGTAAATTTCGATGCAATGTAATGTGTTTACCCTACTATGTACCCCCCCCCCCCTTCCCCTCTCTTTTTTCTGGTCTTTCCTTCCCCCTCCCTTCCATTTTTTTTTTCTGTATCCCTTAACTTTGGAAAAAAATAAAAAAAACACTATTGAAGTTAAAATGAGGAGTGGTTCTTCATTACCTGAGATTAGGAAGCTGAGTAACCAGTTTTGACCGCCATTGTTTTGACCAGAATTTAGACAGACAGAAGATAGACATGGAGGCACCAACCCAGCAGTGGAAAAGTGCACATGGAGAGGATCCTAATCCCTCCCAGTCTATCCTGAGACAGAAGACCTAGGACTACCCATGAAAGACGGGATTTCCACCATGGCAAATTTGGACAGTTTAAAAAGCCTGCATATGGAACCCAGGGATGTTCAAGGATTCTACGAAGCCTGGTGTAGAGTTTCGTCTCTCAGTAGCTCCATTGTGGTTCCTGCTTCAGATACTGCATCTGATACACATCTACTCATCACATCTTGCTATTGGGAACCTTTGCTCCACCCAGAGTTGCTGTGGGCCTGCTGGAGCAGGGAGACTGGGGTTCTGGTCCCTACCAGCCCTGTAGAGAGCTATGTATGAGCAGCTAGGATCAGCAAGACAGAATAGAATTTGGGCTACAGCTTGCTGGCAATTATTATTATGGTGAGATATCTATGGGCTAAACAGCTTTGCCGGCCAGGAGTTTAACTTCTGAAAGATCCGGCTGACCCAAAGGCTTCATTGCTCCAGCAATAGCCTCAGGACCACTCAACTTGGCTACAGCTTGGCCAAGACTTGGTAATAACGGATCATATAGGAACTAACAGCTCATTACGAGTTTGTCGCACATTTACCTTTGGAACGGACAGACAATTTAGTCCGGTGTTGAGTATACCCTCCATACTGGTGTACCACCATTGCATCTCCTCCACGACTGCATCAGGAGCAATATTAACACTGTAGCTTGGCCGGATGCCAGTTATGAAATAAAATAACACCCAATAGCCTCTCAGTGCTTTTAAGTGTGGTGAGCACTTGGGGTGAGATTTAAATTATTACTATGGATTACATAGGGTTGTTAGCTTTTGTAATAAAGATACTGTTATATCCATCCTCTCTTTTTATCTGTGTGATCCTGAACCCTTAGATACCAGGACTTGCCTTTGGGTTCCTACTCTAACATCCTGGTGTTTTCCAAGATTATATAGTTTTTCATACACTTTTTGACATGTGTAGGGTCATTTTAAAAACCTCAAAAATAAAATGAATTGACAATATCCATAGTGTAAACTACCACTTTATGCCTATGTAGAAACTTTACATATGCAGCCATTTTAATTATCTAGTCTCCAAGTGATACTCACAGAAAACACATAAGTAAACTTGACAGTTTTTTTATGTATCATGCATAATAACTACATGCCTGTATGTTGCGTTTATAAAATTATAACATTAAGTTATTTTAAATTTCATTATTCTAAAATCATGACTTGCCAATGTCTGATCGCTTGATTACATCAACCAGTGGTTATAGATAGAAAACAAATACTGTGCAAACTTAGAAAAAAGAAACCGTAATATAATGCTTATTCACTTCACAAAATTAGTATTTTGACCAACAACTCTCAATCTTGTGTCAGATATTTGATGTAGCTAGTAATTTATTATTGCTGAACATTTGTTCTTTTAAAATATTCTATTGCCAGAGCTATGCTGACAAATCTACATAGCAGATGGGGAAAAACAAGATTCAGCACTTTCAGTAATAGCACAATCAAACTGTTACCTGCCCAAACATGCTTACAGACAGAATACTAGGTTATCTCCAAACAAAACAGAACATTCCTTAAAGCAGAGTAACTCTTTATTCCATTGCTACATATTTAACCATAATTCTTTAAAGATTTTGGGGAGTGTTTAATACTGTAGTCTATTATACTAAATAAATATACATAGTTTATTAATTAAATTATCAAATATACCTATTTAAAAAAAAAAAAAAAAAAAAGGCACACTGTTAAAATCAAACTAAACATCCATATTAATCATAACTACATTTAGCCCTTAAGTACGACACTATGTAGAAGAACTCTAAAGTCGGCTACCCATTTTACAATGTGATTATACTTTTTTTTTTATTGAATTGTTAAAGAATTGACAAATGTGGGTGACAATCTATCCAGTACAATCACATGCATTGATATTCTGATATATCTCAAAGTGTCAAATATTTGTCTAAAATGCTCCAATTGTAAAAAATTGTTGTGCTAATTGCCTGTTTGTTGAACTGTGTAATTAAAAGTGATCTGAACATGTGTACCTCAATAGTACATTGATGCTATTGTACATAAATGTGATTAAGGGAAAAAAAATGCATGTGACCATCTTAACATAGACTAAGATAACTGCGAATTCTACATAAAGTAAACATATGTAGCAAAACAAAGCAGGTATTTTATTAATCGAATATATACTATCATAGACATATATAAAGTACCTTATGAATGTATCCATCTATTTCATTGCTTGATCCTCTCCACTGTATTGCTCAAAATGTAAAGTAATTGACGTCTATCTAACGCATAGTTTTTATTATTTTAGTAGATTGAATAGTGAAAACAGATGTCACTGTTTATACCTGTCTGTGCAGAGGTATTGTCTGTAACATCTGAATGTTATTAAAAAGCACAACATCCATCAAACAAAACACAAATAGCGATCGCTATCTGCATAATGTTTAAAAAAATCAACTTTCAGGATAGGAAGAATTCAACTTAAGAGGTAGAGCCCTACAATGATTTTCTAAAAAGACACGTTATACTAACAAAATGGCCATTTTATAAACAGTATGGATGACATTTATGAAAACAGGGGTACAAGTAATTTTCAAATAAGGTAAAAAAAAAAAGGGTGCTATCTCCTCTTTAAAAGTATAACTAGCACCAGTGCTTATTCTGGACTTGAAACCGCTATACTGTTTTGTCAAGGAGTGTGGGAAAAATGTATTATTTTGAATGGGGATACTGTTTATGATTTAGAGTATGTTGCAAAGTGCCGCAATGTGTCTCTGTAACAGGCCAAGGAAACACTTAGCGGCAGCGATTTTACCAAGACCTCCGCTCATTTTCCCCTCATGTCCCATAGGCATGCGAGTGGAAATGAGCTGAGATTTTAGCCGGCAAGTTGCGCAGCCGGAAATAGAGACAATATCCGGTGGCAACTCACAGCAATTTGAATCTGCCCCTAAAAATATATATTGGCTCAAAGCTACTTAAAAAAACAAAATGATTTTACTACAAAAATGTACAAAAAGTGGAAAAATCTGATTGCCAACAAACCCATCAAGGTGCTCCTGCTGTAGTAGACCTATATGCACTGCATGTAAATTTATTAGGAACAGGGAATTGGAGATTATATCTAGTGTCATGAGTGAAAAATATAAATAAATAATTCTATTAACTGTGAAACTTCATTCATAATTTATGTGTTGCACTGTCCGTGTACCCTGCAAAATTTGGGCTGTATAATTTGTTTATTTAAAACCCGTTTTTGGGAAACATTGGTGTAATATTATAAGTGGATGTTCAAAGTGTTTAGAGACACTTTTCTCAAGTACATGCGGGTAATCCTGCCGGCCTTATAATAACAGGGGTTGAACACATTCAATGAACCTCTAGAGGGGGAGATAGATATAAGAAGTTGTATCTACAAGCGACTTTCTGGATGTTTAGGTTACATACTTACATCCATAGGGCCTTAATTAAGCTACAGCTTTCAGAAACCTGCATGAAAGTTGATTTATCCTTCCCTCTGCTTCTTTTAAGTGTTAAGAATGTATTTTTAAGTAGAATATAGAACTGTATCTAGTTATGATGGTCTATAATTAGATGTAAATATGCATATTTTTATTAAGTAGTGCAGTATCAAAAGTTTTATAACTTAATAGGACACTATCTGGATAAGGAAACATATATGTATGTATTTTGAGAGGTTAATTGATTGGAAATACAAACAAGTTTAGATTTATATTATACTAATGGGATTCATGTAGTTATGATCAGTGGTTGAAGCGGAACTTTAGATGTGGTGGTATGAAAAATGTAATGGAAAAGTGAAAGGAATTTGAAAGTTTTACATTGAAGGCAGTAGGAGAAGTGGCGGTATGGCATACCATCGTCTTCACTGCTCACTTTGACCACTGGTTGGGATTGTAATTATTGGGGTTTAAGATGTGGACCCTATGAAAATAGTACCTTTAGTGGTCCAATTCTGTTTGAAGTGCTTTCTTTTGGCATCGATATTATATATGTGTTAGGACTTCATATAGGTCCTTTTGAGGTTACTGTTGTAATATTACAGTAAATGTATGTTCTTAACATGTATAATATTTGGTGATACTTTATAGTAAAATGGGATATTTTTATAATTGTGTTTCTAGGTAGTTTTGCTGACCACTTCCTTTGCTACTTTTAAAGAAAAGACCGGCTTCTAAATTTGCTCATTTGGCTTACTAACCACACAAGGGGTGGATTAAACACAGTGCAATTTGAAAGCTGCTAATTACGATACGGAGAGGAAGAAGAGAGACTTCGGTGAATATGCAGATGGTGAACTGTTGTTAAAGGAAGCTTCTTTATACATATAAGGCACATATATGATTTTAAGGGATTTTTTTTAGCTCCTAATTTGTTAGTGTGGTTATTTAAGCACAATTTGTTTTATGAGGGTGTTCTATGTGTATGCTTTTTATTTAAAATTATTTATTTTCCTAATATTCATTTTATCCTTTAATAAATTAGCTGATGTTTTAAATGCCAATTCTGTTATGAGTTAGATCAAAAAGATGTACTATATTAATAAAAATGTGTTATCTTCTCTAACACCCCTGCATTATAATTTCATGTTTCTAAGATTTGCTGATTCACTAATTATCTGTGACCCTTTTGTCGTTAGTAACTCAATTTCAGCTACTTGTTTTCATTTGGTGATCTCATGTAATACATGCAGCTGGATCCACCCTACTGATGCAATCACACTCTGTTTTGTGTGGTTAAAATGATTAAAGTCTAGATCCTATACTTGCTAAGGACTGGAGACAGTAGTATTGGGGTATGACACTTCATTATCTCCTGAGCAGTACTAGACAATTCCTGTCTGGATTTAACTATGCAGTCCTTCTCACTCCTACTTCTAACCTCTTTTCAACCTTTTGAAATATTCTGTACTATGTTTCCCAATATCGATATCAACAAAGAGCCAAAATTATAAAAGAGAAAGTATAAATGTCCTCTGCAAATATAAGCATCAAGTTTATAAATTCTTTTGCATACTGCTGCAGAAAAATTCACTTTGAAACTACAGTAATAAATGCAATTAAAAAATAATGCTACTAATTAAACAGTTTCAGAATCGACTTAAACTGCAGTAATCATATTAACAGAATACACACAAATCTCTTCCACCAATATGTTTAGTCCAACGATCCAAGACGATGGATCTTCAGTTTATACAGTAAAAACACATAACATATGGACAAAAGCAGTAACAATAGTTACATAGAGCAATAATCTTAGTTGTCTATAATTGTTACGCCATACAATAACGCTGATTGTCACTAGATAGCAAACCATATGATACATATTTCTTTAGATTTTAATAATCATAACAGTAACAAAAAATAATTACACAAAATCTATATAAACATATATCATTCAATCAATAATAAATATATTTAATGATCGAAAGCTGAAATAAAATAAATAGGATTTTATAATAATGATAACAAAGTAACACCAATAATAAATAAACAATAAAATTAATAATTATAGTAGGAGGCAGAGCTTCTGACACAAACTAAAATGATCTAAATAGATTAAATTAAATGATCTAAAGTGTTCTATCAGAAGGGCAATACAAATTCATTGGTAAATAGAGAGGGAAAGTATTACCTCCTTGCAATACCATAACAATATTAAGTATTATGTACAAACATGGAAACAATAGTTCTAATCAGCATTATATAGCCTCCAACAATATCTACACATACCCAATAGTATGACTCAATATATATTGAATAAGCTTTTGAGACACATTGAATCCATTAGATGTTAATGAACTCAACCATATCATTAAAACCTTGTGGAGCGAGGGTCTTCAACTGAAAGATCCAATGGGTCTCCCTTTTACACAAAAGATTAAAACAATCATATTCCCCCCAAGTAACATGGATCTGTTTGATCGCTTTCACTTCAAGTTCCTTCATATCTAAATTTTGACATGATGTGACATAAGTAGGTAGACTGAGTTTTCACTTTCTTCAATATGTTCAGAGTGATGTTTCAGAAACCTTTTATGGAATCTAGTTGTCTGCTCTGTGGTGGTCGAGTACTGATGGGATTTCCTTCCCTTACCTTGTCCTCCAGACACGAGTCAGGTTCTTTTTTGGTCGGATATCCGGTGGTCAGGAGATAAATACTTCAATGAAAGGGACAAGGATTGGTCAAATAACTTGGGTTTATTAATAATGCAGCAGAGATAATTTTGGTAAGCCATCGCGCCACTGACCCCTTCAACTCAATGGTAATGACAAAATATTCATTTGATCAACATAGAGCATAATAGCATTTAACATATAATATACAACTGGTGAGTATAAGGCACAATAGCGATAACATCTTCAATAACAATAAATCAATTTTTAGGTAAATCACTTAACATTAACATTCAACTAAAACATTTGGTGCACCAATATTATCCCTGGTAACGTTACCATATTTTACACTCAGTCCTGGGCTGACCTGTGCACAGGAATTTTGTAGTACATTAAATCTGTCAGCATAGAGGAAAGCAAGTGGAGGAATCTGTGACAAAGGTGATTTGCAGACCTACTATATTTTCAACTAGAGTTCCTTCATATGATCGACTTCCAGCAGTAATACATCTTATCTCTCTCAGCCTGTTCCTGAGGTAGTGAGCAGCTACATGGAAAGATTCAACTCAGATTTCTTATCTTTCGGTCTGTCTTCTTGTCACTCATAAACCTCATCTCTCTCCCTCAGAAGTCTAGAACTTTCCTCTCCCCACTGCCTTCTGGGAGTTCACAGTTATTACCAAAGTTAGTGGACTTGTTGCTATGACACAAAACTCCTCCTTCCTGCACATCCTCTTGGGAATTGACCTTTTCAATTCAACTATCAACTGTCAATTGTCAACTGTCATTCCCACTGTCTCTCTCTCAGCCTCTATTAACCCCTTGTAGCCCTGCATTTCAAAAGCGTGTATGTACTTCCTCTGTGCTGTCCAATAGGGCTTTGGGTCACCACAGCTCCATATATTGAACCCCACATTGACATTGTATGAGAAGTTACAAAGCTTGACCAACAGTCAAAACATTTTTCTTATAGGGAATTTTTCTTTTGCTATAGAGGAAAAAAAAATTACATCTGTGGTCCGCATAAGTACGTGTACGGCATCTTGACTTCCCCCATTTGTAGAAACCATTAGGTCTACTAGTCGACCAATTCAAATTAATGTCCTTACGAGTCTCCTTCAACTCCTCCTTTTAAAAAAAAACCTAGGAGCTAATTTTTGTTTCAAACTCCCTAACACTTTCTAAATATAGTTCTCTCCTTATTATTACAAGGTCAGTTCATCCAGCTACAATAGTTCTTCTCTATGATCTTCCTAATCTCTAGACCATATGTATTAAATCAGATAATTAAAAAGTTTAATAAAACATCAAAAGACAGATCCACGGTCTTACTTTTTGCCAAATGTACAGTCTAATAAAGTACTCTGATCAGTTTCTTCAACCTCCTTAAGAGCTTTCTCAAGGATAAAGTCAAGATATCATTGTCTTCTAAAAAACTGATTTAACATGTTCTGTTTATTCTGAACAGGACAGACATGTCCTGCTTGCTCTTCGTTGGAGCCCAGCTTGGAACTCTTTCTGGGCCCCGCATTTCACCTATGGAGATGCCTGCCTCTGCTGCCGATACTTGCTGCTAATGGCTCGTAAACTCGGCCACCACTCATTTGGGTGCTTCCTCCTGCTGACCCAATACCCAGCGGCTGTCTCTACTTTAGACCGTGGCTTGGGCCTTCCTCTCCGGTCTCACCTGTTTCTACTGCCGGCCCTGCATACTTTGGATCCCTTCCTGTGCTCCTGTAGACTGCCCGCTGTTCCGTCCCCGACTGTCATCTACTCCAGACCGCAGCTTGGGCGCTTTTCACCCTCATGCCTCCAGGTCCTATCTCCAGCTACTGATCCTGCCACCTAGTCGCTGACCCAACTCTTGCTCTCCTAAGGCCGCTGCTTGGACTTTCTGCTCCTCTTCCCCAGTGACTCTTGGAAGCCCTGACCCCTCCGCTTGTCTTCCCCACCCTGGCCTCCTTTACCAGAACAGTCACCTTCTCAGTGCCTCCGGATCCCTGTTCTGCAACTTGCTGCCTCCTGCTGGACCCGTTTTGCTCCTCGTTGCCTTCTTTTTTTGTCCTTCCACCAGTGCCTCTGGACCCCTGCAATGCTCATCCTCCCACCATCTGTTCTGTTTACCACCACCTCCTTTGCCTCACTGATTCTGTCCCCTTTTTCCACTCACCTGTGGGCCCCAACCCATGGCCACAGTCACTCCCCCTCTGGAACTCACCTGGACTTCCCTGACGCTCTACTACTGCTGGACCCTGCTCTCTTGCCATTCCCTAGTCTCCTGACCTCACCTGACTTCTCCCAGCTGTTCCCACTTGGTCTCCTGGAGATATCTGCACTCCTGCTCCTGTGGATTCCTACCTCTGGACTCACCTGTACCTGATGTCTCCTGTGGACACTTACCCTCCGGACTCCCGTACAGGAGGTCTCTCACTATTTGTTGTAATGTACTCTTCTTCTCTGACTAGCTTTTTACTTTATAGCACCGCCTATTGTTTGCCTACATTGTACTGCACTTTGTTGTCTTTGTACCTCTTTGCTCATTTTAAGTAATTCTCTACTAGCTGCTCTCTACACTTCCTGTTTCATTTATATAGCACCATCTTTTGTTTTTGCCTGCATTTTACTGGTTTTAGTTAGAGATACTCACTGACCCCCGTGAACTAGTTTTGGTTTTGGATCTGGATTAGCTTCGGGTTTTGGTTTTTGCAAAACCGCCCTCATGTGTTTTGGTTTTGGAATTTTTAGAAAAAATCCTAAAATATGCTAAAATCACATAATTTTGCTCTTTTTTTGTTCCTACATTATTATTAACCTCAATACCACTAATTTCAAGTCATTTGCAGTCAATTTTGACCACCTCACAGATTACAATATTATTTTCATACACTTTCAAACAAAGAGTGCAGAGACCTAGCTGGAGGGTAAGCGACAGAGCAATGACACAATACACGGCAGTTCCTAACACATCTAGGACACATTGGCACACAGCAGTGGCAGAAAAGAAAAATGGGTGTCTGCCCTCCCTCCCAACCACCCACTATGTTGGATCTTAAAAAGGATTCCAAAACTCTCGAGATCCGACGATGTAACAATGACGTTTTGCCTCGTTTTGAAATCCAATGGCGCGCAACAGCACCGAGTCGGCTCGGCACGGTACTTGGATCTGCTAAATTCGGGTATGTTCGGTTCTCGGGGAACTGAACCTGAGCAGCTCTAGTTTTAGTACTTCATTGTTCATTATTGTGTGATTCACCACTTGTTGCTCTCCACACTCTTCCTGTCCCCTCTGTACCTTTATCTCTTCCTCCACTACACACTCCTCTCTCCTGTCTCCCATCATGCCCCCTCATTCATGTCCTATACCCATCCTCTCCCCCGACCCAAATTCTACCCCTCAACACGCTCCAGCAACCCTACTAATCTTATCCACATCTCCCCACATCCTTCCCTTCCTTTCTCCTGTGCCCTTTATTACGGATGGATCTGGTGTTCCAAACTGCCCGCTATCCATGACCTTTTCATCTCTAACTCCTTTAACCTTCTTGCTATCTCTGAAACCTGGCTCTCTTCTTCTGACACTGCCTCCCCAGCCGCTCTCTCCCATGGGGACCTTTCCTTCACCCACTGCACCAGACCAGATGACCGTCCGGAGGTGATGTGGGCCTACTCCTATCCCCTAACTGTACATTTTGGGTTCTTCCCACGGTGCCTTCCCTCTCCTTCGAAGTTCACTCCATTCGCCTCTTTTCCCCCATCCACCTCCGCGTCTCTGTCATCTACCGTCCCCCTGCCTCCATTAAACTTCTCGCCCTTTCTTCCTCTTTTGGTCTCTCAGTGGACCTCTTCCCCCACCCACAGTCTTGGTCACTCCCTTGACCTCATTTTCTCCCATCTTTGTGTTCTCTCTGACTTATCTAAATCTCTAATTCTCCCTTCCTTCTCTCTGACCACCACCTCCTCTCCTTCTCTGTTTTCCTTCCCTGCTTCGCCTCCCCCTAAAACTATACTCACTAGGCGCAATCTTGATGCCCTTGACCTGCTTCCTTCTCCTCCTCTTTTGTAACTCTCCTCTCCCCTCTTCCCACCCTAGCACGCCCTGACCAGATGGCTTCCCTCTACAACTACTCTCTCACCACTGCCCTGGATGCTGTTGCCCCCGTCTCTTCTGTACGTCGCCGCAACTGGCTACCTCAACCCTGGCATTCTAAATTCACCAATTTCCTTCAGAGGTACACTTGTGTTGAGGAGCGCCTCTGGAGGAAATCTCGTTTTCTAGCCTATTTTCTTCACTTCTAATTTATCCTCTTCTCCTACAGCTCCGCTCTCTCCCTTGCTAAACAAACCTTTTTCAAGTTACTCATCTCTTCTCAGTCCCCTCCCCCCTTCCTATCCCACTCTCCCTCTCTGCCACCGACAGCCTCAATTTTGGAGGAGAAAAGGAGGCAATCAGACTTGATATCTCCCCTTTGGTTCACTCTCCTGCTACCCCTGTCGCTCTGCCTTCCTCTAACAATGAAATCATCTCCCTCATTCTTTCCTCTCCCCCAATCTACCTGCCACCTGGATGCCCTCCCCTCCCACCTCCTCCGCACCCTCTCCTCTACTACCTTGCTCACCTCTTCAATCTGTCACTCTCCACTGGCATTGTCCCCTCTTCCTTCAAACATGCCCTTATCTCTCCCATTCTCAAAAAAAAACAAATCTTTTGAAACCTTCTCACTTGCTAACTATCGTCCCATCTCACTTCTCCACTTTGCCTCTAAGCTTCTCGAGAGGGTAGTCTACAACAGCCTCACTAGGACCCTCTCCAATCTGGCTTCTGACCCCTCCACTCCACTGAAACCGCCCTGGCCAAAGTTACTAATGACCTCATCTCGGCTAAATATAAGGGCCAATTCTCTGTCGACCACCACCTCTTGCTGCAATCCCTTCAATCTCTCTTGGCCTTTCTGGCTCTGTCCTTGCCTGGTTCACAGCTTATCTCGTCAACCGCTCCTTCTTCGTATCAATTTCTGGTTTACCCCCCCTCTGCCCTCCCTGTAGGAATTCCTCAGGGTTTGGTTCTTGGACCTCTACTCTTTTCACTCTACACTACCTCCCTGGGTGCTCTCATCACATCTTTTGGTCTCCAATATCACCTCTACGCTGATGACATTATACTTTATATCTCTTCTCATGTCATTTCCCCCCTGCTTCTCTCTCGTGTATCTGACTGCCTTTCCACTATTTCTTCTTGGATGTCTTCACGTTTTCTCAAAATTAACATCGCTAAAAAAGAGCTCATTGTCTACCCTCCTTCTAAATCTTCTTCCCATCTTGATCTCTCTATCACTGTTAATACCACCATCTCATCTATTCCCGTTCTCGGCTGCCTGAGCATCACCCTTGACTCTTCCCTCTCCTTTACCCCCCACATTTAATCTCTCGCCCAATCCGGTCGCCTTCAACTCCGCAATATCGCCCGCATCCGGCCCTTCCTTTCTCAGGATGTCACCAAAACCATTATCCATGCACTCATTTCCCATCTTGACTACTGTAACCTTCTCCTCACCAGTCTCCCCCTCTCCCACCTTGTCCCCCTCAGGTCTATACTTAATGCTGCTGCGAGACTCATCTTCCTCTTCCGGCGTTGTTCTTCTGTCTCACCTTTCACTGGCTTCCATTCCCTTACAGAATCCTCTTCAAATGCCTCACCCTTACCTACAAGGCCCTCTCTCACTCCACTGCCCCTTACCTCTCCAATCTCTTCTCTACCCACACCCATCCCGTTCCCTGCAGTCGGCCAATGACCGTTGCCTCTCCTTCACTCTGATCACCTCACCCCACTCCAGAGTCCAAGATTTCTCCTGGGCTACCCCCCTCCACTGGAAGACCTCCTTCGCTCCATCCGACTCTCCTCTAATTTGTGCACCTTTAAACGGTCACTTAAAACCCACTTTTCACTCAAAGCATAACAGCCAACCACTTAACCTGTTCTCCATTCCTCTCTTGCGATTGCTACCCTCCGACTCCCTATTTTGCCTCCCGTCTGTTTGCCCTCCCTTTAAGATGTAAGCTCTCACGAGCAGGGCTCTCTTCCTCCCTGTCTCTACCTATTCTTCTGCTCCATCTTCAATGTATATGCTATGTTTGGAGCTTTGAAGTCCTGGTACTTTTCGTTTATTGTTCTGTATGTTTTACCCTGTATGGTCCACTGTGTCTGTATCCTGTACGGCGCTACGGAAACCTTGTAGCGCCCTATAAAGAATAATAATAACATATCTGCTCGTTTCCTAAATTTCTCTATAGTGGTACAGTTCATACTAATATGAAGTAACTGGCCTTTAGGGTTATTTTTTTCATGACTTGAAATGACTGCTTTTGCAGTTAAGATATTTGTTAGAATCTACCTCCTTTGTAAAGGCCTCTGTAACAATATAATTAGCCATTGCCGACAGTGCGACATCCAAATGGTTAATCTGTGAATAACTGAGTGCTAGTGAATCAGAAACCAAAATAACTGATTGAGAGAAATTTTAAAAGTGTAAGTTGACAGATCTTCACTATCCCCCCCCCCCCCAAAAAAAAAATCATCGATATACCCGCCATAGAGAAATAGGCGGGTCCCATATAGAGGTTAGAGAAGCTTAGAGCAAACCTAGTTCCCATGGCAGTCCCAAGTGTTTGTAAATAAAAACATGAATCAAATAGAAAAAAAAATGTGATGTGCATCAAAATAAACTGTATGAGGGTGATTAAATTAGAAAAAAAAATGCGCTATGTGTCTCTGGAACGTGCAGAGACACCTTGCACACATTTTTTTTTTTTAGTGTATATTTTACTGTACTACCAGTAAAAATGCACAGCCACAATGTTTTCAGGAACATTGCAGCTAACGGATCTCCCCCTATGGATCATAACACAAAATCATGCAACATTTAATCCATAAGAACATTTTTTCAGAAAGTGTTCAGCCGCCAAGACCAGAATTGTGAGGTATGTTAGAATAAAGTGATTCAACATCACACGTGAGAAATTGATAAACTTTTCTAATCAACTGACTCAAGTTTCAAAAAAATGTGTGGTAACCTTTGTATGTAATTTCAAAAGAGATTACATTACCTGGTAAATGTGAATCTACAAAAAAGAATGTTAGTTGTGAGGAAACACACTCTTGAGATGATAGAACACCCAGGGGGTGATGTGAGGGATTTGTGAACTTTAGTTAAATGATAGTAAGTAGTCACCACAGGATGTGTGATAGACAAGAACTGAAAGTCTTTTTTGTATATCAAGGGCACCATCTGGTATGTAAATTCATTTTGATTCAGAAGGGTTGGATCACCATCGAGTGTAACCTAAAACTTATCATTTAATTGTCTCAAAGCTTCAGACACATTCTAGATCACCAAACTCCCTGCTTTATCCGCTGGCTTAATAATGATCTCTTTATCAGAGATTAGATTTATGAGGGCCCCCTCTCCTATTTTGTTAGATAATTCCTGAGTGGCTCTTATACAGATCTATCACATAATGCCCTACAATCCTCCATTGTACTTTAATAAAAACTCTCCACATAAGGACCTTTAAATTTTAAGGGATACAAATTTGATTTATTCCTAAATACCTTCAATGGAATAGGGTTCTCAATAGCAAAAAATATACCATTTCCAGATACATCAGTATCCGGACATTTAGCTTTTAAAGATTCGACTGCTCCCAGAATCTCCAAATCTTGACTGTCCTTCAATGTTATCCTTTTTGAGAGCTTTGTGTGCAAAATATCTCCTGTGAATCAATGTTCTGACATACTTATTCAAATCTACAAATAAATTGAAAAGATTAGGTTTAGCAGCAGGAGCAAACTTTGGCCCCTTTTTCCAAAAGCCTAAATTTTAGACTTATCAAGAACCTTAGATGATAAATTCAAAACTCATTTCAAGGTTAGTTTAGACATATACTTTTTGAGCACCTTATTATTCCCTCCTCTACATCCTGTTGCTCGAAAGATCCGTTTCTTTTGGGCGTAAGGTTTAGCTTTGATCGAACTTTAAGCATGTAAGGGGTTGTGAACCTCTTCCTAAAAAAAAAGAAGAGGAAAAGGCAATAACTTTTGATGTCACTGGGTTTTTCACCAACTTAGGCTTTGCCTTCTCTTTTCATGTTTCTTGTGACTTTTTGTAAACCGTCAAACCTATTTTTGTATGGACCAAATCACTATTTGGACCTGTTCTCTCCCTGCAATGCTACATGGTTTTTCCCAGGTGCAAAGTTATTGTTTTTTTATGCTTTGTTCTCCTTAATGACTCAGGCCCAAGGACTACAACTCTGCCTCCTCTCCATCCCATTTGCCACATAAGCTCAATGATGACCTATATAAAAAGGTAATAAAAATAAATAAAAGATGCCCAATCAAAATAAAATAATCAAAATTAGGCAATAATTAAATAAAAAGCTAAAATAGTGCCTATGTAATCTGTTGCTCTCAAAAATAGTGTAGTGAAACCTGTATACAATATTTTGTACATCAGTGCTTTCGTCACTTTTATTTACATTTTAATGTTTGTTTCAGTCAAGGGAACATTCAACCAGGGATTTGCAAAGGAGCAAGGGGTTTGTTAATATAATCTTTTCTCTAGTATCACTAATTTCTTGAACCGTCCCTGGCTGACAGCACATAAAAAGGTCCAAATATAGGGAAGGGGCATCATCAATAATAGGTCAGAGGAGAAATGTGCAATATAGAGATGATGGGGGGAATGTGTGACCATAAATACAACATTGTGCATGTGAAGGTGTCGCGACGTGTGCGCGCACGCGTGACATTGCACGCACAGAGATTGGCACGTGTGTATGCCCCTACTGCGCTTCCGCTGTTGACGCATGCACTGTCATAACAAAGAACCCCACTGTGTGTACCGATTCAAGTCAGCACGCACATAAGGTCCACGTGTGTGTGGTGAATCACCACACATGTTACCGCTGGGGAGGCCGGGAGTTTCCGGGTCTGGACTATCAAAGCCAGACCCGGGACTCCCCCTAGCTCTCTTCCTGCCTGCCCCTGGACAATGAGCATTACACTACAGAAAAGGGTTAATAGGAACACTATAAAAGAGGGTTAATAGGGACACACTACACTACAGAGAAGATATAGGAAAGGCAGTATACTATTAGGGATACACTACAGAAAATATATATTCTAGTATATTACACTACAGCAAAGGATAGGAATACACCATACTACAGAAGACCTACACTATGCTGCAGAAAAGGACTCTATACTACAGGAACGTTCCCTACACTGCAGATCAAGAATTGGATCTAGGATACAAGGACTTGATAAGTATCATTAAAATTTTTATATATATACACACACACATAGAGATTATATATATATATATATATATATATATATATATATATATCTATGTGTGTGTTTGTAATGTGGATTTAACTATCTGTATACATATAACTGTGTAGCTATAGTCTGATATCTGTGATAGTTAAATCATTATTATAAATACTGATTCTTATCAAGGATACATATGTAAAGAAAGGATAGCATAAGGAAAAAGGTGGTGAACCTAGGGTTAATGTTATATTGAGATACTATATTATGTTGAACAACGTTATGATATATGTGTGAACTGTGAATACAAGCTTTTCTGTGTTAACAGTAAAACACTGATTTAAATGTACATACATATGTTGTGAGTATTGGTTATTTATAACGAATACATACTGTGACGTACTGCTGAGATACAGTGGTTATTGGATAAATAATTCTGTAAAGCGTGTGTTATTTAGTGTGGTCAAAAGACTGAGTAAGGCAACACTGTAAGGAAAAGAGCATAAAAGTGCGAGTTTTATAACGAATGTATCTGAGAACATAATAAGAGGACAGCGTGCGCGTGTGAGGCGCTACCACAGGTCCTTTTACAGTGCATTTGACAGACTTTAGTTTTTTACTCAGATGAAATTACAAAACGCATACAAAAAAGAATCAGCCACAAAATGAATTGTGAAGTAACAAAGCGACAGATTCTTAAGAATTGTTTTTATTATCAAAGAACCATAATGAACATCTGTACAGCCACATTAAAAAAAACAAAAAACAATTGATAGGTAGAGTAATGTAACAAGAGTTAATACATGAACTGAGTGTAAAAATATATTTTATGGTTTCTATGGTTTGTATACGAGATACATGTGAACATTACAACATAAAGCAGCTCAGGAATTTGCTTGTGTAAAACAATGTGTTTAAATGAACTGATGAAAGAATTTCTACCAATAAGAGATAAATATTTCTTGCAAACACACACAGAAAGCAGTCTGTAATAATTTGACTTGAAGCATAACCAGAAAATATGCATAAACAGAGTTGTATATAGAAAATAAGGTTTCCTTCAGTGACTTTGCAGGAAACCTCCAATTAATTAAGTTTAGTCCATAATACCTTAAGAGATCAGAGATCGGTGTGCAAGAATTGCGATTACATGCTCACATTCAGACAATGCTTTGTGCTCACGAAACCATCACATTGTAAGCAGTGAAACATTGTAAAGAAAATAGTGTTTTTGTTTTTTTTATACTTACTACCACATAGTGGCAGAATACTCTAAGCACTTATTACACTGGTCAACAGATTGGTGCATATATATTTTGCTCTTGGTATCCTGGACTCCAATTGCAGTCAATATTAAACATCTAAATGCTTATATTTAAAGCATTAACTGAGCAAAGATACATTTTAATTACTAAACTAAAAGACCTCAAACACATGTAGAAAAGAATATTAAAATAAAACAACAAAAAAAACCCACACAGGGTAGACAATGCAGATTAAAACATTTTCCACCTTCAGGAGGACTTCAATTGTTTTATTTATTTTTTAAAGACCTCCTGCAGCTTTTACTAAATATACTGCTTCCATTTCCTGTACTTTTGTTGCCAATACAAGACTGCATTTGTCTTTAATGTACCCTTGCAGATATACGCTGCAACAAATATAGCCAGATAATATACAAACTGAAGATAGTATTTTTTAATAAAAGCTTCAGGGCAACATGTACAAATAAATTAAAGTCATCTGAAGGTATAAAACCCCTTTACGTGCAGAGTGAGGAGTCAATCCTGGAGGTCTGGTCCTACTTTCATTTTTATTACAAAAAGTGGTGCAAGCACATTTTAAATGAGGTATCATTGGTACACGTTGCATTCCTGCTCTACAATGAGTTCTCCAGCACCAGTCAGGATTAGTTTCTGATATGGCGATTGCAGTGAGATGATTTTATAATCTAAACAGCCCAAAAACAGACTAAGACATATCAATGCACCAAAACAAGAAACAAACAAGATCTCAGGATAGCCACATGCTTCAAATATCTAATTGTTTAATTTAAATCAAGTATGTCTTGATATGTAGTATAAAAGTGGAGGACATTTACAGTATTATGTTTGCGTGGGTTTCCTCCCATACTCCACAAACATACTGGTAGGTTAATTGGCTGCTATCAAATTGACATGTGTGTGTGTATTGAGAACTAAGCTCCAAAAGAGTCAGGGACTGAAGTGAGCGAGTTCTCTGTACAGCTCTGCGGAATTAGTGGTGCCATATAAATAGCTGATTATGAAGTGCCTGAAGATTCCCTTTACTTACAATACAATATCCAACCAACCACAGTTATTTTCCACATTGCTAACTGTTCTATAAGGACACACATCTGGAAAGTCGAGTGACAGGATCAACATTCAATTTGGCCAATACAACTGCATGGCCAAATTGGTGAAACTTGCATGCTATTGTGGTCGACATTCCAGATCAAAATCGGTATTGCGACTAGTGATGTTCTGACCACATTTTCTGCCATGCCCAATAATGCAGCATCATCACTAAGGACAAAAAAAAAAAATACTGTAAAAAAATAAAGTAAATTACAAAATGAAACTCCGCTTTAAGAAAGGGAACCTGACCATTGTTATGAACCAGTTTATTAAAAGCAGTTTTTAAAATGGATTAATATAGTAAAAACAAGTGTAAAAATCTTATCCCAAATTATGATTATACACTCATTGTAAAAATGAAATATTTGTCTTATCAATCAAAATTCTTGTTTTTTTCCAACGCCAGCTGTTTTCTTGTTTCACTTAAAACCATTTCTGTTAAAAAATTGGTACATTTATGTTACATGCATGCAGATACAACCAAGTAAGTACTTATTCCTGCTAGCTGTATTGACTATTTGGAATATGAGCAGCCTTAGGCTATGGTAAATGAATGTGACTGCAAAGATCTAGGGTTCATGCACAAAGGAAAGCTCCTGCATTCAACTAAGCATAAATGCACATCAGAGTGCTTTCAAAAGCCATCATCAAGAAATATATGGACAGATATGGATGCTATGAGCAATGAAGAGGCATAACAGATTTCACTCATTCTATGCTCCATTCTGCACTCCACATAAACATCCAAGTTGCTCTTGTGTTCACCATAGGAAGATTGTAAGTTATGTCTACATTCTGCAGATAAAAAAATAATAATTCTGGGACACATTTGAGAAAAAAAAGACAAAGTAGAAACAAACCCAATGTACATGAACAGTGTTGGCCCAGGAATGTACAGAACAGGCATAGCAGCTAAATGCCTCTGAAAATTAAATTTAAAGAATGTTGAAAGATGATAATAACTGCTAATACCACATGAAAATAGTGCTTCTAGGCAAAGTAACCAAACAACATATAAAAAGAGACCTCGACAGTAAGAAAACTTAATTGTGACGGATACAGTTTTGTTAATATTTGCATTAAAGAACAAGTTGGTCTCTGAATGCTGATTGGTCATGATGGAACCTAAAAATAAAAAAATATTTAACAAGCAAAAAAACCCCAAAACATAGATTGACAAAAGGGAATGACGTGTATTACCATATACCTACATTGCTAAAAACTAAAGCTTGGAAAGATCAAGTGACCTCCCTCACTCTGTCTGGGTAAGTCATATGTTATAATAAATACGAATTAAAAAAAAAAAAACAACAACTATTTAAATAAGGTTTATTTTATTTGGGCCAAATTAAAGGTGTGCCTATGGACTTGGTATTTTCTTGCTTTAATAGGTGTATTATAAAAATAAATACATATCTCCCTACCAAAAAGACAATATCTATCAATATTCAATTTGGTCACAGGTCTAAAAGATGACAAGAATAGATTAATCATATGTACAAGCGTACCTACCACCTACACATATTGAACGCATACATTATGTGGATTAAACAGTATTCGCAAGAATGACGCTTATCAGTTAAGTAGGAACAAGCGACATCACTAAGGCACGAATAAATCAATATTGTTTCAGACCACAAAATGGTGTACACTTTCAGTCTATTAAAAGTGATAGTTTTTAACAGGAGTGCATATTACGCAAATCATGTGATTCCTTTGGTTTCTTTTTCACTGCAATAACCTTTTATAATAGTACATAAGACAATATATTTTATTTAGTAGTCTTGTATACAATTTTGACTTTAAAATAAACAGTTTAAAAACACACAAAAATTGTTTTTGCAGAGGAACGATTTCTGCTATGATGAGAATAAGACTGCATATTTGACAAATGTAAAAATATGAAAAGCTGGGGATTTAAAAAACAAAACAGGAAGCGTCTCATGCTTCTAAGAATCTGTTTCTTGCTCCTATATACATATACAATTTGCTGCAAGAAACTATACATTTATCTGATATTTATACATAGTTACATGCGTAGCATCAATTAAACAGAACCAGACTGTACAGAACTTAGAACTTGCACACAAAATTTTCTACTTGCCCTGCACATCTCATATAAGTTAAAGAGTGGATTTAAAAACCATGTACTTTTAGTACCTACACATTTAAGAGCAGTAGCCATGCAAAATATATATATATATATATATATATATATATATATATATATATATATATATATATATATTATATACACATATACATATACATATATATATAATTCTTTTTTTTTCCTTTTATTTATATATCCCATCAAGAGCCATTTTCAGTACAGAGTATTATATACAATTGCAACATCTGTGCCTTCTTTTTACCCTGAGAAATCATGCAGTTATTCCCTTGCCTAATTTGTGGATAAAGCTAAAGAATAGAAGAAAATAAACAAAAATACTAAAACTAAAACAAAATATGTCACAAAGGTTGGCTGAGGTCCATTCAGTGCTGGGGGGGGGTGGGGGAGGGTACATAGGAACAATAGGAAAACAGTGTCTTCTTCAGCTTTAAAGTGGATAAAAGTCCATTTTCTTCTAGAACACTGACCTGGAACAAAAAGACAGTGGAGGTTAGAACTGTACCAGATTAAGTTCTTGATGACCCTACTACTGTGGTGTTAATCATAATGTCAATTCTCTAGCATGTCCAAATTATGAACACAAAACATTCACCTTGTTTGCCTAAGTCTCAATTAGGGAAAGCAACATATTAGAAGATAAAACTGATCCATAGGACATCTGATGTGCAGTACAGGAACTTAGTACTGTAATCATTAGTTGTTGTTGTTGTTGTGATCCAAGCTGTTTGTATTAGCTTAGAGAAGAAAATACAAAATGGATTATTGCCACTTCATGTAAAAAAAATGTATTTATGAAAAATAAAATAAAAATGAATGTATGCTCACAATGCATATACACAAATTAACTTCTGTACAAGCTTTACTGCTATAGTTCTCAATCTAAAAAAATTAATTTTCATCTCAAGACGCCTTAAAGTCTTGCCTTGATTACTTGCATTTGCTTTCTTGCTATTATCAAGGCGTTCAAAAACATAGCTGTGAAGTGTAAGTAGTATCCATATTCAAATGAGTCATTGAAAACCATTACATATCAGGCAAGTAAATAGGAACACCGTTCCATTTACAATTGCATTATGTCTGGCTAAAAGATGGTTAGTCAATTCATGCAACAATACAATTTGAAGAATAGCTTACGCTGTAACTGCACAGGTTATAAACATTTAACCACTTTATGAAATATGAGATTGATAAATAAAACTAAGTTGGCACATGGCAGTATGATAATTAAAATCATTTTCAGTTGCTGGCCATATGCTTCTGCTGCCATAGCTAGACCTCAGGTGCCAATGACAATGAATGTGGTATAGTGATGTGGCCAATATACCAAATAATACCACCCATCACTCAACAATGGCAAAATATAAGATACAAATATAAATGAACCTAGATAAAGAAAACCAGAAATATATATCGCACTGAAACACAAACCGGAACCTACATACCAAACTAATGCAAAAACAATATATGACATTAAGGGACAATTAAAGAGGAATGCACCACAAAAGAAAAGAAAAAGACACAGGTATAGGTAGAGGGATAACATGGTATCAGCTGATGACATCACACAAGATACAAAAGCATTATGGGCCCAATTCATCTTTGGGGTGCAATTCCTATTTTGTGCCGTATTTTGCGTTAAATTGCACTGCCGCATGCTCAGAAAGGGACTTTACACAAGTGCATGCAATTCAAGTACAAACGCAAATGACACTTGCGACAGCCTAAGATTTGAAGGGAGGAAAGGGACATATGCATGTACAGTAAGGGTGTGTCCAGGATGATCACATGCATCCGATTCAAGCTCTGGGTATCTCCGAGGTACATGATTTTAGCTGTAACACATGCATTCCAGAACATGCGTTTGCAATTAAGAGCAACTTTTCAAATACATTTCATGCACAGAAGACATCAAGAACATCCTGATTTATGCATTTCATTTATAAATAGTTTTGTTTTTTTATTTTTTATTATAGTATTTACAGGTGGTAATGTATTTAAATATATTTTTTTCCCCCAAGCGTTCTGATGGGATTTTATATTGCACATATGTATATCCTGCAGTGTGTTCTGTCTGCATACAGCAAGTACCGTATAGTGTACTTATACACGTATTGAAATGGAAACGTTTCTTGAGATCCTCTTGCACTTGAAGTAGGACGTACGTGTGTGCAATTTGCAGCCGATTTTAAAAAAAAATAAATAAAAAAATATATGAGTCATGTATGCTCCATCAATTTTTTGTGTTCGAATACAAACAACGGTATTTTAATATAGAACACACAAGCATTCTATGAACCATATTAATACTAGCACAGAAACATTGTTCTAAATTATCTATCAAAACCGATATGAACACATCATAATAATGGAAAAATTCTCACTATGCGACAAATGTGGACTATCTGCACCTTTTTTTCATGTTTATTATTAAAGTCTTTTGATCTTTTTGTAAGCCTGGAGAGTGCACCCCTTTCTCTTTAATATTATCAAAACAGTTCACTTCTATCTTGGAGTAGCACCATACCAGATAAATCTTGGATACGTGAGTGTAGCATATATAAAATTTGATAGTTCTCTAATGAAATCACACACCAACAAAACTTATAAATGGGTGAGGCTGCAGTCAATTTTAAAATGATTGAAATAAGTCAGTAATATGTATTGGTTATAGATCTAGATTTTTGTGCACTCGCCATTTTTAGCTGAGTTACAACAAATAAAGCTACCCTGTTTTTTTTTGTTTTTTTTTAAGAACAGTCCTCACCAACTTTTGTCAAATAACAGATTGTAAGAGTTGATTGTGTTGTAATAGAGCCTGTTACTTTGAGAGCAGAGTGCACTAATCAGGAGAAACACTGGGAGTAAAGAAGATGGCCGTTTTATTTTTCTTTCTGTCTTCCTTATAAATACTGCTGACCTATATGAACTTTGGGGCCAACTTCATTGTGAAACATTTCACACATTTGTTAGATCAGCGCTTCACATTCCTGTAAATTGTTTTAGGCAAATGAGCATTTAAAAAACATTAATTGTATAAACTTTAATTTTCTTTTATATAACTGCTGCTGACAAGCTCAAAAGGAAATACCATTACTACTACAAAGGGTATCAAATCTGGTATTGCTAATCATATGTAATCACTGTTCCGCTTTAAAATTCACCCCGCTTGTTGGTTTCTTGTTGGGATGCAGTGCCTATGTAAAAATGCTTTACCTTATTCCCTTAATGGTATTTAATTTAATGCTCTAATTTTCGTATCCGTTCCTCCACCATACTCTTCTGAGGCCTCTGGTTTTGATTTTGAGTCTGCCTCCATCCTGAGTCTGCTCTTGACAGTTTGTCACTTGTATATTTTCTTCTGGAGCTGAAATCGTCAACCTGAATAGAAAAATCCCAGAAAGGAACATTGTGATAAATACCATAAACAAAACTGAAAAGAAAAAAAAGGTAAAATAGGCTTAAAAGTCTAAAAATTATCTGAAATTCGTATGATATTTGCTTAAAAATAAAATGACAATGTTTATTCCCTTGTTTACTTAAATACAGTTGTGACCAATTAGCACCCTTTCTTCAAATACACCATTTCTTCCAGAAAAATATTAAAAGGAATAATTATTTTGGTATCCACATATGTATTTGTTTTACAGTGGAACAAAACAGAAAAAAAAAAAAAAAAAAAGAAGAAGTCCTAACAAATTTCCCATAGAGATCATTAATTGGATCAGAGAAAATTGACACCTTTGGAACTGAACTCACTCATTAAAAAAAGCTTCAGTAGAGAAAATAACATTTTTTTTTCTATTTTGTGAAACTGTGTGTACAGCAATGTACATGGAGAAAAGAAAGCCAGAGAAGTGACTGAGGACGCCAGACAGAAGTTTGTAGCCAAGCATGGACAATCTCAAGGCTACAAATCAATCTCCAGATATTGTGATGTTCCCGTACAACCGTACATTATGTTAAAAGTTTAAGGCTCATGGCATTGTAGCCCACATGTCTGGAAAGAGAAAACTTGATGGAAAGTTACAGTGCAGAATTGTTTGGCAGTTAATCAAGGTACTTTCTCCACAACTCAATTAGATTCAAGCAGACCTTCAAACACATGGTACGACAGTTCCTACTTTCACCATATGTTGCCTTCTCAATGAAAGGGGGGTATACGGTAAGAGGCCCAGTAGGGCACCATTGCAGAGAGAAAGACATATAACAAAGCCTGACAGGAGTTTGCCAAAACACATCCAAACAAGCCAAATATATTGTGGACAGTTGACACCAAATAAGAGCTTTCTGGTAAAGCACATTATCCGTATTTTTAACAGGAGGCAAAAAGAGAACACCACCTTCTTTACAGTCAAACATGGAGGAGGTTCAGTAATGTTTTGGGGCTGCTGTTCTGCATCTGGTACTTGGCATCAAGAAATTTTGAGAATACCAGACTATTATGCAGTGTAATGTTGAACCCAGTGTCCAAAAACTCCATTGAAGGTCATTGGTGTTACTGTCCTAATGGAATACCAAACACTTCAAAAATCCCCTAGGAATGGTTCGAGACAAGATGCTGGACTGTGCTTAAGTGTCCTATATGGTTGTTAATTTAACCTTATGATTAAAGGAAATTGTTAGTTATTTGAAAAAAATACAAGGGTACCATTATTTTTGGCCCCGACTGTACTACTGATAAAGGAGAAGTGTATGGATGAAATTGAGATTTTTAAGCAATAAACTGATGTTAAGGTTGTTTTGGGGAAGAGACAAGAGGACCTGGCTAGTGTGAGATAAATAGGTTTCCAGAAGCCCCAGGCAACATCTGAAGTTTGTAGCAGTTTCCAGAGTGTAAAGATTGCATGGCTTACACTGAAACAAGAGGAAAGGCGGGGTTTACCTATGGTTAATATAGACAGGCTCTTAAAAACAATTAAAAAAATAAAAGAAAAAGGACCAGACATGAATTGGCACAATTTATAGATTGTGCCAATTCATGTTGAAACAGATTGGTGGCTGCTTACTCTGGATCAATTGCAAATATAAAGGATAACAGGAGATCCAAAATAGGTTGAACCTCATCAACTTTAAATTCAAAAGAATAATTTTTCTTCTCCAGATTTGCTGATGTCTACATTGGGAGATGGGAGCAGCAGTATATTTTCAATAATAATCCTTTTAGAGAAAAATATTAGAGCCTTCAAAAAAAAAAAAAAAAAAAAAAATGAGGATATTATTATTGCATGGGAAGGACCTAAGGAGATATTTGAGGAGTTTTTTTATATATTTAAATATAAATAATTTTAATTTAAAATTTACTTCTAAACATTCAAGACTCTAACATATAGTTTTTGGACTGCATCTCGGACACTATGAATTGGAACCCCAGGCAAGAAAATAGACACAATCATATATTAAACCAGGGGACACAGCAATATCTATCCGCATTTTAATCATTTTACGCCAAATTCCTGGAAAAGAAACACCCCATTTTCACAATTATTGAAAAGAAAAATAAGAATTGTGCAAAGGACAGTTGTTTTGATGAACAAGCAGACATCTATTGCTCTAGGTTTTTTGAAAGGGATTACCCCCTCAAATGTAATAGTAAAATTAGTGCTAAAAACATCAATCAATTTTCCTTTTCTGCTATATGAGTGCGCCAAAACTGTAAGAAAATGGCAACTAAGTAGATATGGATTTCAGAAAAATGGCAGTCAGTATTGTATAGGATTGTTTAGACCATAGGAAAATGGCGGCTGCTAATTTATGCATGGACTCCCCAAAAAAATGGCGACGGCTATTAGTGGTTTTGAAGTATAAAAGAAAATAAATGCTACTGTTCGGACATAAAAGATCCATAGTGAGCATATAAGATATACTCAGTTGCATTACGAAATTCAATATGTCCTTTGTTTATGGGCGGTTTTTTTAATGAAGCATTTACCCGGAACTTCTATGAAATGTCTGCCTGGCCTGGAGCTGTACAGTGCCACTCATTATCTCTTAGGAAGTGACAAAACGCGTAGAGCGGAATCTTGAATGGTGTATTTGCACTGGTCTACTTTGGAGGTTTCAGAGAAAGAGGCTTGGACCACATTAGGTATACCACACTGCCAGGAGATGTCAAGGCACCAGTAACTTACCTATGACAAATCTGATTTCTGGGCTACAGCTACTAATGTCTACATATGTTAAATGATTTTACATGTATGTTTCTTTAATATTTTTCTGTGTGTGTAAATAAAAGTCACTGCATTATTCCCCCCCTTTTGATCAGATAGACAATTGGCATTTTGAGGCAAGTCACAAGTGCCTTGGAAGGTATTTTATGTGCCTGGATAGCCAAAAAACAAAAACAGACAGTTGATATGCAAAGCTGGTATCTAAATGAGCAAAATGGAGAGGTGTCCTTTTGTTATGAGTAACTACAGAGTGCAGAAGATAGATTTTTAGAGCTCCTTTGTTTATAATATTTGATGCTCAGGATCAAAGCAAATAATTATGAACACATGAATGACAACAGCACTCCAGAATGCAGGTCAAAACACAAAATTAAACAGTAAATATTTTCTGATGTTGCTTTTGTAGAAAAGGTGAGAGAAGGACCACATATCAAAGACTGGCAGGGCTCAAGCATGCTTTTTCAGGTTTGTAAACACAACTCATGGAATATGCACACAGAGGAGATACAAACCCATTTTAGGCCAACCATAAGATGGACACACTTATGTACTTTGTAGGTGTTCACATACGTAGACACAGAAGGAGACACAAGTGCCAAACTTCACCTAACCTTTGTCCACCAAACAGCAATTTAGACAATAATGACAACCTGGTGTAGAGGTGTTCATTATATCAGCTTATGGTACTTGTTAAAAAATCTGGAATCAAGGAGACCCACTTTCTGAAATGATTTAGCAGGACAAAGTGATGCAAGATATTTAAGATCTTTTCAGCAGTTAATACATCAATAAGGAACCAAACAATAATTGCTTTGAGCAGTAGCAATAAACCAACTGGTAAGTATTAAAAACTCCACCTAACCACCACCAAATACAAATCCTTAAAATTGCAACCTACCTCAAAACTAGGACGACTCCAGGAAGCATGCCCTTTATTTAAGGAATCATTTGAAGCATTTCTTCTTATGATTTCTGTTGCGCTTAGGCTGCTTTGGCTCCTTTTAGAAGTAAATTCTGGGTTAGTACTCCAACTGCTTACACTTGAACTTTTATTTCTGGAATAAAGCTCACGACTATGTAATCTCACAGACTTTTCCTCATCAAAACATGATTTACGTCTATTCTTCGAGTCAGAGTCTTCCCTTTCATTACTTAGTCTATCTAGTTCTTCAGTGGAACCATAGGCACCTTTTCTCCAAGAACTTTTAAATGCTGTACGTTTGTCAAAATGATTTGTTCCCACAATATCATGAGTTTTCCAGGCGATTGCTTCTACATCGTCGTCATTATCATTCCCTTTCATCTGATCTTTTACAAGACTTTGATCCTGAACCTTACTTATTTCTCTATGATCGAAGGTCATGTCTTTATCAGATACCTTTAACAACATATCATCTTTGTTGATAGAGATTTCAAATGGGATGCTAATGTTGTTTTTTAACACTGGCTGATCAGTTGCAGATAGTCTAATATTACTAGTAGAAGTATGTCTCTCTCTTGTGGTCTCATCAGCGTTTGTTCGGGAGGAGACCGTTTCAGAGGGATAAATGATTATACTGCTCATCATTTTGTTTGGTGTTGTGTTCATGTGGGGTCTGCTCACTTCTGAGCTTGATCTTGCTCTGTAGTCACTCATAATTTCTTTCCTGTCTTTTTCAATTATAATTGGCTTAATGATCACGGTTGACTGTAAACCTTCTCTTGGACTACATGATCTTGTTCGTATTGCAATATGTGAATTTATTTCTGTATTTTCTGAGCCATCAGAAGACAATTTTCTGGTTGTTTCCGTTATCTCTCTTTGGAACGAATGATTATGATTTTCAAAAGAGGACATTCTCATATTCTCTTGAGCTGCCATTTTTTCTTTAGTACTGGACTGTTTCTTAGTGTGAAGCCCTGACAGCCTAGCCCTTTTCTCGGTTTCTCTATGGTTTGAAGTTTCTAAAATATGTGGTTTTTCAGGAATTAATGGTTTTGAAGCTCTAAATCTTGTTTTATCTCTAATGTAAGAACTTTGATTGGTATGTGGATCCATTTCATATTTACTTAACATGATAGGTTTGGTGGCTTCTTCAGTAATCATATTTGTGATGCCATCTCTTCGTGGAACATCTACAGATCTGGACAACCTGTCTTGAGAAGTGGATTTAATTTCAAAATCTTGGGAATTAACATGTGCTTTAAAGTCATTTTCTATCTTTAAGTCACTGTTTTCTAGAGTACTAAAATGCCTTAGAGTAGGCTTAACTGGTTCTGAATATAATGTAGAGGCTAAGGAGCCGATGTCAGCTGGAACATTTTCTTCAGGAAGATTTGCGTTAATGACATTCTCAAAATGGTCATCAGATGGCCTTTCCTTAATTTCTTCATTTTCCAATGATATCCTTTTCTTTGAGTAAGCCTTAACAGAATAATCTTCCCCAAAAAGCTTTATAGACCTGTCTGTCTGTTTACCTGTAGACCCTTTCCAGGACTTGGTGGTTTGGTCTTGAACAGCTGGCGGATACCGACTTAAAACAGATGGATGATCTTTAGGGGACTTTTTAATTTCATTTTGTATAGAGCCAAAATCTTTACTACCTGGAAAATAAGAAGACAATGTGTCCTCTTGTTTTTTTAGATAACCTGTTGTAGTATCAGTGAGAGTGGATCTAGGCGATTTTCTAATGTTTGAACTAGAATTTGTCAACTGCCTCTTAGAAAGAGATTCTGAATTTCGAGACCTTTCACTTGTCAATTGTTGAGGGAATATATCTCGAGAAGTATATTTTAAATTGGCAGGCTCAGTAGATGCTACTTTACTTTTTGTTCGTTCATTTTTAATTATACTTCGTGAGATAATCTCATCACTATCAAGCACTCCATTTTCTACTTCTTTGTTCTGACTAGATTGTCTTTTTAAAGTTTGTAATTCATCAGTAACCCGTTTGGCTTTACTCTGCTCACTAACGTAGCTTTCTTCTAGTTCACAGTTTTTTTCTTTTAGTTGTTTCAACTCCTGTTCTAGTCCCTCAAAGTGTTTGAGTTGATTCTTAAGTTTCTCAATTTCTTGGTTCAGTTCTTTAATTTTGTTGTCTTCTTGATATTTATTTTTATCATTTTCATTTTTGCTGCTTGTTTGAATTTGAGAGGATTTAGAAGTTAGGTTCTCTTCAATCCGGAGATTATTACTTTCTGTGCGTTGATCAGAAGACCTTTCCAAGATGTCAGACTCCTTCTTGGTTTGATCTCCTGTGATTATTTTTGCTCTAAATTCCAGTTGCTCTTTTAGGTGCAAAATATGTTTTTCATTCTGCTTTTCTCTTTCTAAAAATAGTTTTCTTTCATTAGCAAAACTAAGGGTAAAAGACTTAATTTTTTCCAGCTCGCTAGTTAACAGCTGTTCAGCTTTATCCAGTTTGTTTTCAGAAGATTCTAGTTCTCGTACTCTGGTCCTAAGTATTTCCAGTTCAGAAGACAACTTTTTAGACATATTCTTTTCTTCATTCAAGCTAAGACACAGTTGAGTGCAGTCACTTTTGCTCTTGTTGAAAGCTTCCTCCAGCTTCTCTAGCTCGCCCATTCTTCTTTGTAGGTGCTCAATTTCAAGTCTAAGTTCCCGGGTAACATTTTCCTCATTTTCTAGCTTCTCTTTTATTAGCCTACACAAATCCTCTGCTTTCTTCACTTCTTCATCTTTTCCTTCAATCTTTAGCACTCTTTTTCTCAAGGCTTCTACATCTGCTAGCATACTAGAGTTACTCCCTTCTGCCTGTATAATTTTATCCTGAAGATCAAGAACTTCATCTTCTGCTTTTTGCAGATTCTTTGTTGCTTCTTCAAGGTCATCCAAACGCCGACTAAGACTTTGCAGTTTAAATCGCAGATGACGACTTGAATGCTCCATTCTTGTACAATATATAGTGATGACCCTTGTAAAATTCCTTAATAGATTAGCTTTTTAATTTATCTTTTGAGCGATCCACAATTATCCTTTTTCTTCTTGATGAGCACACTTTGTTTGACATCCAGAGACCATCTTAACCTATAATATGTATAAAAAAAGAATTGAAATTACTGTAAAGGCATTACAGGTGTACACTGAGGCACAGTAAAAAAAAAAAATATAAAAAAAAAAAATGTTATAATCATTTAAATTAAAACAGCATATTTTACCACTTGCATCACCATGAGACATATACTGGTTAATAAGGATGTTGTTTACTCACCAAGAAAAAACAAAAAAAAAAACACAACGCAAACAAGCTATATAGCATATTACAGACTAAACATGTCACACATGGGGAAATTTTTCACAGAACATTTTAATTCATACCTCCACCATTTTTGGAGATGGAGAAGGATAGACTGAATAGCTGAGTGAGATAAAAAATATATTAAGAGCAGAGGGAGAAACATCAGAAAAAGACAATGTTAAGAGGAGACAAAGAATGTTTGCATTTGTGTGGTGGGGAATTTAAATTAAGCTTCAATTGGGCCAGGTCTGATGTGAATAATTCAATATGCTCTGGAAAGAGCTGTATAGTATGGTAGCACTATAAACACAAACAATATAATCATGTAATCTGAAAGGTTGTGGTAGAGTAACTTGGCGGAGGATTTTGTCTCCTTCAATCTCACTTACAATAATTGCTGCATCTGGAAGTAGCACTGCAGTATCAGGAACTAGCAAAGCAAATGTTTTGCCCGATAGGTAAATCTACTGGTCCGCTGTCAATTGTGCCCGATACGACCATGCCAATTTGACACATTACTCTCTATTATTGAAATAATGAGTGGTGTTCTGGGCATGGAACAGAAGGCCTCTCCAAAATGCTTGGTTTCCCAGGTATAAGGCTCTGTTGCCTAGCGAGACATTCGTTGATGAATGAGCAGTTGGCATTAGCACTGCTTACGCCATTCTTGTTAACCCTAGCACTGTCTCTGTTGTGGTAGATCAAGTATCAGATTTGCCAACTTAGATCCTGAGCATGTAGCATTGTCTGTTCAGCTATCCCTGGGCACAAACTCCATGTGGGAGTTTTTAATAAAATACTACTCAGTGGGTTGGTGGGTGACCGAGATTGTCACCTGGATCATCCGCAATGCAGGTCAGGGAACCAAGGACTAGTTGCCCTTAGCACATTTTGCAGGATGAATTCAAATGTGCTACTGAACAGTGAGGGTCAGCCCCTGCAACACCTTGAAAGAGTGTGAGCTCTGTACCTACGCTGTTACATTAGCAGTTGGTACAGCCTTTATCTAGTGAACATGATCCTAGGTATAGACTCCATCGCTCGTACCCTAAATCACCATTACCATGAAGAACACACAGCCAGAAAGTACATGAACAGTAGAAGGAATCAGAAGGAGGCAATTTAGCTTGCTCTGGATGAACCAAATTGTTTTGCAGTGTAGACAATGGCACCTCCATTCTTCACAAGATCTGTGTGTCTCATACACACTGATTACCTGCTCCCATTCCAGTTAAAGGACCTTTTTAGGGCTGCACCCACTTTGTGAAATTCCTTTGCTTACAGCAAGACTCTCCTCTAGTCTTATACCATTCTAGAGTTCCCTAAAAATCCACCTCTTCAGGTAAGCTTATAAAATTCCTCAACCACCCTTTATAAGCATACCACCCTTTATACAGTTCCTACAAGACAACAACCTTCTGTCAAAAACACTGCTGTGCGATTAGACCATATAGCCCCCTCAGTACTTTTTACCTGTGCAATCTGACTGGGCCAATATGCAATATAAAAGCAACCACCACATGCATCAAACTCCTATTGTCCTATAGATTGTAAGCAGGGCCTTGTTACCTCTGTCTGCATTACTCACTATTATGCTGGTGCTATATAAATAAATGTTGATGACAATTCATGGGCTACTACATCCATCTCAAAGTGTTGTCCGAGACTCTATATTCTGAATAACCCTGACTAACTTCACTAGCTGCAGTCGCAGGTAGTCACCCACAGGCCTCTACAGAAGTTTTGTTCCTCACCTCTTAAATATCAAAGTTCCGCATATCATAACAAAACATTAGACTTTGCCTGCATTTAAAATGCTTATCCCAGGCTACTTCCCTTTCTGATCCATTCATCACTTCTGAGGTCTGATATTTATTATTTTATAAGTAACTGTACTAAATTCCAATTTTACAGGTGACAGAATAGGCACATGTCAGAGCAGGTGGTTTTGTGATTATGGTGTGTTGTGTGTCATTACATTATTATGTTGTGGTGGATGTTACACAATCCCTTACTTTATTTAAATTGAACACCATTTACTCTTTGTGCCAGCTTATGTTACTCTCCCTTAACATTTTGGGCAAAGTAGTTTCAAAATCCTGCTTTGCAAGCAATCTGGCAAAATGGATGCTGCTGCAGTACATTTCTATTCCAAATACGTTTGACCCCTTAAGTTGGACCCTCAAATGAACTCATAATGGTAGTGTGAAAGGTAACACTAGACATTAGATTGGGAATGTAAAACTGCAGTGATTGACAAATAAATAGATCAGTAAACCTGCACATCCAAATTGTGGATCCATCAGTATAGTATGTATTCAAATATCTAAATGCAAGTAAAAAAAAAAAAGAAGGACGGAAAGAAAGAATAATAATAAGTGCATTTGCCATTTCCCAATCCAGCATCCCAATTTACTGCTTTTGTTGCTCATGAAGCTATGCACCTATACATATTGAAAATATTATTCTACATATGGTGAGAAGTGGAGACCTCGGAATAAAGAAAAAAAAAAAAGAAAAAAAAGAAAAAAGTAATAAAACTATCATTTAGGCCAGAATGGGAGATGGTTTTAAGATTTTAAGTACAGAACATTTCTCTCTGTATTCCATGTTCTGTGACAGGGTTTCCAAAGCCCAGTTCTTCAGGGTCCCCCAACAGTGCATGTTTTCCATATCTCCTAGCTGGCTGACACATTGTAACAGATCAAAGCTTTGTACTAATTTTACTTGTCAGCTGCAAAATCTGCACTGTTGGAGATCTGGGTTTGGGAAAGCCTTTCCTATACCTTTAAATAAACACACTGACATTGCCATAAAGTTTCCAGAGGTGTTTAATTTGAGGTTGTTTGAACCTGTGAATGCTCTTTCTACAGTTAATAACATTTGCGGATATTACAATGATTGCATCTAAAAAATATGTTTACTTACTGTACTACTATTTATTAAGCTTGCAGTTAATGTATAATTATAAAAGCCAAGAATAAATTTATGCATAAATCATATTGTGGTTTCAAAAGTCTGTACTGAGGTTAATTTTACAGTTGGTAACCTGCCATTACTGGCCACCAGACTCTCACCACACCAGCTGTAGGAGTATAGTCGCTGCCACCACCAGGCTCCTACACCCAAATCTACAACCAATTACTTCTGGGTGTCGTGTCTAGCAGCTGCAGCAGTACCTTTTGCTGGTGACTGTGGCTGGTTCTTCCTGATTGCTTTCAAGAAAGCGATGACTGAGCGATGGCCAAAATCAGACAGTTGGGGACATTGATTATTACACCTGTAGGTCACAGGAATTCAGCAGATAATGGGCAGGAATAGAAAGGATATTTAGGAAGAGGAGTGTTTACTGATCAATAGAAGTAGCTCTTTCAAAAAAAACAAGTTGTTGTTAGATATCACTGATAGGTAGAGATTGTACATACACATTTTACATTGTACTTTGTGACAGGGGAATGTGTTCTTCTCCAATGTCCATGCACCCAGGGTGGGAAATTTCTAAGCCAGTCTGAAGTAATTTGTGCAGAAGTCTCCCATCCCAGCTTGCACTCCAAGCTGAAATATCCAGAGGGAGAGCGTGTCCAAATCATGGGGCACCAGTCCCCTTGCTGCCACCATAAAGGCCCTTTAGCCTCTGTGGTGAAACAAGGTATTAATATCCCTCTAACCAGCCTGTCCCTCGTTTCTCACAAAATGTGGATTATAGCATATAAAAGTTTTATAGCCCTTGCTTTTGTTCCCCAGCTCAACAGAGTACAACTGCAGTGTCTAATTACATGTGGATAAGGGGACATTGTAGCTCATTGTAAATATGTATATTGTTGATGTGGCAGGGGTTTTGGGTAGGGATCAGATTGCAAGATACTGGTGAGGGGAAAGGCTAATTAGTACCCATTGTTCTCACAAGACTACTCCAGACGTTTGGTCTACAATCTAGCAGGGAAGTTTCTGTGGAAGTACAGCTCATCTCTACTCCCCTCCCCTCTCCAACCCCCTAGTACAGGACTGACCAATGTTTAGTAATGAGAGGTCCAGGGGTTTGTCCAGGGAGGGGAAAGCACTTTGGAAATTTGACTCTAGATATAAGGAGCCACTCCAGGAGGGAAAGGCGATGTTCATTCTGGGAATTGATGGCTGGAAGCTGCAGGGTGGCTGATGGCTCTACCAGTGAAATACATCGGCAGATCCATGGGTTGTCAAGTCTGGACAGTGAGGTGACTAGCTCCTTAAGCTACTGGGGTAAGGGACAGATGATGTGGTGAACCTGCCTGGCATTTCTTTACTGTGTGTACATAATATTCTAGCGATTGTTTTTGTTAGAAAAGTACAACAGTACATTTATTGTAACTGCATTTGCCTGGGTGACTAATAAGAACCTTAAAAAGGTACTGGATAGGCTTCCCTGGCCTAGGAAGGCACCCGTGGGTGGCCATCCAAAGTGTAGTGGGTAGATTTGGGCCAGAAAACCCGGTATCTTCACAGGCTCTATTGTGGATTCATTTAATTACAGGAAGCAACATCAGAAGCCCTCTGGTGACGCTGCTCTACAGCTGCCAGCTAGACCGAAGTACAGTCACTGGACCACCTGGGATGGGGAAACCCACTGGAAAACAAGGGGTAGCAGCATATTGCTGCCAGATGTGCCTTGATCCCCACTGAGCCACCAGTGTAAGCAAGAACATTAAAATATTTAAATGTATGTAAATAAACATTTATACAGTAAGCGTAGAAAGTTTTTATCATGAGTTAACAATTAAGGCATCAGACATTTACCCTTCTGCAACAGGTTAATACATTTCCACAACAATCCACCCTTTATAAAAGGTCATGGAACAGAATAAAACTAAAGGGGAGAACATGGCAAAAAGAACAAAGACACCGGTTCGATGTATAGCCCAAACACTATCATCCCCTCTGGTTTTAATGATTGCGAAGATCTTAATGTCTTTTTTGAATAACTTTTTTTTTCATATTACATGTATTTATATTACATTTTTATGTATATTGTTAACTTTATTTTCTTTTGATATAGGACTTGTATGTTGAAAGTTTTTCATTTAAGGACATGAGTATGCAAAGTTTATTCTATATATACATAAGCAACTGTGTTCCAGAGCCTGCTACAAAGGAAGTATCATTAAACCGCTTAACTGAACATGATTTCAACCTACTTAACCTGGTCAGATTGTGGTGGGAAACAGCTTGATCTACTTCTCACAGCACCACCGTAATATTACCAGTGACTGCTTTATTGGTGTGGAGGTGAATCCTCCACCTGCGACCCTGAGTAAGTCACAGTAACCAGCAGAGATACTGCAGCAGCTACGCACAGCACCTAGATATACACTGTTCCAGATGCCTGTGAAGGAGCCTGATAGTGGCAACTATTCTCCTACAACTAGTGCGCATTTGCCAAAACGGAGTTGTTGACTGACTGGAATTGTCAGTAATAGTGGGTAAGAGGAATGCTAAGCTAATTCTGCTCACTACCATTCCCACACACTGGGTGGTAGAGTAAGCCCATCTTGTCATAAGTAGTCAAATGTATGCACTTTGGTCCCAATTTGTGCAAGTGAACCTAAATCTTCACCAAAGAGGATTCTGGATGGCACCTTCAGAAATGACCGCAGCACCCTACTACAGATTGGAACTTTACGGCTGCATATATTAAGGTGGGTCTCATTCATGATACACCTCGCTGAGGGTTTTGTTATTTATATAGTAGCGATGAACTTACCTTTCAGCCGTATTTGCTTGTACTTTAACGTTTATTCTTCTAAATAAGATACTGTATAGTATTCCAATAATAAAAATATTCTCTAAAATGTTTCATCTCTGTGAGGATGGACGTAGCCATAAAAAAAAAAATCATAACCCTGTTTGTATACAGAGTGGAACGAACCCCCCATTTCCGTCAGCTAAAAGGCTTTTCATTCTTTGATAAATAGACCCTTGAGGTCTGGAAGAATTATATGCTGCAGATCAGTTCTAAGAATCCCTGGCAGCTGTGCTGGGGTTGGGGCTGTGATCCTGAGCCTGCCTTCAGTGCATAAGAGTGGAGGAGTGCACAGAACGTCAGGACTTCTTGCCCTGACACACTTAATTTGTCACAAGTACCTTGCAGCTGGGTAGAGGAATATCTTTCTCTTGTAACCCATAGTAATCTGCATGCCAAAAAAAAAAAAAAAAATAACCAGCTAAGCATGGCAGAACATGCTGTAGCTGAGGTTTTAACATTTCATGGTCCACCGAGTCAAACTCAGCAGAAAGGTTACCACCAGTCTTTAACATCTGTCTTTTGTTCGTTTTTCCCTTAATGGCTTCAGTTAATATATTTATGCTTACATGGCCCGATTCATCTTCGCCGTGTGCTGTATCTTGCATGAAATTGTTCTGCACATGCTCAGAAATGAACCGTACGCCAGTGAACGCAATTGTATCTAATTCATGTCCAAATGCAAATAAAACTTCTGACTGGCTATGTTTTGAAGGGCAGAACAGGGATGGGAAGGGGAGGACAAACGTAGGCAATGTACAGTAAGGTTGTGCCGAGGTCAAGCACATGCACTTTTGTCCAATTCAAGCTCTGTATAAGTGGATCCAATATGCTAACAGTCTAAGGAAATTCGCTCAACGAATGAAACGCGTTGGGTCACACCCACTCCGTGGCATCATACCGGAAGGAAGTGTTGTGCGTTCACTGTGGCGCGCACGCTATCTATCTCTCGATCCCCTCACACACGGTTTTGTGGCCTACCGCTCAAAGCACCTTGAGCGCTCTTGCTTGCAAACGGATGCCTAGGACTTCATGACTACAAGGAAACATCATTCAGGACATTGTTGGACTGATCTATTCCGCTGCTGACACCCATGTTACCAAGGTTGGTCATAGACGGTTAGCATATTGGATCCACTTATACACCTTTTCCTCACATGATTGAAGTCTCCCAGGCAACCTCATTTCAACAATATTTGGACTCTTTATCTGGAGTGTTATTCAGTCATTTAGCTATCTTTTTGCTTAGTGACACAAGTGTCATCTTTTTAACTGTGTTTTTTATCCTTATCTTTCTGTAGCGGTTATTGTTGTAATATATATTTTGTTGTTTTTAGCATATAAATATAAATATTTGCCCACTTTATACCATATTTTGTTATTAACAATATTCGTACAGCACCTATTTCTATACATACCTGTATTCATCTCAATACTGTTTTCTAACAATTATCCATTTCCAATAGAAGCAATAGAGCGCTTACTAGATCAGTTTTATCATTTGCATCAGGGAAGGGACATCCCTTTTTAGTAAGGCTGCTCTTGCCCTACAGAGGAGTAAAGAGCAACCTTTCTGATTTGTATTGACAATATGTGTATATGTTTGTGACACCCTTGCTCTGAAAATGTTCAAATGACATGTGTCTGTTTTGTAAGGTGTGCCTATGCCTGCAGGAACATACAGGCCTTATTTTTGCTCGAAGACAGATATTTTTGTGTGGGTGGGGTAGACCAAGCCCAGTGCAATATGTACCCACCCAACTAGTCAATCCTGATGTTTTACATAGCTATCTGATTTGGGTTGTACGTTGTTAAAATATTAAGAAGTCTACATATTGTTCCATCTGTGCTCAAGTAGATTGTAGACCTTAAAAAACGCCAAAAAACTATAAAATGACTGATCTAGAGAATAGTTATGTGTATCATTTTAAAATACAAGGGCTCATATTGAGCCATTGAACTCTTTTTATAGTATCCATAAACACCTGACAAGAACCATAAAGCCCAAAATTGCATTGCATTAGCATTGCTTAGCATAACAAAGTCCAATTAATGTTGAAAATTAGCAGAAGGAGTTACTGTGACAGAATAATGGAGGTACATATCAGGGAGTGGACAAAATAATGTAGAATACAGAGACTAGTCTGTCAGATCTAGAAGCCAGAAAAATATTTAAGGAGCTGGGGAATGTGTGCATCCATTAACAGTAGAAAAGACTATTAAAAGTTAGGCGCCGGCAGTTAATGTGGTGGGCGCATTGACTATTTGACTCCTGGAATTCGTCTAGTCCTAGGTTACATGTAACAAAAACAAAAAATAAGCATAAACATGAACTGAATAATTAATTTTTAATTATAACTTTTATAAATTGTAAAATCTTTTGTTTTTGAACTACATGTTATGATCACACTCCAGGTCAGTGGCACTGGGTGCCTGTCACACTTTTACTATGATTTCTTCTACCTCCTATTCCTTGAAAAACCCCACCATTTTTATGCCCCAGAAACTTTTCATCTGTTCAGCACACAATCTTCCAGGTCAAAGACCATGTCTAGTTTGTATACAAATAATGCATCAGTTGATTTGAAAACCTCTAATAACAATATTTTGCTTAGAGCAAAGTGTATGCATATGTCATACAAAGTTTTTTACACAGCTACATGCCATGCAAATGCTTCATTCGTTATCTTAATAAGCAGGGTAATGGTTGTGGCTTCCTTGTACTTGAGAACGGATTATTTCCCTATAGTTTTTGTGGCACTGCCACACTGGTTTGTGCAGAACGTGGTCACAAGACACCCGTCATGTTTTTTTGCTCTTTACTGTGGAAGATTCTGTGCTCTACAGGTTCTTACCCACAGAAACATGCTGATGTGAACCATTTCAGGGACAGAATGCTAATAAGTCCTCTTTGCTACAAACTGCTTCATTTAACTTAATTGCATATTATTTTATTTAATAGCACAAAATTTGACCATAAACAGATTAGCCAATACCTTTGTAAGTGTGAAACACAGGCAGATTGTATACTCATGTGCGGTGTTCTCACTAGTCGGTGTTTTCCCATCTGCATTTGTCTACTTTGCATGTGTAATGTATGATCCGTTTTCCCCAATGTCTGACGCCTTATAAGTCAACGAAAGGCAGTGACAGGACAAGATGTTTAGGTACCCAAGGCAAAGATGGCAGAATGCAGAAGTGTACAGTACCTATTCTCCTAATTCTGTACAAAACAGAGCCAAATCCTCTAATCAACACTCACCTGTGTTAACGAGGACAAGGCTGGAGATCACTCCGTTGTGCCGATTGTGTTAGAATAACAGGCTGGAAGGTTTAAAAAGGTTTAAAAAGAGGGTGGTGCTTGAAATCATTGTTCTTCCTCTGTTAACCATGGTTACCTGCAAGGTAACACGTGCAGTCATCATTGCTTTGCAGAAAAAGGGCTTCACAGGCAAGGATATTGCTGCTAGTAAGATTGCACCTAAATCAACCATTTATCGGATCATCAAGAACTTCAAGAAGAGAGGTTCAATAGTTTTGAAGGCAGCTTCAGGGCGCCTAAGAACATCCAGCAAGCACCAGGACAATATCCTAAAGTTGATTTAGTTGCTGGATCGGGGCACCACAAGTGCAGAGCTTGCTCAGGAATGGCAGCAGACAGGTGTGAGTGCATCTGCACGCACAGTGAGGCGAAGACTTTTGGAGTATGGCCTTGTGTCAAGAAGGCCAGCAAAGTCATCCCTTCTCTCCAGGAAGAACATCAGGGACAGACTGATATTCTGCAAAAGGTACAGACAGGGATTGGACTGCTGATGACTGGTGTAAAGTCATTTTCTCTGATTAGTCCCCTTTCAGATTGTTTGGGGCATCTGGAAAAACGCTTGTCCAGAGAAGACAAAGTGAGCGCTACCATCAGTCCTGTGTCATGCCAACAGTAAAGCATCCTGAGACCATTCATGTGTGTGGTTGCTTCTCAGCCAAGGGAGTGGGCTCACTCACAATTTTGCCTAAGAACACAGGCATGAATAAAGAATGGTACCAAAACATCCTCCAAGACCTACTTCTTCCAACCATCCAAGAACAGATTTTTGACGAACAATGCCTTTTCCAACATGATGAAGCACCTTACCATAAGGCAAAAGTGATAAGTGGCTCGGGGAAAAAAAAGTCTAAAAGCACTGAATCAGCAAACTTTGTGAAAACCCAATACTTGTGTAACTCTCAAAACTTTTGGCCATGACTGTACATTTGGCTCAAAATCATTCATTGACAGAAACTCTCCTATTAGATAGTTCAAAGTGGGAGCAGGTATGCTAGCTTGAAGGCATCTCTACTCACTTAAGGGATAGGATATATACAAAAACCTACCACATTGGGAGTCCCCCTAACCTTTAAAAGGGTCACATATTACCTTTAAATCGATTCTAGCAACGATTGAAAGACCAGACGAGTATGAAAATTCATGTGCACACACCTACACATTTTACCTTCAGTACTATGATCTTCATCTCTTATAACAGTCTGCTGAAAAGACATGGTTTCATAGTTGATCGTGATTTTTAGGAAGTTTAAAAAACCATAAAATCA